>NC_137498.1:8860000-8977500 GCF_041902795.1 Electrophorus electricus
GCCGGCGCTGCCGTATGGAGACCTGCTTCGACTTCTCCCGCTGCCGCCAAGCCTTCCGCGTCTACGTGCACCCGCTGGCTAGGGGCGAGGCCGCATCGGAGGGCTACCGCAAGGTGCTGGCCGCCATTGAGGAGTCGCGGTACCGCACACACGACCCGGCCGAGGCCTGCCTCTTCGTGCTCGGCGTAGACACGCTGGACCGGGACCGGCTGTCGCCGCAGTACGTTCCCGATGCAGGCGGCCGCATCCGGGCGCTGCCGCTCTGGAACGAGGGGCGCAACCACCTGGTTTTCAACCTCTACTCAGGCACCTGGCCTGACTACGGCAAGGATCTGTGCTTCGACGCCGGACACGCCATGCTGGCCAAGGCCAGCGCCGACGCAGGGAACTTCTGACCCGGCTTCGACGTCTCCATCCCGCTGTTCCCCAGGGAGCACCCCCTGAAGGGCAGTGGGAGGGGCCGGCTGACGGCCAACGACGTGCCGCCCGCCCGGAGGTATCTGCTGGTGTTCAAGGGGAAGCGCTACCTCACCGGCATTGGCTCAGAGACCCGGAACGCTTTGCACCACGTCCACAATGGGGATGACGTGATCCTGCTGACCACGTGCAGGCATGGAAAGGACTGGGAGAAGCACAAGGACGGCCGCTGCGACCGGGACAACGAGGAATACGGAAAGTAAGTGAGCTCCCATTCCCGACCCATCATGATTTCTCATGGAGCGTTTTGCGGCTCGGGTGGCTGCGGTGGAAAGGAGGGTGCTCGCGTGGGAGTGCCCCGAGCGCAAGGGGCGGGTCCCTCTGTGCGGCGTGGGCCCAGTGATTGGCTCTTGAAGCTGTCGCTCTGATGAGGCGCTCTCTCTCTCTCTGTCTCTCTTTGTGTCTGTCTCTCTTCTTCACACACACACACACACACACACACCTGCTGTCATTTCCATAATCCAGGGTGGATGTGTAAAATGGCCTGTTTACCTTCGTGGCCCATGGGAAGAGGTTTGGCCCTGGTTGTTTCATCCTGGTCTCACGCTTGTCTCACTGGCTCTTTCTTGTTTGTTACGTTCCTGGTGGGTCCAGCCGGAGCGCGGACCCAGACCGAGATCTTTTTGCAAGGGATTCTCGCAAGCGTGAGAGCACGCGTCCTTGTCTGTACGCGAGTACGCACACAATTCTACTGGAAACGGCATACCCGCAAAATGCACGGACAGCTGGGTCGACCAGCGCCGGCCGGTCCGAAGGCCGAGGTGTGATTGGATCACTCTAGAAAGGGGAGGTCTAATGCAGCAGCAGGCTGGGACCGAGAGCCAATGGCTGGTTGTTGTCGGAGCAGGGCACAAGGAGAGGCCCCGCCCACCCTTAGAACAGAGAAAAGGGACCTGTACACGTTTATTAGGTAATGCAAGGGGGCGGGGCCGAGGGGCAGAGCCCTGCTGTTTGTCTTTTAAATTCTGATTTTCTTTTCTTTGCTTTCTTCAGCAAAGTCCTTCAGCAAAGATCTGAGCCCAGACAATAAATTCCCAGTCGCCGTTGAAATATTTGCAGCAAATGATCTGCTAATAGAGTAACCCTCAGTCACGACGTCTGCCCTGTGCCCTTATATACACAAATAAATAAAACTAACGTCCTGTCATGTGACTGGAGCCGTGGTCTGATGGGGGAATCTGGATCTTGGCTTTAACTGGAGTGATATGTGTTCCTGTATGAATGAAACCAGAGGTCCTGACCCTCAGACACTTACAGTTTAAATAAATTGAAAGGGATTTCAAAGTGGCAGTACAGTCGATAATTGGACCTCTATTGAATTAAGCAGGATCGGAGAGGCAGAGGAGGGTGGGATTCCTTAAACACGCACGCACACGCACGCACAGCCGAGTGTGTTTAATTATCGAGTGACTCGGAGTCAATGAGAGGCCCTCTTTGGAAGCCTGTTAGATGTCTTTGTGAGGTTCACTTTCCTTCTCACCCGCAGGGATAAGGGGAAAGAGGGAGAGAGGGATGGAGGGGTGACGAACGGAGAGAGAAATGGCAGCCTCGCCGATAAGATGCATCAGAGGGCTCTAAATTACAGCCGCTAATGGCCAGTTGAGGGAGGGAGAGAGAAAGAGAGCCTAAACTAATTCTACAGTCATAGCTATGGGGCAGGTGTACCTATAGACTGGTAACTCAGTACACAGTCTAAACTCATTTTAGTGCTTCACCTCTATAAAGGTGTAATGTGTCATTTTAAGCAGGTAAAAATAGAAACCACACTCATCTGGCTTTTGCTCTTTATTTTTAAAACAGAAATAAATTCTCACAGTGAAGTAATGGCTACAGTCAATAATAAAACACTTGACATAAAATGATATGCACATTTATATAACGATGGAGGCTAGGCAGGACGCACAAACGAGCCGACAATAGTTACGTTTATTAACGCCAGACAACAGACAACATAGCACATTGTATTAGCCTATCACCGACAACATCCACTACTAAACAGGAGACTTGTATACACGCACAGTAATGACACAAAATGAGAAGCAGGTGTGAAACACGGGGAGGACGTGGCCATATGAACAAACATGCACACACACACACAGAGACGTCTGGGAGGAGGGGCCGTACCGTGAAAATTTACACATCATTTTTTATTTCATTAAAGCAAAAAGCACTACTACTAAATAAATTACATGCAGAAAAGCTAATAATTCACAGAAGTATTCAAATCACCTTTCAGCAGATTAACCCCTAATGAGGCATTTACAGTGATGAAACAAATAAAATACTTGATATTTACTGGCTACCAGCCATGTTTTTGTATGATTGTTTTTTTTTTCCATTTGCTTGATTGCATTTGTGTGTGTGTGTGTGTGTGTGTGTTTAATTTGAATTTAATTTGATGCTGGCATATTCTGTGTAATCTGCATTATCCATTGGAGTGGACGCTGGTTTGCTTTTCTGACTGTGTACTAAAGTGAAGTAAGTGACATCATCCTGTGGGAATAACACATTAACAACTGTTAACACACACACAAACGCACACACACAGACGTTTACAAAACACACACGTTTCTGCAGGCTGCACATTGGATAGCACAAGGGCGAAACACAACACTAAGAGAAACACATGGGAAATGATCTCCAGTGAGAGTGAACAGTACAGAAACAGAGTTCAGCTGGGTACTGCTCACTCACCAGGAAATCTCTCTCTCCTCATATCACACCTGACTGAAGGGGATGGGGGAGTGTAAAGGTGTTATCTTAAATGGAGAGAATATAAAGACACCGCACTCACCGTTAAATCTCTATCAAGCACAGTGATACTGTCATCATTAGACTGAACCCACAACTTTTGACTGTTCCAGACCTTCTGTGTTAAGCCATGTTTAGAGCAGTACTTTAACCAGATGTTACTCAAATGCACCACCATGTTGTAATGAATGCCATTAGGGTTGCAAGCAGTCAGCACTGAGGTAGTAGATGGCAATTTTAAATTTAGATTAAAACTGCAGCTATGAACATAAGATTTATTTGAGCCGTTAACACACGTAATACATAAAACTCTCTCTGAACAAGCTTCTCTCACTTCTCCATTCTGAGAGTGTAGTGATCACTGCAGAAAATCACTCCAGATGAAGCATCTGGGTCAAAGCATTTAGGTGGTGTCATTTAGCTTTTTATCTGAAATCAAAATCAGCAAAACCTACCCAAAACTAGCAAGGCCTCCTTTTGGGTCTACATAAGTTTATAGAGGGTGCCTGTGGTGGTTCAGTCTGCACTCTGGCAGGGAACGTGGAGATGGAGAACGTCACTGCTTACACAGGAGTCTCGGTCCTGCTGCCCTGCTCCTGCACTGACCCGCACGCCAGACCTGAGAGGTTACACTGTGCCAGGCACAATTCAGCCAGAAGCACGTGGAGTGTAATGCTCAGTGAGAGTGCCAGCTTGTCCTCTGGCTTCCATCCCCAATCCAACGGCCAGACCGAGAGAGTTAACCAGGACCTGGAAAGCACTCTTCACTATCTGGCCTCTTCCTGCACATCCCCTTGGTCTGAGCACCTATTTTGGGCAGAGTTCACCCACAACACCCTGTGGCACTCCTCCTTAGACATGTCACCATTCGAGTGCCAGTACGGTTATGCTCTGCCCATGTTTGCCGACCAGGAGGCTGACATGGGTGTCCGGTCTGCTGAGCAGACGGTCAGGCGCTACTGCTTGGCCTGGTAGAGGGCATGCAGGGCTCGCTTATCTGCTACAGCTGCTCAAAATCGTTATGCCGACTTATCGGCTGGGACAGCAGGTTTGGCTATCCGCCAAGGACCTGCCTTTGTGTGGTTATACCTGCAAACTCACCCCTCGCTACATCGGGCCATTCAAGGTTCTTCGCCGCGTAAACCCTGTTTCTTATCACCTTGCCCTTCCCCCACCCCACTTTCCACATATCTCACCTTAGGCCTGTATTGTGTTCGGTGGGCTCCTCCGACCCGTCGGGTCCGCGCATGGTGGACGGTGCACTGGCGTACACAGTCAAGCATCTCTTGGATGTCCGACAGGTTCATGGTGGAGTCCAGTATTTGGTGGACTGGGAGGGATACGGGCCCGAGGAGCGGTCCTGGGTCCCCTCCTGTCACATCCTGGACCGTGAACTCATTTAGGCTTTTCGGCAGGATCGTGCGGCTGGCCTTGGGACATCAGGAGCTGCCCCTTCCGGGGGGAATACTGTAAGGGTTGGGACCAGCCCGAGGCCTCCTCCGGCCACCAGAGGGAGGCCTTGAGTCAACCACACTACTAATCAGGCTTGATGCCCAACAGCTGGGCTAGACCTTATATAAGCCCAGTGACCCAGTCACTCAGTGCTGGGTCTTTGCTAAGGTTTTGAGCAAAGCTCCTAGCTGATAACTTCAGGTATTGATGACTGTGAGCCCCTGTGCTACACCTCATTTCTTCCCTGCAAGGGTGTCTGTGTTTTTACACATCCCCTCCCCTCTCCAGTTTTCCCCTCTCTAGTCTGTCTCTCTCCCAAGGTTCTTCTTAGCCATTAAAGTTCGTCCCTGTTTTCTGGTTTTGTTTGGGAAGTTTTAGTTTGGTTTTCCTCAGTGCATCGGCATTGCCATTTCTTCCCGCCATGTCCTTTGTTCTCCCTTTTTCCACGCTCGATGTGGTGTTTAGTTTTTTTTTCCTTTTGTTTTACCTGATCCAAGATCTAACTCTTCTGCACAGGGACTCACCCTTGTTAGAGTGTGGTTGCTCACCCAGTAGGCTAGTGGTGTCATCACTTAGCTGTCCTGGGTTAGATCTCATGTTACAGATACATTCTTGAACTGCTTTACAGATGATCTTTCCTAGAAAGGGCCATACTCATAGATACTTTATAAATGCTTCCCAGCATTCATACCTGATTCTACACTAGATCCTACTTTTCAAAGCCCTATTAATATGATCAGTTAATTATTCATGTTGTGTTTACAGCTTGTTTGTGTTTATTTTTGATGAGGTGTGATGTTTGGTTGTTAGATTGTAGATTGTTTTGTATTGTTTTTTCATGGTGCTTTTATTACCCAGTTTGATTTGTTAAACTACCCTTCAGGAATTTCTGCTCAAGCTTACCGTGGCCTGCACAGTGTTGTATTCCCAAAGCTTGAGGAGCTGAAGACAGACCTGGTAGCTGTGAAAGAAACACACCACCTAAAGGTGGCAGGTTATGGTGAGACTGATGAAGACATTGAAGACCCATATGAGGATGTTGCCACGGATGCCTCAACAGATGATGAATTCTAGACTCCATCCTGTCCACTGCACTTACCACATTTATTTGAAATCTGTATGCCTATATAATACATGTAATGATGTTTTTTATCCTTGTCTCTTTGTAGCTAGGTTGTTTGGTTGGGTGTTCTTTATAGGCTATAAGAAAATTTTTAAAATGTATGCTAACCTTTTTTCTTTTCGGCAGTAAGTAACCTTTGTGAAGATGCGATCAAAACATTGTGTTATAAAACACATTTTGGAATAGCCCCTGTAAAACCACATGCAGGTTATATTGGGGCTACAATTCTGCACTTTTAAAAAATCTATATTTAAAAAATAATATGCAAGAAAGTGTTTGCATAACTGCATAGCCTTAGTACTGAAACACCAGACTAAAGATAAGCTGTTTTGTTGAACATTGTATTGTGATCAATAAGCCTAATTTTCAGTTACAATTATATAATTTCTTAAGAATGTATTATTGTTGTTGTTGCTTAGGTTGCATTTTGATCCTTAATGAGTGTTCAAATGACTTTGGATTATAACGAACACAGAGCGAGTGAATTGTACCTACATGGAAGGATTACTAATTAATGAATATATAGTTTACATGTATATGTTATATTTACTTTATTTATTGAGATTTTTTAATCTGAGCCAGATAACAAAATGATAGCATAAAGAGGGGGAAATGATTTTAAAATGTGATTTCTGATATGAGACTATAATGTCATTTCAGCTGCACTTCTGTCATTGTTCTAAACAGCCACTGAACAGAATTTAGCGCTCCATTATGCCATAATGTGTGTCATTCTATTTCTGACCCCAGATCAGTTTATTGAGAGGATTTGCTGATGACGATCATTTTAGACAAAACATCAACAGAGACTACAAACAATTCTTCACGCATAAGAGGTACTGAGAAACGAAAACAAAACGTAAGTAGAATTTAATTTTATCTACAAAAGCAGATACTAAATATTTGATAACGGAATCGTATTATAAACAAGTAGCCAATATGCGAATTTAAAATGAGAACACATTTTTATGATGGAGAACTTTTGACTGAACGGAGAACTAATTAGTGGGCTGATAGTGAGCTCCCCGCCCCACTAGTCACGTGGTACGGCCCGCCGCCTGCAGTGGGAGTTCATGGTCTTGTGTGAAACCACGACTATGTAGTCACACACACCTGCACCGGATTATTCTCCTAATGTCTGTGTGTGTTTAAACCCCGGTTGGTGTGTGCATCCTTGTCGGTCTGTGTTGTCGCTAATGTTTAGGTACGTGGTGCACTTTATGTTTGTAAGCTGTGTTCAACGTTGCTCATGTTCATCTTGACTGTTTCGTGTGAGCGCCACTGTGTTCGTTATTCGTGTTCTTCTAATAAACGTCTGTCTACGTCAAGCGAGTTTGTTTAATTTAACGGACCGCATAAATATTTTATAAATGCGGAATAAGTGAATAGAGAATGAACTAAATAAATGGGACGTAGCTGAAAATATTCGCGTAACCGAACTCCATTAGATGAAATACGTTGACTGAGACAAGGGAAAGTGACTTCTGCGCTTGTTTTAGAAAAGCCTCTGTAAGACCACGAGTGTGGCCATTATGCACTGTCGGACAACAGACAACCTTTGTTTCACATTTATTAACATTTGTAGAAGAAATTGAGCTACGGGTGGCCATTTGTTCTGTTACATAATAACTGTATATAAAACAAAGTCTACAGGCGTTGATTGCTCATTTCCATATAGAGATATGAAACTGGGATACAAAAGTAATCTTGCGCACAAATGCAGCATGTAAAATAAGTTTTGTTTGTAGAAAATTGTGTTGTAATCAAAGCCTAATATTCATTTCAAATGCAATTATTTCTTAGGAATAAAGCTTTAATTCTTAAAAATTAAAGGTTTTTTTTTGTTGTTGTCCAAAAACACATGCAAACTGTTATGACTTTTTAAAAGAAAGTAAACAGCTTTATTATTGTTCAATACAATAGAGCTTTCTTCTGCCCGTTCTAGATGCCAAGGGACAAGTTCATTAATATCATTACCAGAAGACACAAGAGTCATAGAGACCCTGCTGCCATTGCTGGGTTTAAGCAGCATTACTCAGCCAATCTGGGAGAAAGTGTAAGTGTCTAGATCATTTTATACTATAATTTTAATGATTTATATAGACTGTATCCACAGTTTTATTTATTTAGCCTTCACACTTTCCTGACTTGTACAGATGGTAGTCCAAAATATGCTGTCCATTAATGGAGTTTCCACTGCCCAGGTGGGGTCAATGGATGATTCATTTCCTTTAAAATTCATCACTGATTATTTATCACTTCTCACCCAAGAAACGGGAGGACTGTAAGGAGGTTCGTACCATCCCGAGCAGAACTGCTGAACACTTTATGATCACAGAGTCAACGGGAGATATTTGCTCTTTGGACCACAGCGCCCATGTAGAAGGTGCAGATGTATTTTCTTGCAAAAATCTAGCTTTCCATTAAGAACACACAGTAGGACATGATGTTTGTTCACTTTAAATATGTGCCTGTACTTTATTATGTAATTGCATTTGTATTAATTTTTTTGGGGAAAAAAAACATCTGTAGATGTAAGAGAGGATCTGGGTGGAGTAGCAGAATCTATTACAGAGGCAGTTAAAGTGGAGAACACCCCAGCTGGTGAGTAGCATCAAAGCACCACATTAATAATCAGAGTTTACATACATCCACTCCATGGACACCAGTTTAAAAATTCTACTTTTATTTCAAATATAAAGGCTCAGAATGCAAGAAGTTGAAGAGAGTACGCATCTTCTTCAGACGAACATGGCAGGCTATAAAAAGCACTTTGTCCTGTGCCAGGCGCTCCAACAAAATTAGCCCTACTCTTTAAATGTTCCCAGCTCTTTTTACCAATTTATTTTGTATTTCTTTTTTCCCTTCATTTTCCCCAACCTGTCTTTTCATTTTCTGAAATATTTTTTGACTTTTTCATTTATTTTTGATTAATAAACTTTACTTCATGCAAAGATATAGTCTGTTTGCATTCTGGACCGTTTAATCATATTTTTCATTCTAAGACCAGCCAGGTTATAATTCTAATTCGGCCAAATACATCTTGAATGATTCAACTCACTTTAATAACATTTTTAGATTATCACATATATGTACAGTTTCATGTCACTCAGCATTAAGAGAGAATTTCACACTCACCTTTAGTGAGAGGAAGTACAGTAAAGAGAAAACACAAACTGAGCATGCTTGTCTCTATGGAAACACCATTGACCTCCCAGCACACACTGACAACTCTACACCCAGATCTCCACTACCACTGTGGACACACACTGATTCCAGAACTCTCACAGCATTACTTCAGTACTCCAGACCCTAATGTCCACCCAGCAGAGAGGAACTGGGAACAAATGAACTTGGCCAGAGCTCTTATGTTTCTTTTCAAGTTCACATCACCAGCTTTACGGAGACATACAAAACCACACACAGTGCCATCATGTCCTTTGACCTGTGAGGACTCTGGTTGTTTCTTCTTTTGTAATGTATCCCACAACCCCACACTGACCATGATGCTGCATCTGTGAAAGACACAGGAGACACACATGCTCATTATAAAGCAAAGGGGGTGGAGTCTGATGTAGAGAAGAGAAACAAACAGATATATTATCCCCTCACTCTTATTCTCAAACTCTTCCTTCTAAGTTTATAGTTTTAAAATGCAGTTTATAGAGTTAATCACCTCAAAGCTTGCGTACATACACATTTTTGCATTACTTTTTCATGGCTTGATATATTTTATGTTTGCACTACCTTATGATGTCCTGTGTACTTAATATTTTATTCATTGTATCAAATTTGTTTTATTGGTAAATATACTTTGAACTATTATGCACTGTCACTACAGAATGCTGTCTGCTTTATGTCTCCAGAGTCTATAAGCATGCAAACACACACACACACACACACACACACATTCAAGAATTTCTAGATAGTGAGAGGACCTGCTTTTTGTTTGCTTTTTCAGTTTCCACATCACAATAATTTGTTGTGGACCATTGCTTATGCAGAAAAGTTCTTTAAGATTTTTTGAGAGTAATATGAATTTCTGGATTTACTGAATGAGTCAAAAACAAACAACAAAAACCTGCATTACTCACAATAAGAACCTATTTGAACTTTGATAAACTCTGTTAATCAGCCTTTGAACATAGACATGGTTTGGTAGTACATGAGCAGTCCCTTTTCTCAGTGAAGTACTGACATCTCTCCTCACAGTACACAATATTCCCCAAATTATCAGTAACCAAACCAGTCCTACTCATACTAAACCTGTTTTGTACTAAATTAAATTCAAACTGGACCTGCCATTGAGCCTAGACCCTGGAGCCTAGTCCTAGTTTTAGTCTGTGTTTAAAACATCATCCTTTGTCCCAATTTCACATTAGAATAGACCCAGCAGTCAGAGTTGTGCTGTTTTGATTATTACACTACACTTTACAGAATAAATGTAGTATTTTGTACTATTTCTAGCTAGAAACCACTGATAAGCCTGTCATGGCTTAAGGCAAAAAATACACTAGAAGAAAGTTGAGCTTGTGAGTGTGTGACCACAGCTCAGCTGCAGAGGTGCAGAAGCAGCACGGTTGTCACTTCTGGTCTAAAATGGGCTTTAGACTCTGATCTGGTACCCACTGCCCACTGGTTGGAACTGTGAGAAATGAAACCACAGCAGACGTCAGACATCCTGAGCTCTCAGACCAGAACAGTCTCCTCCTTCTTCTGGGGCGTTCATAAGCTGTTTTGAGACCAAAATGTTTATTAACTTTAAAAACTGCACATATTCACATTAAGATGCTATACACTTGTCGTAGTGAAATGAAATGACCAAACAACACTGAGGGAGGTCATGTTGGGTCTCACCCCCTGAGCTTCTACATCGTGTGTCTATGGCAAAGGACGGAGCCGCTTAACTAAGAATGAGACCGTCCTCACTGACAATGTGAGAATATCTGATAGATCACTGACTGATAAGGAAGAAAGAGGACATACCACATGACAACTTACAAAACCGACCGCATCTCTATATTTGGTGTGTGTGTTGTGTTGAGGTTAGTTTGTCAGAGTTTCATTTGAATACACTTCCTCTCCACTATAAGTGTTCTTGTGAAGTCATTCAGTAGACTGTATTGAAGAGTGTGTATGGTGTGTATCAGCAGTCCTGCTGTAGCTGTGTGTAGTGTGTGTAACCTAAGAATGCAGGTGTGTGTTTATCTGCTCCTTGTGCTCCACGCTGCTGATGGTGAGTGTTACCTTCTCTCTACAGGTGTTGTCATCCTCACACATTCATTTACACAAAGGTATTTATATCTGGGATCAGCAGAGAGCAGCAGCTAACCACTTACCCCAGATTCTGTCTATTGACCAATAAATTTTGCCTCTAGTTTAGAACAAAAGATGTTAAATGCTAACGTTGCTAACAAACACTGGAAGTTAACAGCAACTAAAATATTGTCTTCGTAAATACATGTCCACAAACTTCTCTCAAGCCGGTCAAACAGCATCCAAGTGTTAATAAATATCTCCCAGACTAGTCGGTGTGTCGTATAACTCACTGTGAACTAGACAAGTGAAGAAACACGTCACCGGGAAGTGACCTGGATGAGGTTTGAGGACATGTAGCTCGCTATCTGACTTATTTACAAATCCTATTAGCTATCATTGCTGTTGGCTTCCAGTGTTTGTTAGCAATGTTAGCAGCTTTTGTTCTAAAGGAGCAAAATACGGACTCCAAACATGTCTTGTCCACCCGGGTTAAGGGAGAATAAAGTAAATTTGTTTCTTCGCCGACTTGTCCCGTTAAGTGGCACTGAAATCTGTGCTGTTGAATGATATGTCCAATATAGAGAATTGTGTTTAATGTATTGAAAAAATGTGTTTTAGAAATACAAAATGAGTGTAAAGGAAAGGTGCTTTTGGTTTAGTATAACAGGTCAGGAGATGGGCTACATGAGTTAGTGGTTTCAATTATTGTGTCACATGTCCCAGTTTTTGTCTTGCAAAAAACTGTAATATCACAAAGACAGTCCAGTTTCCCAGCAAGCACCTCTTCCTCCTAGCAAACTTGGAGCACTGTTTATCAGTTTAACAATACGTAACTAACACTGTCTCTCTCTTTCTTTCTCTCTCTCTCTCTCTCTCTCTCTTTCTCTCTCTTTCGCTCTCTCACTCACACACACACACACACACACACACACACACACACACACACACACACACACACACACACACACACACACACACACACACACACACACACACATGCACAGCTGTTGCAGGATGGCCAGATCCACATCTGAAGGACTTGGAGAAAGACAATTTTACACACACAGTAAATGTACATTCAAAGTGATACTTGTAGCTGCAAAAACACCCCCTCCCACGGCCTGCCCTGCTCTCTCTCTCTCTCTCACACACACACACTCTCTCTCTCTCTCTCTCTCTCTCTCTCTCTCTCTCTTTCTCTCTCTTCTTGTTGGGTGTTTGGGCTTCAAGTTCTCCTATGTTGTTCCTCTTATCTTAGAGGCTTACAAAAATTTGCAAATAAAAAATGAACAAATAAGAAAAAACTAAAACCATAGAGACAGTACAGTTTGCCAGTATGCACCTCTTCCTTCTCACATATGTATTGCTAAACTTGGTGCACTTTAGCAATACATAACACACACACACACACACACACACACACACACACACACACACACACAGACATGCATATGCGCATGCTTCCTTTTTGGGTTCGTGATCTTGAAATTCTGCTGTGCTGTTCCTCAGAGTGGTGTGTGAGCAAAATGTTTACTTCTTTCACACACCCACGAAGATTGTCAAACAGTCTCCAAATCCTCATCAGTGACAGTCATCCAGCTTTGAACTTCATGGTTTAATCAGTCAAACACTAACTGACTCTGGCAGCATAAATTCACTCCAGTGACTCCAGTTTAAAGACTTTTCTTATTTAGTCCCAAGTTATTCTGATGCCACCATAGTCATAGCTACCAGTTTACAGATGTGAGAATTCCCAGTATGCACCTCTTCCTCCTGACATATGTATTGCTAATCTGGTTGCACTGGGTGCTATGTGTGAAATGTGCTCACTTGTTTATTTCTGTTTGTGTTATTTATTCCTCATTTGTACATCAATTGGCCAGGAGGCTTAGACAGCCCATGCTGGGGGTTTTGTCTTTTTACAGTTTTAATTTTATTTTGTTGTTGTTGTTGTTGTTACAGTGCAGTGCACACTAGCCTACAGCCTCAGTTAGTTACTTTATAGATATCCACCATCATCAAACAGCTTTTGGCAGCTTTAACAACAAAAAGAACAAAGTAACTAAGAGAAAAGGTGAGAATGTTTCTACTTCCTGTGATAACTGTTGGGTTGTGATGACATTGTACTGTTTACATCCAAAGTGGTCTTTACTTTGGTGACTCCTTTAGTGGTTCTGTTTCACAACTTCTCTTAAGTAGTTTTTTCTTAATAGTATGAAAGCTACAACATAGACTGCTGCATTCCACCTGTACTTTATGAATAATATGAATATCAGACCATCCTCATGTTTACCTGATTAAATGATCAATGTTTATTTTGATCAGCATGTAGTCTAGAGCTCTTCCTGTCTGATCTGTCTAATATTTGCTAAGCTACACATTCAGTTTGGTCCTCTGATCATTAAGTGCAGGAGTGAAATGATGTGACCAAACAGTGCTGAGGGGGATCACTGTGTAGCACTACTTCTTACTGCAGGATAACTTTACTGAGGATGGGGACTGAACACTGGGAAGCTCAGGAGGAAGTTATGACACTAGAAAGACACTGTTTCACTGTTATATTTAGTCTGTATGTGAGAGAGAAAGAAGTGGAGGAATAATTTATTTTGCACTTGAACACACTTCCCCTCTACTGTGGATATTAGTGGGTGGTGAATTTCAGTGGAGTTTTACTGAGAGAGTTGTAGAGTTCCAGGTCATAGTTGTGTGGTGATTCCCACAGACAGACTGTAGTCTGGGCTGCAGTTTTCAGAGTGTTCAGTACACTGTAGTTTTGTAGAGTGTATAAGATCTGTAGCAGCGTTACTGCTGTCGCTGTATGTAGTGTGTTGTGGAATGCAGGTGTGTTTTTATCTGCAGATGTGTTTTTACTTCCTTTTTGGTAATGATGTGCATACGAAGTCCTGTGAAGCGTTTGAGGTTCTTCCTTATTGTACTGCTGAAGGATTCGAAGCTTTGGAGCATTGAAAGCTGGTGACAAAACAGCGACTCCTGGCGGTTTTCAGAAATTATAGCAGCCATAGATTCAAAACTGCGCAATACAACACTCCACCGCCTTCATATTTCATTTAAAAAAATGATCAGTAATGATGTTTAGTAATTAAATTCTGCAATAATTAGTTTAGAATCATTGTTTCCCTTTTTATGTGAAAACATAATACAAAACTATACTGGGAGACAACAGGTTGACATTATGAAACATTTACTTTTGGCTTCTATAATTTGCACATTTCCAATTTTTTAGTAAAATGATAAAGCTTCCAAGTTATAGGATAGTGCCAAACTTATGAAACAGTCTCAAGCTCATCCTGTGTATCTGTGATGTTTGAAGCTTCAAACATGATTAGTCACATGTTATTAGTAACTTTAGTGGTAATAGTAACTTTAGTGGGAGGGGAGGGGAGGAGAAGGAAGGAGGGAGGGAGTGGAGAGGTAGAGTGAGTGAGAGGGAGGGAGGGAATGAGGGAGAGAGAGAGTGATTGAGAGAGGGATGGAGGGAGCGGGAGTGAGGGAGGCAGAGAGGGAGTGGAGGGAGAGAGACAATCTATAATCAATATAATCAGACATTTAAATCATATAACTTGATGGTCATGCATCCATCATACCAGCATATATTGGGAAATCTCTTAGTGATTTCCAGTACCATCATCAGTTGGCTGGTACCATCAGTACCATCAGGTGACTGGACCTGGAGCAATTAAGTATGTCATATATAATAATTAAGTATGTCATATATAATAATAATAACGGAGTATGTCATATTAAATATTAATTAGGCCTTTATCTCGTGTGTTTCTGCAGGCTGCAGTTTGGCAGAGAATCAGAAGACAGACGTCATCACTGCATACACAGGAGACTCAGTACTGCTGCCCTGCTCCTGTACTGACCCACACGCCAAACCTGAGAGTTTCACCTGGAAGAAACACAACACAAGCAGAGACGCATGGGATGTGATCTCCAGTGCGAGTGAACAGTACAGAAACAGAGTTCAGCTGGGTACTGTTCCCTCTCCAGGAAATCTCTCTCTACTCATATCACACCTGACTGAAGAGGATGAGGGAGACTACAGCTGTTATCTTACAAACCAGCAATATAAATACATCAGACTCACCATTAAAGGTAAAACACTGTTTTTGATCCAAATCCAACTGCAAATGATAAATCCAGCTTTAAGGTTTTCTTATGTATCCACACTAGCAAAGTCTTGGTTGTCTGAGTTACTTGTAGACTTTCTGCTGTCATATTTGTTGTTGTGCTGTCATCTGTGCACATTACCAGTAACGTTTAGTTCAGTGATGGTCAAATACTCCTTTAATTGTAACAAATTTCTTGGGCAGTTCAAGTAAAAATGTCTCAGGTTTTTAACACACATGCTTCTTTGTTTTGGTTTTTCTGTTCCGACCCCTCGTTTGGTTTTCCTGTCACTGTTTTCATCTTTGTCTAGTTTGCATTCGTTAATCTTTGTATAAATATCCCTTGTTTTAGCGTCTTGGTTGTGGGTCTTTGAATGTGCTTTCTCTCGTCCTCCCGTGAGTTTATTGTTGTTTGGTAACGTTATTAGCCTGCTCGTTATTCAAGTGTTTACTGTTTAACTTCCTTCTTGGTAATGATGTGCAGACGAAGTCCTGTGAAGCATTTTAGGTTCTTCCTTATTTTACTGCTGAAGGATTCGAAGCTTGGGAGCATTGAAAGCTGGTGACAAAACAGTGACACCTGGTAGTTCTCAGAAATTATAGCTGCTTTAGATTCAAAACTGCACAGCATTATAAATAATACAACACTCCACCGCCTTCATATGTCATTAAAAAAAAATGGATGATCAGTAATGATGTTTAGTAATTAAATTCTGCAATAATTTGTTTAAAATCATTGTTTCCCTTTTTATGTGAAAACTTGATACAAAACTATACTGCTTTCTCAGGGCTTTACCATTCTCTTAGCCTAGCTTTGGGTTTAACCTACTAAATGTGCGGTGCAGAGATTGGATCCTTTATGTAACCCACCTATTCTGTCTACATTGCATTCTGGCAGTGTTAAAATCACAATGCAAGAGGCAGTATTGGATCCTTTACTGTAATAAACATAAGTAGCCTAATGAAAAAATTACATATGTGATCATGAATGATCAAACATTAGAAACAGAATGCTAAAATAACAAATTGATTTTATCCAATGCTACTTATAATTATGACTGAGTATAACTTGAGCAATTTAAGGTTAAGGGCCTTGTTCAGGGGCCCAACAGTGGCAACTTGGTAGTTCAAGAATGTGATCAGTAGCATGTGTTGTATGTGGCACTTGGTTTCATATTAAGATTTCTAGTGCTTCCACACTGATGCTCTATCACAGAGTTATACATATATTGTTTGATCTTTCTGTGACTGGTAGAATGGTGTGGCATTAGAGATCAAACTACATTTTATTAGTAACAACATAAAACACCTTATTTATAGACCAGGCCAGAACACTTTCAATTGAGTGTCATGACAATCATTGTCAAAGCGTTCATTTATCACAGTCATATGGGAGTTTTCATTTCAGCCTCTCCAGCCAGTGTCAAGAACAGAAAGGTACTACGTGGTTTGAGGTGTTCACATCTGCTCAGTTTTCCTAGTAACCTCATGTCCCGCAACCGCCCTCAGTCCGTGATTGCAACTCCCGTCTTCCCCGGCACAACCTCACCAGATCCTCATCACCAGTTTACTAGTGTCATCTGTGTCTCATCTTTGCTACACTATTTATTCTCTCTGGTTTCGTTCACTCCCTGCAAAGTGTTATCGCTGGTCTATCAGCATGTACTGAGCAATTCCCTGGTGTGTGTATATCTGGCCATTACCCTCGCCTGTTTCACTTTACAATTGTTGCTTATTCCGCTACAAATAAAACTCGGCTGTCCACAAGCGTCTGGCCTGTTCTAAGATGTCACCCCTCACTTGGTAAGCAACAACTAATTGTAACGCGGGAGGGGTGGAGAGTGAACACTCGTGTGAAGTGACGACGCCATAACGAACCAAACTGATTGAATAGAATGAATAATAAGTTTAATAATCAACAAAGACTAACAACACATTATAGAATGAAGAACAAACAGGCTAACAGAAGAATAATAATATGAGAACAGGATGAGGGCGAGAAATGAGCAACAAGGGAATACAACATTAAGGGAAGACTAACGGAGAACAACAATAATAAAACATAACAGTGAGCATAAAGACAGACAAACGGGAACAACACAGAACTGGGCTACATAAGATGAACAAACGGTATTGGTCATCAGACCCGATTTTTCTCTGGGGGTATTGGGGTGGCTATAGTGGCCATCCTCATTCTCAGCTGACTCTGTCTGCTGGGGGGTCCCGTTATGTTATTTTAACTGGAAACATATTTAAAACTTAGGTAAAAAAACAAAACAAAACAAACAAAAAAACAACCTATAGCCCTTGAATGAAGTGTTATGTCAACTAATCAACTGATAGTATTGTGTTATGAAGAGAAGACTGTATGACAGCTGTCTGTCAGAATCAGCCTTTATAAAAGTGTATTTAGGTTTGTGTTAGCTGTTATGAAGGACTTATGAAGACCACTCTTAACAAACATGTTAGTAAATTTGAAATGTAGATTCTGATCAAATATTAAAAAATTGTTAAATTGGTACTTAATATCAAACAAAGCTCAAATTGTTACCTAAATGGAGCAACCAATTTGCTCAGTTACACCTTATAACTATCATTGTTATAAGGATAGTGAATGTCATTAGAACAATGCTAAAAATCATATAATATTAGAGTAAATATTTATTAATTTAACAAGCAAATGTGGTGGAGTATGACAGTAGGGTGTGTTTCTACAGGTTGAGTATTAAATCAGTATTAAATTGAGCAATTAAAAAACAACAGGGAGACAAAACACATCACTGCACACACAGGAGACTCAGTACTGCTACCCTAGTACTGCTAGTACTAAAGCAGTACACCATCTTATGCTAACAAACACATCTCCCTCTCCAGGAATCTCAACAACAGAATTTACATCAAGATTTGATGGCAAAACAAGTGCAAAGGCTCCAGCTGACGCTTCCACTACTGACAGTGCAAAGACTCTGACTGACGGTAACATGCATTTACTGCATATCAACATGGTCTCCTAATATCTTAAAAAGCAATTAAAATGCATGCTGTGTAAAAACACAAACACTAACACGCACACAAATACACATAACATTTGTATAACGTTTGCCTTCAGATGTCCAAAACCCTGCTGGTGATCTATCATATATCCTCATGACTACTGTTGTGGGAGCTGTCCTCCTCCTGCTGCTGGGTCTCGTGGGGGTCTTGTGCTGGAGATACAAAGGTACACACACACACACACACACACACACACACACACACACACACACACACGCATGCATGCATACAAGTTGTGGGTCACACTGTCTGGTTTTCTAATGTAGTCCAGAGACATGGACAAACGAGGCTAAGAAAGGGGCAAACAGAAGAGAAGAGAGAGCAGGAGACACAGGTGAATGCTCACATACCATCCACTGTAACATAAGAAAAACAACCTCCACATCATTACTGGCACATGTCCTTCAAGGTCAAATCTTCCATGGTGTGTGTGTGTATGTGTGTATGTGTGTGTGTGTGTGTTTGTTTACAGGATTGTTTTGCTGTGCTTTGTTCACATGTTCAAGTGAGTGCTACTTTGTATCTGAGGGGGGTTCAGATGATACAATACAATTAGTACAATATAGTTAAAATAAAGGATCACATATATCACATACAGCACTTTTTTATGGTTTTAAATTTTTTTTAAAGGAAAACCATCTTTGGGAAACACAAGTTGTGAAGTTCAGGTTTTGTTGAAGCAGTAACAAATACCTGAGCAGAGGGTTTTATACAGATAGTGTGTGGCGTTCCCTAGTTGTGTGGGGTCCATGGTGAGTTTCTGATACAAAGCAGCTCCTGATACACTGATGAACGTTTTTGATTATGGCTGTTGTGATCTCTAGTTTGAAATCAGTGGAGATGGTGGTGTCTAGGAAGCTCAGACTCCACATCACTTACTGTACTGAGTTACAAAGGGAGATGAAATAATAGCAGTCCAACATGACTAATCATATCAATCACTGTTTTTGGTAGAAATTATATTACTACATGGTAAATAATTTACCAGTAGGTGTGTAATTGAATAATTAATTGAAATGGGTGTGTTCAAAATAATAACTGTGGAGTTCAATTAGTGAGGTCATTCCTTCTGTGAAAAAACAGATGTCAATCAGGTGGCCTTTATTTAAAGATGAAGCCAACACATGTACATGCATTTCTCTCTGAAAATCTGAAAAAAATGGGTCGTTCCAGACATTGTTCAGAAGAACAGCATACTTTGACTAAAACTTTGATTGGAGAGGGGAAAACATGTAAAGAAGTGAAAATGATATAAAGAAAATGATAGGCTGCTCAGCTAAAATGATCCCCAATGCTTTAAAATAGAAAACAAAACCAGAGAGATGTGGAAGAAAATGGAAGAATACCATTTGAATGGATTGAAGAATAACCAGTATGGCAAAGACTCAGCCAATGATCAGCTCCAGGGTGATCAAAGACAGTCTGAAGTTACCTGTGAGTACTGTGACAATTAGAAGACGCCTGTGTGAAGCTAATCTATCAGCAAGAAGCCCCCGCAAAGTCCCACTGTTAAAAAGAAGACATGTGCTGAAGAGGTTACAATTTGCCAAAGAACACATGGACTGGCCTAAAGAGAAATGAAGAAACGTTTTGTGGACTGATGAAAGTAAGATTGTTCTTTTTGGATCCAAGAGCCGCAGACAGTTTGTCAGATGACCCGCAAACACTGAATTCAAGCCACAGTACACTCTGAAGACAGTGAAGCATGGTGGTGCACGCATCATGATATGGGGATGTTTCTCTTATTATGGTGTCGGGCCTATTTATCGCATACCAGGGATCATGGATCAGTTTGCATATCTCAAAATACTTGAAGAGGTCATGTTGCCTTATGCTGAAGAGGAAATGCCCTTGAAATGGATGTTTCAACAAGACAACGACCCAAAACACACCAGTAAGCGAGCAGCATCTTGGTTCCAGACCAACAAAATTAAAGTTACAGAGTGGCCAGCCCAATCCCCGGACTTTAATCCGATAGAAAACTTGAGGGGGACATAAAAAATTCTGTTTCTGAGGCAAAACCAAGAAATGGAGAGGAACTGTGGAAAGTTGTCAAAGCATCCTGGGCTGGAATACCTGTTTACAGCAGCCAGAAGTTGGTCGACTCCATGCAACACAGATGTGAAGCAGTTCTCAGAAACAGTAGTTATACAACTAAATATTAGTTTAGTGATGCACAACAACGCTAAATCCTAAAGATTTTTCAGTTTATACAGTAAATATTTGAGTTTGTGAAGAAAAAATGGTAAATGATTACACATGACATCCACTTATTTATTTGAATCGAAGAAGTCAGATGTTGCAACTGACCCCGACCTTGGGAAAGGTCTCAGCCCAGATCAGGGACGGTTGCAGCATGTTACATATACATTATTTTTACGTTTGCTCTTTGTCTCATCTTAACTGATCCCTTGGCTGCAGGCTTCTCTCTTTTTTTAGGAAGTGGGAATAAGATTGGTGTGAGAGATGGTGAAGTCCAGGTCCAATGGCCCTGACTATATATGAGACTCTTCCCAGAATACTGAAGGGAACTCCTCAAAATACTGAAGGCCTTCTCCTCACTTTTGGTGTAGCCTACTGAAAACAAAGTGAACACAATGTCTGCTTTTATATGATTTATTCACTTATTCACGTTATGCCACCCCCCGCACGCAGGTATAAGAAAATACAAATATTTTGTTTGTTGTGACAGCCCAAGTGCCACAAGGCAAGGAGCAGGAAGCACAGACGTCTCTTGACGAAGACATGCATTTATTAAATGACCATTAACGCCAACCTGAGCACAAACAAAGACCGACAACCACTCCAGTAACAGATGGGTTTAAATACGTTCATAAATGATGCATGTACAAAGGGGCAGGTGTGCTGGACTGAACTAACAGCACTTAGGGAGTCATTTTGGGTCTCTCCCACTGGGCCGCCACATCTCTGTGACAATGGACTGAGCCAATGATGACATTCTCACTTATAATGTGAGACTGTTAAGGAAGAAAGAGGAAACACCAAATGACTTTTAAAAACTTATAAAACCCTACTGCCTCCCTATATTTGTTGTGTGTGTTGGGGATAGAAGTTTGTCAAAGCTTCATTTGAATACACTTCATCTCCACTATAACTGTAGTTGTCAGAACATTCAGTAGACTGTATTGAAGAGTGTGTACAGTGTGTATCAGCAGTCCTGCTGTAGCCATGTGTAGTGTGTGTGTGGAACTCAGTAAGAATGCAGGTGTGTGTTTATCTGCTCCTTGCTGCTGATGGTAAGTGTGACTTTCCCTCTACTTCTGTAGATCATCAAATATCTACACAGTAGCTACTTTGTTAAGAAACACTGAAAACATCTAGTAGGAGTCCAGTTAGAGACGACATCTCATATATTTCTGATAACGTATAACACTCCATGTTATCTGAATATATAAGGTAGAATTTGAACACTTACGATTTGCTTTTTAGACTGCCATCAGTCGTAAATCTTGAAATCAATGTATTATTGCGGTGCAGTTAAATCTCATGCATATCAGCTGCAGCACTCAGGCTAGAGTATAATAGAGCAAAGTAAGCAATCGTTATACTGTGATGGAGTAAATCTTACTCTCAACAATCCCTCTACTAGTTAAAGGAAGTAACAGTATAGTGTAACTTACAAGTATGTAAAAGATAATTAGGCTTTCTGCATATAATAATGTGCTTAAAGCAAGTCACTGCGTGCTTGAGATAGTTAAGCCATGTCAAAAAGAAAATCAATGTTGAATTTTTAATTTGAAACACACATGTGCTGAAGACATTGATAGTGAAGGACTTCAACTGGTGTAGCTGAAGGCTGTACACTGGAACATCACAGGATCACAGAGATCACTGTATACGCAGGAGAACCAGTACTGCTGCCCTGTTCCTGCACTGATATACACACCAGACCTGAGAGCTTCACCTGGTATAAATACAACACAAACAGAAAAACATGGGAAGTGATCTCCAGTGAGAGTGAACAGTACACAGAGTTCATACTTATAACTGACCACACTTTTCTATTCTTGCAGAGGCTCCATATAAACCTGTAACTCTTACTCCAGTGGACACTGACACATCAAGTCCAACAGTTTCAACTAAACCTACTACAACAATGACATCTCCAAATGGTTATGTTATTAATTTCATCAACTGCTACTGATGGTAAGATTAATTTGTTTAATAGTATTCTCCAATCAACACCATAAAATGATTCCCCACTAAATACTACTACTATTAACAATAATAATAGTAAGTGACATCAACAATTAATTTCTTAATGCAGTTCACTTCATATAGGATACTGTAAGGGTTGGCACCAGGCCAAGGCCCCTCCGGCCACCAGAGGGAGGCCTCAAGTCAACCACACCACTAATCAGGTTTAACACCCAACAGCTGGGTTAGACCTAATAAAAGCCCCGTGACCCAGCCATTCAGTGCTGGGTGTTTGTTAAATATTTGAGCCAAGCTCCTAGCTGGTAACTTCAGGTATTGTGGTCTGTGAGCCTTCCTGCTACACCTCACTTCTTATCTGTGAGGGTGTTTGTGTTTTTATACCTCCCCTCTCCAGTTTTCCATCTCTAGTCTGTCTCTCTCCCAAGGCTTCCCTTAGCCATTCAAATTCTTCCCTGTTTTCTGGTCTTGTTTGGGAAATTTTAGTTTGGTTTTCCTCAGTGCATCGGGGTTGCCATTTCTTCCCGTTCTTCCTTTTTCCATGCTTGGCATGGTGTTTAGTTTTTTTCATTTTGTTTTACTTGATCCAAGATCTAACTGTTTTGCACAGGGGCCCACCCTTGTTAGAGTGTGGTTGCTCACCCAGTAGGCTATTGGTGTTATCACTTAGCTGATCTGGGTTCAAGCCTGCCTTACATATTGTGGGGTTTCATAAATTAAATGAATGCTAAGCTTACACTAATGGAGAATAATGTGCAGAATGGAATAGGACTAATGCTTGAATTAATAAAATAATTACTGTATGTCCAGACATAAAAGGAAATGCCGTAGATGTGCATATGTGTGATTACACAAGAAGACATGTGTAGGAGATGGTCAAACAGAGGTGACGGCTGAGATGGAAAAACACAAAAGCAGAAGTGGTGCAAAGCCAGAAAAACTATAAGTCTGTCTGCTGCAAAGTTATGCTTTAGATCTCACTCGCAATGCGTTGTGAAGTGACATCTCCAGAGCTCTGCATTAATAAAAGGCCACAGGGTAACGCACTGGTTCCCTTCTCTTCTTTCCTGCATCAACGGACACGACAATATACGTTCTTGAACTGTTTTACAGATGATCTTTCCTACAAAGGGCCATACTCATAGATACTTTGTTTCCCAGCATTCATACGTGACTCTACACTGGATCCTACTTTTCAAAGCCCTATTAATATGATCAGTTAATTATTCATGTTGTGTTTATGACCTGATTATATATAATCTTGCATTCAGAATGTGATTGTGTTTATTTTTGATAGGGTGTGATGTTTGGTTGTTAGATTGTAGATTGTGTTGTGGTGATTTTTAATGGTGCTTTTATTACACAGTTTGATTTTTTTTTTTTAAACTACCCTTCAGGAATTTCTGCTCAAGCTTACTGTGGCCTGCACAGTGTTGTATTCCCAAAGCTTGAGGAGCTGAAGACAGACCTGGTAGCTGTGAAAGAAACACACCACCTAATGGTGGCAGGTTATGGTGAAACTGATGAAGACACTGAAGAGCCATATGAGGATGTCACCACAGATGCTTCAACAGATGATGAATTCTAGACTCCATCCTGTCCACTGCATTTACCACATTAATTTCAAATCTGTATGCCTATATAATACATGTAATGACGTTTTTATCCTTGTCTCTTTGTAGCTAGGTTGTTTGGTTGGGTGTTCTTTATAGGCTATAAGAAAATTAAAAAATGTATGCTAACCTTATTTCTTTTCAGCAGTAATTAACCTTTGTGAAGATGTGATCAAAACATTGTGTTATAAAGCACATATTGGAATAACCCCTGTAAAACCATGTGCAGGTTATTTTGGGGCTACAATCCTGCACTTTTAAAAAATATATTTTAAAAAAAAATGAACCATTTGAATCAGTAATGAACGGAGCATTTAATTCTGTTTGTCTAGTTGCTCAATTTCATAATATAAGCATATATTATGCAAGAAAGTGCTTGCATAACTGCGTAGCCTTGGTACTGAAACACCAGAGTAAAGATAAGCCGTTTTGTTGAACATTGTATTGTGATCAATAAGCCTAATTTTCAGTTAAAATTGTATAATTTCTTAAGAATTTATTAT
Organism: Electrophorus electricus; assembly: GCF_041902795.1. Lineage (NCBI taxonomy): Eukaryota > Metazoa > Chordata > Actinopteri > Gymnotiformes > Gymnotidae > Electrophorus > Electrophorus electricus. The sequence goes on from NC_137498.1 coordinate 8,884,542, forward strand.
TATAGTTGTTGTTTAGGTTGCATTTTGATCCTTAATGAGTGTTCAAATGACTTTGGATTATAACGAATACAGAGTGAGTGAATTGTACCTATGTGGAATGATTACTAATTAATTAATATATAGTTTACATGTATAGGTTATATTTACTTTATTTATTTAGATTTTTTAATCTGAGCCTGATGACAAAATGATAGCATAAAGAGGGGGAAATGATTTTAAAATGTGATAGTGTGATTTCTGATATGAGACTATAATGTCATTTCAGCTGCACTTCTGTCATTGTTCTAAACAGCCACTGAACAGAATTTAGCCCTCCATTATGTCATAATGTGTGTCATTCTATTTCTGACCCCAGATCAGTTTATTGAGTGGATTTGCCGATGACGATCATTTTAGACAAAACATCAACAGAGACTACAAACAATTCTTCACGCGTAAGAGGTACTGAGAAACGAAAACAAAACTTAAGTAGAATTTAATTTTATCTACAAAGGCAGATACTAAATATTTGATAACGGAATCGTATTATAAACAAGTAGCCAATATGCGAATTTAAAATGAGAACACACATTTTAATGATGGGGAACTTTTGACTGAACGGAGAGCTAATTAGCGAGCTGATAGTGAGCTCCCAGCCCCACTAGTCACGTGGTACGGCCCGCCGCCTGCAGTGGGAGTTCATGGTCTTGTGTGAAACCACGACTATGTAGTCACACGCCTGCACCGGGTTATTCTCCTAATGTCTGTGTGTGTTTAAACCCCGGTTGGTGTGTGCATCCCTGTCGGTCTGTGTTCGCTAATGTTCACGTACGTGGTGCACTTTATGTTTGTAAGCTATGTTCAATGCTGCACATGTTCATTTTGCCTGTTTCTTGTGAGCGCCACTGTGTTCTTTATTCGTGTTCGTCTAATAAACGTCTGTCTACGTCAAGCGAGTTTGTGGGACCTGCGGCACTCGGGCCATCACAGCTGTTTAATTTCACGGACCGCACAAATATTTTCAAATGCGGAATAAGTGAGTAGAGAATGAACTAACAAAAGGAAACCTTGATAAATAAAAGGGGACGTAGCTGAAAATATTCGGGTAACCGAACTCCATTAGATGAAATACGTTGACTGAGACAAGGGAAAGTGACTTATGGGCTTGTTTTAGAAAAGCCTCTGCAAGACCACGAGTGTGGCCATTATGCACTGTCGCACAACAGACAACCTTTATTTCACATTTATTAACATTTGTAGAAGAAATTGAGCTACGGGTGGCCATTTGTTCTGTTACATAATAACTGTATATAAATATATAAAGTCTACAGGCTTTGATTTCTCATTTCCATATAGAGATATGAAACTGGGGTACAAAGGTAATCCTGTGCACAAATGCATGTAAAATAAGCCTTGTTTTATAGAAAATTGTGTTGTAATCAAAGCCTAATTTTCAGTTCAAATTCAATTACTTCTTAGGAATAAATCTTTAATTTTAATTTTTTTTTTTTTAGTTGTCAAAAAACACATACAAACTGTTCACTTTTTAAAAGAAATAAAATGGCTTTATTATCGTTCAATACCATAGAGCTTTCTTCTGTCCTTTCTAGATGCCAAGGGACAACTTCATTACTAATATCATTACCAGAAGATACAAGAGTCATAAAGACCCTGCTACCATTGCTGGGTTTAAGCAGCATTACTCGGCCAAACTGGGAGAAAGTGTAAGTGTCTACATCATTTTATACTATAATTTTAATGATTTATATAGACTGTATCCACAGTTTTATTTATTTAGCCTTCACACTTTCCTGACTTATACAGATGGTAGTCCAAAATATGCTGTCCATTAGTGGAGTTTCCACTGCCCAGGGGTGGTCAATGGATGATTCATTTCCTTTACAATTCATCACTGATTATTTCTCATTTCTCACCCAAGAAATGGGAGGACTGTAAGGAGGTTCGTACCATCCGGAGCAGAACTGCTGAACACTTTATGATCACAGAGTCAAAGGAAGAGATTTGCTCTTTGGACCACAGCGCCCATGTAGAAGGTGCAGATGTACTTTCTTGCATAAATCTAGCTTTTCATTAAGAACACACAGTAGGACATGATGTTTGTTCACTTTAAATATGTGCCTGTACTTTATTATGTAATTCCATTTGTATTGATTTTTGGGAAAAATAAACATTTGTAGATGTAAGAGAGGATCTGGGTGGAGTAGCGGAATCTATTACAGAGGCAGTCAAAGTGGAGAATACCCCAGCTGGTGAGTAGCATCAAAGCACCACATCAATAATCAGAGTTTACATACATCCACTCCATGCACACCAGTTTTAAAATTCTACTTTTATTTCAAATATAAAGGCTCAGAATGCAAGAAGTTGAAGAGAGTACGCATCTTCTTCAGACGAGCATGGCAGGCTATAAAAAGCACCTTGTCCTGTGCCAAGCGCTCCAACAAAATTAGCCCTACTCTTTAACTTTTCCCAGGTCTTTTTACCAATTTATTTTGTATTTCTTTTTTCCCTTCATTTTCCCCAACCTGTCTTTTCATCTTCTGAAATAACATCTTTTGACTTTTTGATTTATTTTTGATTAATAAACTTTACTTCATGCAAAGATTTTGTCTGTTTGCATTCTGGACCTTTTAATCATATTTTTCATTCTAAGACCAACCAGGTTATAATTCTAATTCAGCCAAATAAATCTTGAATGATTCAACTCACTTTAATAACATTTTTAGATTATCACATATATGTACAGTTTCATGTCACTCAGCATTAAGAGAGAATTTCACACTCACCTTTAGTGAGAGGAAGTACAGTAAAGAGAAAACATAAACTGAGCATCTCAGTTTATGTAATTCCTTATCTCAATGGAAACACCATTGACCTCCCAGCACACACTGACAACTGTGTTCAAGAGTAGGGGTTGGGTGTCTGATAGAGGGCTAGGGTGAGCTCTTAGAGCTAAATGGCCCTCCAAACTGAGGGTTTCAGAGTCTCACTTCAAATTGTGCATTAGGAGAAATTTCTCAGAATCCCTTGTGAATCATTGAAAAAATGGATGCAGAAGACAGGGGTAGATTTCAACCACTAGCCTTTTTAACTCAGTCCCAAGGAGCAAGATGACACTTGAAAACAAGGAGTAGGAGGAAAAATGAGAGGGGATTGGGCCTTGCTAAAAATCTAAGCACTAAATCTAAGAATACAATGGTTTAAAACATATTACTTTTAATATGCATGGTTTTACCTAATCCTAGAGATATATAATAAAGTTAAGATATCTGTTACAGGACAAGGAGGTTTTCAGATCCAGTACAGACATTAAGTCATATAAGATCAAATAAATTTGAAAAAAGAACAAACATTTTTACTCTATAATGCACCATCTTAAAAAAAAATGAGACCCCCTCTAAAATCCTCAATGTCAGACCTAGCTACCATACACTGTACATTCTTTAAATTGAGAACAGCATTTTGAAGTCTGATTTCTGACTCAGTTACTGTTCAAATGGACAAATTAACACAAATTACATCAAATATGGCCCATCCAGTTACTGGCTTAGACACAGCGTTAGTGTAATTCTTATTACTTTATCTGACACCAAATCAAAGGTGATAAATCTGATTTTGAACCCTGACAGACTCAGAGGGGCCTGGATGTTGCACCAACTGCTGTGATCAGATCATCATAGTGAATCAACATACAAGACAACGCACTGGGAAATAACTCAAAACTGATTTATAAGTGAATCACAGGACTGTTAGAGAGTTTGGAGCTTAATGTACGTCTGTCACATTGCTATGTCTGTTTTAGAATTACATAGTTCCATATGACTTAAGTAATATTTGTATGAAACACTGATATATATGACCAACATACCTAATGTTATAACTGCCCCTGATTTGTGTGCTACAGACTGCCATGATTGGTTTGTCAAAACAAATGAAGACTCATTCAAATATCACTCAACAACTTTATTTCCATTCAGATGCCTGGGTTTGTGTACATCTGTATTCACTGTGCCATCAGAAATAATCCAACAGTCTGTTACTTTTTCTCATATCTGGTGTAAGGGAACTGGACTAAGTCTGAAAGGAGCATTTAATTTTAAGTTTAATTATAGCTAAATGAAGTCCCTTCTATATGTAGCTCACTAAAATAGCACAACATTTAGCCTTTCATTGCTCTGAGATAATACAGAGACGTGACTATATTTGTTGCTAATTGATATGAGAGATATCAGTAGCACTCCCATCGTACTGCTGACTAGACTGTGTGGGAGACGTCTACCACTACACAGTGGGGTTGGTTATCTTTCCCATGAACAGGATACTCCTGATGTTCTTCTCCACAATGAAGACTAGGAACGGTCTGCTGACTTCTGTTTTGAAAGGCAACGCTGACATGAGCACGATTTCAACAGTTGTGGCAGCTGCAGCCTGAGTGCCCTGCTCATCCACGCTGAGGACGGCCTTGTGTAGGACCTGTGGGGAAGGACCAATCTGGGCAGTCATTGAATGACACTTTAAAGTATGTAAGCAGTAGATGCATTAACTTCTGAACAGTCCTTGATGGAAAGCAGTTGGAATTTGGCTGTGGCATCTCACCAGTGTGTTGACTGAATGTAAAATCATTGTGCAGTGTAAAGCGTCTTTGGGTACTGAGAAAGGCGCTGTATAAATGTTACTTCATATCGTATCATATCAAGAGAGGCAAACCTAAAAATTCAATTTTTTATTTGAAGCTGAGAGTGCAGTCTAAATTCTACTGGATATTTAAGATGGGCAGTCTCTGCCAAGATCCCACCAAATTTCCCATAACGGAAGAGAATGATCACATCATTGTTCTTTCCAAAACAAACAGACATCAGAAAGCCATTGATTTTTTTGCCCCAAAGACCCCCCAGACGTCTACTGAGAAGGTTTTAAACAATATTTCCCAAACTTATAATGTGACACTCTAGACATGACAGCAAATCTCTTAAAGGGTTTACCACATACCTTAGAAACTGCCAATTTGGCCCCTTTACTGATTCCAGAGAAGTCTGCGCTGTCTGAGAATGCATCAACCATTCCCATCTCCTTCAGTGTGTCCCCAAGACAGGAGGAAGCAGACACTCAGAACTTGGGCATATACAAGTCCAAAGTGCTGGAGAACAGAGATGATCAGTCAGGAAAACACACTCTTACATGGAATAGCATAAGCAAAAATATTTATTTAATACTTTTTTGCCATTGGTGACCTTGTCAGGGAGTAAAGGTTCTACTCTGTGGTAGTACTTAACATGTTTAAGTGAAATTCTATTTTTAAAAGCATTTCATGATACATTACGTTTCGTGGACTTTTTCCTTCCAGTACTTGAGGTGATCCTTGCTGATGTGTTTCTCCACCTCCTCCATTTTTCCCTGGTCAGGCAGGACGATCATCATGGACACGTTTCCATTATATGGCAGCATGATAATGGACGTAAAGTTGCCCTGGTCATAGTAGAAGTCATATTTGCCATTTCTGTTCATCATATCCACAGGCACTGTGGTGTTCTCATCCACATGAAAGTCACCTTTGCTGGTGTGCTCCACTTTAAAAGCCTCTTGCCATTTACCTGACAGAGTGAAATACAAAACTGGTTAGTGCAGTTCAGGTGAAATACATGAAAAATTATTTAATCTCTAGTGGGTTCTGCTTGTCTACTCTTACCTTTGAAATACATATAGTTGATGAGCATCATCACAGTGGCAGCATCCAGACTCTTGACCATATCAGTGATCATGTCCTTGGTCTTTTTGGCAATTAACTTGTTGATCTCTTGCACAGCGACTTCAGGTGTGGAAAAGTCCACACTGAAGGCTTCACCTTTGTAGAAGTGCTGGATATCTTTCAGAAACTTGTCTTCAGGCTTGAAGCCTTTTTGTACAGCTGCAGCTCCTCCTATCTCCAACAGTAGGGCATCCTGGCTGTGGTCCAGCATGTGGAGAAGGTGCTCATAGCCTTCATTGACCTGATCAGCTGTGAGAGCACTGTAGTCCAGAGTGCTGAAGATTTGTGAGTGGGTATTGCTCTTGGCCCCCAGGGCCAGCATGGATAGAGCCATGGAGATACTCAGAGGAGAGAAGAAGATATTCTTGCCCTGGGTGTCAGGATGGCTGGCCAGCTTCTTGTAGAGGGAGAAGGCAAAGTCTGCGTTGTGGGGTGAGAGTTTGTGGCAGGGTTTGTCTTCTCCATTCTGGTGGGGGTGGGCTGCATCCTTGCCATGATGGAGATGTTGATGGTGATCTGTTGAATGGTCTTGATCATGATCCTGCTCCTTGATGCCTACAGTCCAGTCCACTGACAGTATGAGGACAACCATCAAACAGCACTGGACCTTTCCCCACATTTTAACACCTGCAGAAGCACTGCACAGATTTGAAATGTATCATATGCAGGTTCATTTAAACACAACTGTTACATTAGAAAATAGTCAACACATGGATTTTCATAAGAGAGGTATATACGTGATAGCCTGCATGGAGACTACTTCTGAGTCTAGTCTTTAATTCAGTTTTTACATTTTTAAAGATGTAATAGATCACTGTTGAAGTGTTTGCCATTTAGTTGAAACAAGATCTGAGGAAAAAATTATTTGTATCTCCAGAATATCAGTCATCTTACAGTACATTTACTTACCATCCACGTCCTGTCAGCAGTAAACTATTGGGATTGAGTTCATACATTTTATAGCCTGTTTCGTGTAATCTGAGGTCAGTCCTTTAAACATTAACCACTGAGGGGCTGTTTCAAATAGAGCAGGAACATTGCACAGCATTCATCCTTTAGTTAACATTACTGATGCCAAAACCCTGTACGCTGGCATTGTTAGCTCTGGTATTGATTTCTGTGAGGCTGTGTAGTCTCATTCCAAACTCAGCTGCTGCGGTCTTCGAATACACTAACTGATCTGTGTACATAAGTGCAATTCTTTTTATCAGCTATACAGGATGGCAGTCTTTTTTCATATTAGCTAACATGTACTTAGTACTTTCAGAGCTCTTTTTATTCTCGGTACCACTGACCTCTCTGAGAACCTTCACACAACTTGAACGATTCCTCGCCATCGCAGCCAGTTTTGGAAGCTTTTGAAAGTGCACATTTAGCCACACAGCATGTTTCAATCTCAGGTGTATGCATTTTTATTTTATTTATTTACCTCATATTTCAATTTAAGCTTGTATCATTAGCCCTGCTGTCATCATTTACCATCAGGGTCATCTGCAAGCTCCATCTCTGAGCCTTTATGTGGTTGAAATGCACAGAGTTAGCCACAGTGCTAGCAATAATATCTGACTAAATTAGCTTAGCATTTCTCATCATGACGATTGAGCAGATTGTGAAACATTTTATGTTTCCCTTTAAAAGTGGTGAAAAAAAAACTTATTTGAATCTATATTAGGACATTCCCCTGATTATACGTTCAGATTTTCTGTTTTATTAACTCCAAACATCTTTCACTGGTTAATGCTGGTTATTGTTTTTCTTCTTGAATAAAGAGCATAGATCTTGCTGCATTTCTAGAATCATACAAGGCAGATGCATCATGCACCAAACCCTCCACTGAGTCACCAATGTAAAGAGAAAGATCGCAACTCTACGGATCCACCTCGTTTGACACGAGGAATTCCTGATACGCCCAACGTAACTTAGCGTGTAAAACATACAGAAGGTTAGAGTGAAAATAGTAAGACATCTTAAATGACATCACATTAATATTAATCCAGATGGGGTGTAAAGGGAGATATGTTTTACAAGGGGTTGGTTGTCCGCATGTATTTTTTTTTTTCACTGGGAGATTTGCATCTCCTCACATCCCTCTTCAAATCAAGCCCAGAATATAGTTCTGGCTTTCAAAATATGACTAAACACATGCCAACCCATTATGTTTTACTGCCTCCTCAACCAGAGCAGTCTAGATCCAGGGCTGTTAAAATATATTGTGGATTTAATTTTAAAATTGAGAACAGCATTGTACACGCAGTGAAGTTTCATTTTCATTTCAGTTCCAACTCACATAGAATTAAACCCTTTATATGTTTTATTTAGCACATAATTCTATTGATAAGGATATGAGGCTTGTCTCTTCAGTGCCTGACATGCCAGTATTACTGAGATTTCTTATGATCATGTTCTTAGCTAACCTACATACAAAGAGTCAAATGTTCAAATGTTGTGTCCAGTGTTCAGTTGATCCCAAAATTAGCTAAAGAGTATTTGTACTTTTTCTGCTATCTTAAAAAGATCAGGCAAGCAGACCTAAGCTTGTGAGATTTTTTTTTTATTGACTTTGGTTTGGCACAAGTTCAGGACAAGTTCAATAACCTGTTTTGTGAAACCTGATTTGGTCTGAGAGTTGGCACCCGACTATTGTGGACCGTCCTTCATGGTCAGCCAGCATGCTTGAAGAGCAAACAAACTGGAAGCTTGTGTCATTACATTTGTCTCCTTGCCATGTCTGTTTTGTATATTTTCCAGTTCCACAGGATTCAGTGATACATGTGTATGAAATGATTGATTAAGAATTTGAGCAGTAATGCTAATGTTACATGTGACTCTAATTTACATATTACAGACTGTAATAATTATCAAATCATCATTTATTCAGTGGAACACAGTATTAACTGTGGTGAAAACAGCTGCAGGATTGTCTTGCTCATCAATATCGAGGATCTCCCAGTAGAGCTGAGGAGTGCCTGGTGGAGCTGATGCCTACCTGTTGGAGTTAAATTCTGCCTGGTGGAGTTATGGTGTACCTGGTGAAGATGAGGTCTGCCTGGTGGAGGTCCACCTGATGGAGATGAGGTACATATGGTGGATTTGAGGTGTGCCTTAATACTACTTAATTGAAGTGTCACAGCATGTTTATATTTCCCCCTAGGATAATGTAAGAGAGATTATAAACATTAACTTCCTGTCACACACTTCACCATTTAGTTAACTGTTGGAAAATCTACTTACATTGTAAAACATTCCTTGATGACACTAAGTAGGAATTTTTTTTTCCATCATGAAGGTTCACACTGTGAACTGTTTGTAATTTTTTAGAATTCACAACCACAACCCACAGGAACATTTCCCCAGGACAATTTTAGCTTCAACAGTTTTCTGGGGAAGGATCAATCTGGCAATCTTGTAACAGATACAGTTGTACTGCGCCTTTAAGAGGGAGCTTTATGGTTATGTAGATTGAGTAACTGAGAGAGTGTGTGTGTGTGTGTGTGTGTGTGTGAGGGGAGAACCGTCACCTTTCTGTTCGTCTTCTCAACACTCCTTTTTCTTTGGTAACGCTGTACGGTGCTTTTTACTGTTTCCTTTATGTATAAGTACAATGATGGCTTGAAGTGGTCCAGGAGAGAATAAAAGTCTTTCAGATTGCCCACAACTGTGTGTGTATGTCACTCCATGTTTACTGCACGCATCGCGGTTACCCCATAGCACCTGTTCCTCACTCCAGGTAAGAAGCGTTACACTGTTTTCATTAATAAGCCTTTGAAGTACTTTGGGTGTCGTAGCGAAATGAACTGACCAAACAGCAGTGAGGGAGGTTATGTTGGGTCTCACCCCCTGAGCTTCTACATCGTGTGTCTATGACAAAGGACAGAGCCACTTAACTAAGAATGAGACCGTCCTCACTGACAATATGAGAATATCTGATAGATCACTGACTGATAAGGAAGAAAGAGGACGTACCACATGACAACTTACAAAACCGACTGCATCTCTATATTTGGTATGTGTTGTGTTAAGGTTAGTTAGTCAGTTTCAGTTAGTTAGTTTCATTTGAATACACTTCCTCTCCACTATAAGTGTACTTGTGAAGTCATTCAGTAGACTGTATTGAAGAGTGTGTACGGTGTGGATCAGCAGTCCTGCTGTAGCTGTGTGTAGTGTGTGTAACTCAGTAAGAATGCAGGTGTGTGTTTATCTGCTCCTTGTGCTCCACTCTGCTGATGATGAGTGTTACCTTCTCTCTACAGGTGTTGTCATCCTCATACATTCATTTACACAAAGGTATTTATATCTGGGATCAGCAGAGAGTAGCAGCTCACCACTTACCCCAGATTCGGTCTATCGACCAAGAAATGTTTGAAGCCCAAATTTTGCCTCTTTAGTTTAGAACAAAAGTTGTTAAATGCTAACATTGCTAACAAACACTGGAGGTCAACAGCAACTTAAATATAGCCTTGGTAAATACAAGCCCACAAACCAATCTCAAGCCAGTCAAACTGCATCCAAGTGTTAATAAATGTCTCCCAGACTAGTCGGTGTGTCGTATAACTCACTGTGAACTAGACAAGTGAAGAAACACGTCACCGGGAAGCGACCTGGATGAGGTTTGAGGACATGTAGCTCGATATCTGACTTATTTATAAATCCTATTAGCTATCGTTGCTGTTGGCTTCCAGTGTTTGTTAGCAATGTTAGCAGCTTTTTTGTTCTAAAGGAGCGAAATATGGACCCCAAACATGTCTTGTCCATCCAGGTTAAGGGAAAATAAAGTAAATTTGCTTCTTTGCCGATTTGTCCCGTTAAGTGGCACTGAAATCTGCGCTGTGGTTCAGTCTGGTAGACAGGAACCGGTGCTAATTACTTGCTAATTGCTAATTAGTTACTTAAGATCAGCATAAGGTAGGAATTGTAGGGACTTTAGTAAGACTGACAAAATTGAGAAACAAGAAGAGTACAAGAGTTTTGTGACTCTTACAAGAATCATTTTGCACTATAAATCTGTATATTTATAAAAACAACTTGTTTTTTATTATGGCGTGGTATGTGAAATGTGCTCACTTGTTTATTCCTGTGTGTGTTATTTATTCTTCACTTGTTCAGTCTGTGTATGATGCAGCTCTTGTCCACTACCCACTTCTGTATCCAGCTGCCTGTTACAGAGGTCACACCTCATTGTGGTTGACTGCATATGTGATGCAGTCCTTTACATGTGGTGTATGGTGTATGTGTTTGGTGCTTCTGTGTGTTTTCCCGAGTGTGGGTGGGTTTGGGGGAGAGACTACAGAGGATTCTGATCTCATGAATTTTGACATGCCCATCATATCCCTTACTGAGCTAGCAGTAAAAAAAGACAGTACTACTCTATATTACCATGGAGACCAGAGGAGGGGCAGAGCTCACTACTTGCGGGTTAAAGAGCTGGACTGGTACTGAATCCATTTCAATCAGGAGGTCTCAGCTATCAAGACTTCCCAGGTGGGTTTCAGCCAGACAGCGGTCTCCCACTGTGAAGACAGTGTTTTGTTTTGTTTTGGTTTTTTTTGTTTGTTTGTTTTTACTGTTTAGTGTAGTGTAGTGACTCAGATTAGGCTGGATCCCTTCTCAGCTTTTCTGAAACACAATCCATGCTTAACTATTTGGTCAACCAAAGTAGCCCAGATCTCATTAGTGATGGTTGCTCTTCTTCATCCTCATCCTCTCTCTCCACTATTGGCCTCTATTTATATCCAACAAAGATATCGAGCCTGTGGCCTGTTTATAGTGCTCAGGCTGCAGTGTTGGTGGCCCAAGTGTTGATGGGTGCGGAGCAGGACGTGCAGACCCCCTCGTCTGTGAAAGACGTTTATTAACATAAAACATGGTACAACAACAGTGGCACTCTCATACAGCGGTGAAATAAGTATTGAACACGTCACCAATTTTCTAAGTAAATATATTTCTAAAGGTGCTATTGACATGAAATTCTCACCAGATGCCGGTAACAACCCATCCAATCCACACATGCAAAGAAATCAAACCATAGATGTCCATAAATTGTGTAATAATGAGAAATGACACAGGGAAAAAGTATGGAACCTACTTGAAAGGCAAAGTCTGCATTGTGGGGTGAGAGTTTGTGGCAGGGTTTGTCTTCTCCATCCTGGTGGGGGTGGGCTGCATCGTTGCCATGATGGAGATGTTGATGGTGATCTGAATAGTCATGATCATGATCCTGGTCCTTGATGCCTACAGTCCAGTCCACTCACAGTATGAGGACAACCATCAAACAGCACTGGACATTTTAACACCTGCAGAATCACAGCACGGATTTAAAATGTAACACACACAGGTTCATTTAAGCACAACTATTACATTAGAAAATAGTCAATGTATGGATTTTCATAACAAAGAGAGGTGTATACATCACAGCTTGTATGGTTACTTCTTCTGGGTCTAGTCTTTAATTCAGTTTTTACATTTTTAAAGATGTAATAGATCACTGTTGAAGTGTTTGTCATTTAGTTCAAACAAAATCTGAGGAAAACAATTATTTGTATCTCCAGAATATCAGTCATATTACAGTACATGTACTTACTATACACGTCCTGTCAGCAGTAGACTGTTGGGATTCAGTTCATTCATTTTATACCCTGTTTGGTGTAATCTGAGGTCAGTCCTTTAAACATTAACCACTGAGGGGCCGTTTCAAATAGAGCAGGAACATTGCAAGGATTTTATCCTTTAATTAACATTACTGATGCCAAAACACTGTACTCTGGCCTTGTTAGCTCTGGTATTGATTCCCGTGAGGTTATGTAAGCTATGTGAGCTATGTAACTGATCTGAGTATATAAATGCTGTTCTATTTATCTGACATATTCTATAAAATAGTTATGTCTTATTTTCATATTAGCTTTGAACTTCTACTTAGTACTTTCCGAGCTCTTTGTATGTCAGTGCCACTGACCTGTCTGAGAACCTTCACATGGCTTGAACGATTCCTTGAATAAAGTGCATAGATCTTGTTGCATTTCTAGAATCATGCAAGGCAGATGCATGACGCACCAAGCCCTCCACTGAGTCACCAATGTAAAGAGAAAGCTCGAGACTCTACGAATCCACCTCGTTTGACACGAGGAATTCCTGATATGCCCAACGTAACTTAGCGTGTAAATCACACATAAGGTTAGAGTGACAATAGTAAGACATCTTAAGTGACATCACATTAATATTAATCCAGATGGCGTGGAAAGGGAGATATCTTTTACAAGGGGTTGGTTGTCGGCATGTATTTTTTTTACTGCATCTCCTCACATCCCTCCTCTAATCAAGCCCTTAATACAGTTCTGGATTTCAAAATATGACTAAACGTGTGTAACGCAAGGAAGGTGGAGGGCGAACACACGTGCGTAGTACCATCGTCTCTGACATGCGAGTGAGTGGAATCAAAAACAGGAGAAAAGAAACTATAGACAGAACAGTGAAAAGGAACAAGTTTAATAAACACCAGGAGAACACAATACAGGACAAAACCAAGGAACAAACAAAAGAAGAACAGGCTAATCAGGGTGAGGATGAACACTACGTAAATTAGGGAAATAAATATTTAAGGAAAGACAAACGGGAAAACAACGAAACATAAAACTAAGACAAGCGAGGGAAGAAGAAACAAGGAAGGGGAGCACACAGAAGCAGCTACTTTAGCGAGACTAAAGATAAGAGACAAACACAGGTAACAGAACTAAAAGGAAAACCACACAACACTATCGTATATGAAAATGGTAAAGAAACCTAAACATAAACGAAGCAACGGGAGAACACCTGACGCGAATAGAAAAAGCAACGTAGACGAGAGAACAGTGAGAAAGTACAACGGACGAGGGAACAGAATAAAACAGAGAGAGAGAGAGAGAGAGAGAGAGAGAGAGAGAGAGAGAGAGAGAGAGAGAGAGAGGGGATAGTGGGAAAACAAGTAAGTGGTTAGGTAGCCATGGAAACGGGCTGCCCTCCGGTCCGTGAGCATGACATGCCAACCCATTATGTTTTACTGCCCCTCAAAGAAAGCAATCTAGATCTGGAGCTGTTGAAGTATATTGTTAATTTTATTCTAAAAGGGAGAACAGCATTGTGCACGCAGTGAATTTTGATTTTCAGTTCAGTTCCAGCTCACATGGAATTAAACCCCTTATATGTTTTATTTAGCACATGATTCTATTGGTAAGGTTATGAAGCTTGTCTCTGCAGTGCCTGGCATGCCAGTATTACTGAGATTCCTTATGATCATGTTCTTAGCTAACCTACATACAAAGAGTCAAATGTTCAAATGTTGTGTCCAGTGTTCATTTGATCCCAAAGTTAGCTGAAGAGTATTTGTACTTTTTCTGCTATTCTAACAAGATAAGGAAAGCAGACTTAAGCTTGTGAGATTTTTTATTGACTTAGTAGATTTGGTTTGGCACAAGTTCAGGACATGAGCTGAATAAACTGTTTTGTGAACTCTGATAGAATAAGAGGTCTGAGAGTTGGTACCAACTTCTGTGGAAAGTCCTTCATGGTCAGCCAGCATGCATGAAGAGCAAACAAACTGGAAGCTTGTGTCATTACATTTGTCTCCTTGCCATGTCTGTTTTGTATATTTTCCAGTTCCGAAGGATTCAGTGAGACATGTATGAAATGATTGATTAAGAATTTGAGCAGGAATGCTAATGTTACATGTGACTCTAATTTACATATTACAGACCTCCCAGTGGAGCTGATGAGTGACTGATGGAGCTGATGTCTACCTGGTGGAGTTAAATTCTGCCTGGTGGAGTTATGGTGTACCTGGTGAAGATGAGGTCTGCCTGGTGGAGGTCCACCTGATGGAGATGAGGTACACATGGTGGATTTGAGGTGTGCCTTAATACTACTTAATTGAAGCACACACAAATTGTCACAGCATGTTTATATTTCCCCCTAAGATAATGTAAGAGAAATGATAAACATTAACTTCCTGTCACACACTTCACCTTTTAGTTAACTGTTGGAAAATCTACTTATATTGTAAAACATTCCTTGATGACACTAAGCAGTAAGTAGGAATCTTTTTTTTTCTTTCCCATCCTGAAGGTACTAAGGAGATTAATCACACTATTTGTCTTTTTTTTTTTTTCCCTAATTCACAGCCCCAATCCACAGGAAAATTTCCCCAGTACAATTTTAGCTTCAACTGTTTTTTTGGGGAAGGATCAATCTGGCATTCTCTTGATTTTTGTTTAAGGTAACATTAGCTAATGTTACTCCCAGAGTGTCCTTTTTAGCAAGAGGAACCATATGAATCAAAATAATGATAACTCAGGACATCATATGACATCATACACATCATAACTGATAATGTAACATCAAACTAATGATATCATCACATAATGTAAAGGCAACCTGGTGAATTTTATGTAGAATGTAACATATAGAATAAGTACTCTGAATTGTGTTAATTGTGTAACATTGACTTAAACTTTTTGAGATGTTGAGAGAGACACCTTGAGAGAAATGTTAGCACTGAATATATGTTTAGCACACAATCTTTAGTAAATCCTTCATACAAAACTGGAAACTGAACAGCAACCTCAACAAAAAAAGAACTAAGATTTACTAAATGGCTCCGTTTGTGTTTGTCTATGGTGCTGAAACTAACTCTGTAATTTCAGCACCATGGGCAGCAGGCAGGCTGTCTAGGACTTCAGAACTATCTCAGAAGTGCTTTGCTTTACTTTACCTTTGTGCACAGGGGACTCAGGCTCTCTTACAGAGTAACTATAAGGAGAGTTAGCCCTCTGAGTGAGCCCATGGTCACACACACTTTCTTTAGTTCCTCTACACGCTTGTGGTTTCCCTGACCCCCCTGCTGTTCCTGAAGTACTCCTTTCCTGGACGACAGCCAACTCACTCTTTCCATCACATTTGACAGCTGTAATCACGCACATGGTTCCTGTTATTCAGCTCTTGTGTTCTGTCCTCTCAGAGCAAGAGACACACTAAAGTTTAGCAATTATAAAACTCAGACAGATGGATAAAGGGTTCAGGAAAGTGAGAACAGGTTTGTGCTGTGTCAACACTGGGCACAGTGGACTTAAATAAAACGTTGAAATATCTTCTGCCCGAGCTGTGACTGATTTCCAGAGCTGCACCACAACCATGAATACAGATGCATGCGTTCTTTCACAGGTGAAGAATGTACAAAAAAGGGAGGAAGTGCCAGTTTCTGTCTGAAGAGTCAGACAAAGCAAACAAAGAGAAACTAAGAATGGGCACAGAAGACAATGAAAGAAACTCAACGTAACAATAACTGTTACAGCACTTAAAAAAGGGGGTTTAAAAGGAAAGAAAGAAAGACATAACGACACAGGTGGCACAGTGACTGAGACGGAGCACACGCGACCTGTGCATGGCATGGCACAACAGCAAAACACAAAGATCCTTTAAACAAAAGACACAATGTAAACAAAAGCCACATGGTAGCTGCCACCGTAGCCAGACGGAGGGCACCGTTACAGTCTCCCCCACCAAAGACACGCCTCCCAGTGGTCATGGACACAGACTCGGAAGGTGGAGCAGAGAAACACGGCCACACCAGTTTGTTTCAAGTGCTAATAAAATTTCACTAGTCCAGTTGATACATGTACATATTTAAGAGTCAGGTAACATGTAAGATATGATCAGGTGTTGTCCTGTTTACCAATTATGAATTATGACAATTAATTTTATTTCACAATTCCCTTTGGATTCATATATAAAACATTAAATCAGATGCATTTGTTTTTGTCTACAAACTCACAGACCCTGTGTCCCAAGTTGTCTCTCTGTTTCTAGTAAAGTGGGTTGTGAGTATATAAAAGTATGTGTGTTATTTAGAAACCATGCTGTAGCATTGTAGCATTAGATATGATCTGAAAACGTATTGTAAAAGTTGATAAATTTGATAAAGACTTGGTTATTAGGCTACCAATTTATCAATTTATCATTCTGGCAGTTATTTTTATCAGGTGGATTTTACAGTTTATATATATATATATATATATATATATATATATATATATATATATATATATATATATATATATATATATATATATATATATATATATATACACAGATATCTATGCACTAAGACAAATAAGCAAATAATCATAGTTAGTAATCATTACCTGGTGACAGTAAATGTTACTTCTTTAACCAAATAAATCTTGGCGGTAACAGTACAGTACAATTTACATTAGTGCAATAGATCATTATGCCTTTGTAGGAATAGGCACTGTATTTACTCATAATCAAGAGAATAGAGTCAAAATGTAGGATAATCAGCTGAGTTCTTATGAGTTTACATGTAAAAAAAAAAAATTCAAACCAACAATTTACAATCTAGTAAAAACTGCAATCTAACATTTTACCACTAGGTGGACCCATGCTACAATTTTATGTAAATCATATGGCAACACTGGGATTATAACATTACAAATTTCTTATCAAGACTTATAATTTATTTGTAAAAAGTCAAATTTTCTATAAGACTGATGTTTTTTATTGACTTACATAATTCATACCTTTAGCCTGTACGTTATTGCATGGACCAGGAAAAGGCTTTTGATATGCAGAAGCTGAAAGCAACAGTACATTTGTGGTGTGAGTAGAGTTCACAAATCTAGTGGTGGAGTGACATTCTTACAGAGTGAAGACCAGTTTTTGTCCAACAAACACGTTACTCCTGCAAACAAATTCCATATCAAATTTGAAACTGAACCACACTGCTCGAGATGAACATGTGCAATTAAAATCCACCCTGACTTATGTTTCATGCACTGCACTGTGTATAAAAATAATGTTCTGAAATTAAATACTCCTTTAAACATCTGTTCAAACATTTTTAAAAGTCTCAGGTAGCCAGTTCTGTGGCTGCTGTAATTCCACCTGCTGTTGTAACAGACACAGTTGTGTGTAATGTCACGAGAGTGAGGGGGGCGACCGTCACCTTTCTGCTCATCTTCTCAACACTCCTTTTTCTTTGTTAACGCTGTACGGTGCTTTGTACTGTTTCCTTTACGTATAAATACAGTGATGGTAGCCGTGTGACCTGGCTTGATGTGGTCCAGGAGAGAATAAAAGTCTTTCAGATTGTCCACACCAGTGTGTGTGTCACTCCATGTTAACTCCACGCATCGCGGTTACCCCGTAGCACCTTTTCCTCATTCCAAGTAAGAAGCGTTACACTGTTTTCATTAATAAGCCTCTGAAGTACTTTGGGGGTCGTAGTGAATTGAAATGACCAAACAGCAGTGAGGGAGGTTATGTTGGATCTCACCCCCTGAGCTTCTACATCATGTCTCTATGACAAAGGACGGAGTCACTTAACTAAGAATGAGACCGTCCTCACTGACAATGTGAGAATATCTGATAGATCACTGAATGATAAGGAAGAAAGAGGACGTACCACATGACAACTTACAAAACCTACCGCATCTCTATATTTGGTGTGTGTGTGTGTGGTGGTTAGTTTGTCAGAGTTTCATCTGAATACACTTCTTCTCCACTATAAGTGTTCTTGTGAAGTCATTCAGTAGACTGTATTGAAGAGTGTGTATGGTGTGTATCAGCAGTCCTGCTGTAGCTGTGTGCAGTGTGTGTAACTCAGTAAGAATGCAGGTGTGTGTTTATCTGCTCCTTGTGCTCCACGCTGCTGATGGTGAGTGTTACCTTCTCACTACAGGTGTTGTCATGGACCCAGACTCGGGAGGTGGAGCAGGGAAACACGGCCACACCAGCACAGTTCACTGAACAGTGCATGACCACACCATCCTGTGGGAGGGATGCAGCAGAGCCCAGGCACGGGAACACAGCGCCACCTAGAGCCTGGGGCATGTTAAACACCACATCACCCAGGGGCAGAGCATGGTAAACATCGCTCCACCAGAGCGTAGGGCACAATAAACACAATGCCATGTAGGCCCAGGGCACAGTAAGTCCTCAAGATGACACTGTTTCTCATGGTGAGACCAAGGTTTCTGTCCTATAGTGTAGTGGACAGCATACAATCTACATAGTGCAGCTTTCACTTTATTTGGAGAATTCAGTCCATGATTGTAGACATTTAGTTAATAATCTATAGACTGTCAACTTGTTTATTTTAGCTTTCACTTTAATTGGACATTCCAGTCTATGGCTGTATATGTTTAGTCGATAGTCTATATAACATCAGTTTGTTTGACCAACAAACACGTTACTCCTGCAAACAAATTCCACATCAAATTTGAAACTGAATCACACTACTCAAACTGAACACGTGCAATTAAAATACACTCTGACTTATGTTTCATGCACTGTGGGTAAAAAACAAACAAACAATGCTCTGAAATTAAATGCTCCTTTAAACACTTTTCACACTTTTTTTTTTAAAGTCTCAGGTAGCCAGTTCTGTGGCTGCCGTAATTCCACCTGCTGTTGTAACAGACACAGTTGTACAATTTTTTTTTTCCAATTTTTTAGTAAAAAGATACATTATAGGACAGTGCCAAACTTATGAAACACTCTCACCCTCATCCTGTGGTTCGGTGACGTTTGAAGCTTCAAGCATCATTAGTCACGTGTTATTAGTAACTTTAGTGCTAACATTAGTGGTAACAGTAACTGATACAATCTTCCGGACACTGTGTGATACAAGCTTCGATGTCTTAGTATCAAACGTTCCATCACAGTTTTATTGCTTCTGCACAGTTCCTGTATCGTTGTTCTCCTTTTTTGGTGTTCTGTTTAGTCAGTGTTTAGTTTGCATCATTTTGTTACTTCTGACGTTATGTCTACCTGTTTTGGAAATGAAGAACTTTTGTTTACACATGTGCGTCTGCCCAGAGAACAGAGACTGTGTCAGCAAAAAAAAATCTGAGACGGTCCACCCCAACTTTAAGTGTCTGTCTAACACTGACAAACTGCCCATCCTACTGGGCGAAAAGAAGAAAAGCAGCGCTTTAGCTGGGTGATGCATATCTGCCTCCCATAAGATGAGGGACAGTGATTAACCCACCCAAACACACACACACACATACACACACACACACACACAGACTATATTACCCAGTTTATAAAAGTTACCTAACTATTTATCATTATTAACTATTTATTATTATTAACTATTTGTTATTATTAAGTATTTATTATCAACTTTTTATTATTATTAACTATTTATTATTTTTCATCCTTATTATTTATTTATTTTCCTTTCTTTTCACTTCTTCGCTTTTACTTCTTCTAATTATTATTATTTCAGACCAATTATTGTTTCTCTTCAAGTTCTTTTATAACAGAATTCTTAATTTCCATGATTGCAAAGGTTGTAATGTTGTGTAATGTTCATGTTGTAATACCGCTTTGGCAATACTATAGTTGTATATGGTCATGCCAATAAAGCTTACTGAACTGAAATGAGAGAGAGAGAGAGAAAGAGAGACAGAGAGACTCGACCCAGGAGCCCCTAATTCATTCACTCTCAGAAAATGACTGAAGGACACACTGCACCTACAGAGCCCTGCAGCTTCAGACGTAGCCAACGTATCACCACCGCTGACACACAGAGAACTGAACACGTCTGCTTGGCCAAACTGTACATACATCAGTTCTGTAGTACAAAATCTAAACTTGTTAAATACATAACAGCCCTGAACCCTCATTACTTATAACTGATCACACTTTTCTAATCTTGCAGAGGCTCCATATAAACCTGTAAATCCTCCTCCAGTGGACACTGATACAACAAGTCCAACAGCTTCAACTAAACCTACTACTACAATGACATCTCCAACAGGTTAGAAGACATTCAGTACATCATCTACCAAGGGAGGTAACACACATTGGTTTAACGAGTGTGGGGCAGGATGCACGCATGAGTTATCTTTGATGTGGTTTTTAATGAAAATGAAAGCACACGTGAACATACCCACCCCAACGTGCAGCTCCTGAAGTGCGTACCAGCTGACAAGCGAACCCGAGGCCAGTGTAACATGGCAGGGTCTGGGCTGGGGACAGAAACCTTGACAGGGACATCTGGAAAAAGAGAAAAAAAGTCTGTTGGGTGAGGGGTGGAAACAGAACCCTGTGCTGCAACCAGAAACCTGACAGCAGGCTGGACAGGAAACTGACACCAGGACTCAGGGACAGGAGAGGACAGGATTCCAGGCTGGACAGTGGGATGGACTGGAGGTCATCTGAGAGGAGGTGCAGGAACCTCTACAGGATTAGAATGGGAGATGGGCTGGACAGGGGCGGGACAACAGGAACTGGAACCACAACTGTAATTGGGACAGTTACACAGACAGTAATGGGGACAGACAAAGACAGACACTGGCATTGGTAGGGTAACAATGAAAGGTCATGACAGTCCCAGTACAACAGAGACGTGACAGGAGGTGGCCAAGCCACACACATAAAAACACATGCACCCGCATCCATGCACATTCATACAAACAAAAACATACACACACACACAGCTGCTTCAGGATGGCCAGACCCACATTTGAAGGACCTGGAGAAAAACATCATTTTACACACACCCTAAATGTACCTAGTGATACCACCCCCCCCCCCCCCATGGTTTTGTGGGCTTTAGGTTCTCCTGTGATCCAGCTATAAACTTCATATTTTAATCAGTCAGTCACTGACTCTGGCAGCATGGATGTGGGTGATGTTGATGACATCAAGCAGGTCAGTAGAACAGACCCTCCCACATGACCCTTTTGGTTCGCCCAGTTAATGTGCAGTCTGTGAAAAACACCTGATGGAAACAGTTCAAAATTCCCAGGATGAGGGCCTCTGCCATCCTTTTTGAGTATCAAACAGGCCTTGACATCCATAGTAACCCACAGTAACATGCACACTCTTTAGAAATATAGTCTACTGAATGTTCTACACTTACAGTGGAGAGGAAGTGTATTCAAATGAAATTTTGACAAACTTCTAACCCCAACAGACACACCAAATATTTTTACTACCCTGTTTGGTCAGTTCATTTCACTATCAGTTCAAAGGGATTTTTTCTTCTTATTAATGAAAATAGCAGGTGGAATTAAAGCAGCTAAAGAATTGGCTACCTGAGACTTTTAAAAAGCGTTGAACAGATGTTAAGGAGCATTTTAATTTCAGAGCATTCTTATTACCCTCAAAGCAGTTTGTTAAGCATCTGGATGGTCAACCCTCAGTGAGGAGTCCGGTTTCATCTTTGTGAACCTCAGGTGCCTGGAGAGAAGTCCTGAGCTGCACACAGGACACTGGAACCATTTGTCAGAGGATATTTGAAGAGGACCAACAATGGTGTGCAGATTAGCATTGAAAAGTCATGGAAATACCTACCTGTTCATTGAACGGTTGTGGCATCCTCCAGTGTTGTTAATTGAGATGATGTTGGTTAAGTAACGGGTGGCTTGCAACGGCAGTTCACGGCTACCAGAGCGAAGCCACAAGCCGGGAGCTAATCAAGGTTGGTTAGCCTGATCTCCTTCAGGTGGCATCACCCTACATATCAGCTTCACAAAAGCCCCTCTTAAAAAAGTCTTGTTGTGACACACATGTGTTACGTCTGTCAGGGTGCCTCACCCCTGATCAACCTGACAGTCACAGGTTACATGTTGAAATTGTGATTGGTGGGTTGTGCGAGTTGTGGATGCAGTCAAAACCACACCGGGGCACTTGGTGTATTGCATTGCTCCTCCATGTTTTCCTCAGTGTCAGTTAGGAGTTGGTTTATGGGGCAGAGTTGGTGGCTCTTAATGAGGGCACAACCTGATCAGAGTGTGCCAAACAGCTAGCAGGAGGTTGGCTCAAATGGTTTTCCCATCAAAACTTTGAAAGGGGACACTTTTGTGGTTGCACTAGGAATCATATGCATTTCACAAAGAACTGCAGCTAGCAGATTTTTGATCATGTAGTCTGTGATTTCCACTATGGCTGATGACTGATGGTAATAGCAGATGTGAAACTTTGATGCTCAGATATTTACAGAGCTGATGAGTCATGCAAAACATCAAAGCACTGAAACAGGCAATGAGAGTCAGCGTTCAGGATCGTAGATAAAAACAGATGTATTTATTGACACCAGTATGGTTTACAACAAAGAAGTTGCCTCCACCACCACCAAAATAGAGTGTCACCCTCCAAGGATGCCATTTTTTATTTTCTTATGCCTCAGTGAAATGTCGTCTCTCCAGTCTGAGCTCTCCATTACCTTTTCACACTTATCTGCACCATCTTTGCATTGGCAAAAGCACCATTGTGTGTTAATATCTGCTTTGGTCATTATTTACATTCCAGCATTCAGCCCATATGTGTCATATCGCCCGATTCCTCATCACACTATAACACTCAGCAGGCTGTTCGTCACCCAACCCAGGACTCCACCAATTATGAACTTCACGTCAGATCGTCATCACCGGAATATTGAACTCCCCTGTGTACTTGATTATTTAAGCCTGTCTCGAACATTAGGACACTGTGAAATATTGCATCTAGAGTCCTATGCATACCAAACGCTCTTGTGGATTGTTTTTCTGTATACCGAACATTGACTTAATGTTTCCCGTTTCTGATTTTTGCCTGCCCCTTTTGGAGTGTGATGCCTGGATTATTTGATGGTCTTTATGGTTTTTTGACACAGACTGTTTTCCCTACTTTTGAGTTAGTAATTTTTTTGTGACTGTTTCCATTACCTGTTACTTGTTTATCCGTGAGCGTCTGATTTTGCCTGGTCCGCATAAAACAGAATACTTCGCCTCCATGCAGACCGCAGCCTCAGATGCTTTGAAGGAAGCTTTGACCAACCAGGGTCAACTAATCCACCAACAGCACCAGTTGCTTGAGGGTTTCACACAGTCAATGGATACTATAGGCAAGCAACAAGCAGACCAACAAATTCAAATGTTGGAACTAGGACAAAGTCTCAGAGAACTTACATCCCAGCTACAAATGATGACTACTCCTTCTTAGTTCAGTCCCACGCCTGCACCTACTACCGCCATGAGCAGTATCCAACCAACCCTCCCTGTGAGTAAACCCAAAAATTATGGCTCCCCAGACAAGTGGTTTCATGTTGCAATGTTCATTGTATTTCAATATCCTTCCAATCAAGATAAAATTTTCTTCATTACCTCTCGTCTAACTGACAAAGCTCTTACCTGGCGGACTACCATCTGGGCTAATGTATAACTGGCATCTTATGACAATTTTATTGAGCAATTCAAGGCTGTGTTCGATCACCCACATGAGGAAAAAGCCTGTGGGGAGATACTTACCAAATTACACCAAGGCAATCATTCTGTGGCCAACTACGGATGAGAATTCCGTACAGTTGCTGCTGGCAGTGGATGGAATGAGGCGGCGTTGATCGTCACTTTCTGTAACGGTCTCAGTGAAGAGGTTTTACATGAAATGGCTTGCTGGGATGAAAAGTTGGCTTATACCTCTTTCTATACATCTGGATCATTTCATCCAAGAACAAAAACCATGTAGAACTAGTAGTTCTCGCCATACCTATCCCCCTCCCAGTTATAGACCAGAGCTCATACGAGAGCAGACAGCGGAACCAATGCAATGTGACTCCAAGATGGTCTCTGTTTTTACTGCGGCTACTTAGAACATGTTATCAGGGATTGTAGTCTTCGACCTAATCGAGCATCACTGAGCCATAGATGCATCAGGCAACCCACGTCAGAAAACAAGATAGAGATCTTGCCACCAAGAAAGATGATCGTTAAGTCATTTTTTAAAACTGTTTATGTTGGGCCTCCTGCACCATCTTCTGTGTTTGCAGCCTTAGTTGATTCAGGAGCTGAGGGAAACTTCATACACACACGTTGTACGGGAATTGGGACATCCCAGTGGAGCTATTACCCAAGCCTCTTCGCCTGGCGGCTCTGAACGGAACACCAGTAGGAGCCGGTTCCATTACACTCTGCACTACATCCATAAAACTTACCACAAACGTACACCACTCAGAGATCATATAAGGGTTGGCACCAGGCCGAGGCCCCCTCCGGCCACCAGAGGGAGGCCCCGAGTCAGACACGCTACTAATCAGGCTTGATGCCCAACAGCTGTGGAGAGATCTATATAAGCCCAGTAATTCAGTGCTGGGTGTTTGCTAAAGTTTTGAGCCAAGCTCCTAGCCTGTAACTATGGGTATCGATGTCTGTGAGCCCTTGTGCTACACTGCTCTTCTACTGTGGGTGTCTGTGTTTTTACACGTCCCCTCCCTTCTGCAGTTTTCCCCTCTCGAGTCTGTCTCTCTCCCGAGGCTCCCCTTAGCCACTAAAGTACTGCCCTGTTTTCTGTTTTTGTTTGGGAAGTTTCAGAGTTTGGTTTTCCCCAGTGCATCGGGGCTGCCATTCTTCCTGTGGCATCCTTTGTTTTCCCTTTTTCCACACTCAGCTCCCAACTTGCAACTGATTTTGGGGTACCCCTGGCTTCAGCGACATAATCCTCATGTAGACTGACTGAGCTGGTCAGTGCTGTCTTGGGGTTTGACATGTTTTGTTATCTTCCATTGCTTTGAAGTGCAATATAAGGGGAGGATACTTTATGTCTGCTGTAGTCTTGCGGGAGCTTGTTTGCCTCGCAACAAAGTGGTTTGCTTCCCCACCATTGGGTTTTTACTTTTCTTGTTTTCTGTTCTAAGATCTAACTGTTTTGCACATGGGCCCACCTTCATTAAAGTGTGGTAGCTCACCCAGCCAAGTGTTGGGGTCATTAGCTATCTGTCCTGGATTTGAGCCCCATTACAGATTATCTAATTTCTTGTCATAGAAGATGCCTCATTTCCAGTCATTTTAGGTCTACCTTGGCTAGAACAACATGACCCAATTATATCATAGTCACGTAAGGAAATCACTCAGTGGTCATCTCAATGCCTAAGAAATTGTTTGATATTACCAGTTGTCCAGTTATATTCCACCACTGTTGAGAGCCCTGCTGATACACAAGCCTTTTCCCTCACTCCGGAATACCAGGGTCTCTCTTTGGTCTTTAGTAAGAAAAAAGCAACCCTGTTACCTCCCCATCTTCCCTACGACTGTGCTATTGAGCTCCTGGAGGTAGCCGTGTTTCCCAAGGCTCGTATTTATCCTCTCTCCCAAGAAGAAGAGAGGATCAAGGAGGAATATATAGATGAAGCATTAAGTCAAGGTTTTATTCAGAAATCCACTTCCCATATGGTATCAGGATTTTTCTTTGTAAAAAAGAAGGACGGAGGTCTTCGTCCCTGTATTGACTACCAAAATCACATTTCCAAGAAATATTCATACCCGTTACCTCTCATTCCTGTCACTCTGGAACTACTACAAGTAGACAAGATCTTCACCAAATTAGACCTCTGTAGTGCATTTAATTTGATAAGGATCAAGAAAGGTGATGAATGGAAAACCACCTTTTATTGTACTTTCACAAGGACAAGATAAGTCCAAGTTACATCCAGTAGCTTATTGTTCCCGTAAGTTATCACCAGTGGAACGTAATTACTGAATAGGAGAACCTGAACTGTTGTCCATTAAACTGGCCTTAGAAGAATGAAGGTGTTGGTTAGATGGGCGACTCATCCCTTTCTTGTTATCACTGACCACAGGAATCTGGAATACATGCGTACAGCTAAACAACTCGAGATTTGATTTTAAGATTGTGTACCATCCCGGGACCCGGAATACTAAAGCTGATACCTTATTCTGTGTTTTCTTGGAGGAGACAGGAGATGGAAACCATCCTTCCTAGCTGGATACACCTGTCATCTATACAATGGGAAATAGATGATGAAACAGAACAGGCCATGCAAGACACAGTCATTCCAAAGGTGTGTCCGTCAGGGAAACAGTATGTTCCTATCTCGTGCCGTGACCGCCTGTTGACGTGGGCTCATTCCTCGCTGGTTTCAGGGCATGCTGAGAAGACATGTACTCCACAGCTTCTGGCTAACTGGTACTGGTGGGAGACCATGACGGGCGATGTTCATAAATATGTTTCTTCATGTTCAGTTTGCAGTCAGAGTATAACACCTAAGACCCTACCCACAGGAAAGCTCATGCCACTTCCCATACCAGACAGACCTTGGTCTCACATCGCTTTAGATTTCCTTACAGACCTCCCATGTTCTGAAGGTAACACTACGGTCCTCACTGTAGTTGAAAAAGTATGGAAGGAGACACACCTGTGTATTGAACAGAACCAAAGATATAAGGAGGTGGTGGACAGACATGGGAGGGAGACCCTGCTGTACCAACCTGGTGACAGAGTGTGGCTCTCTACACATGACTTCCACAAGCCAGGGTCATGTCGCAAGCTGGGTCCCAAATTTATAGGTCTGAATTAAATTACAAAGCACATGAATGAAGTCACATATCAACTCAACTTACCTGCTCACTTTTGTGTTTCAAGGTTGTTTCATTTGGTCCTTCTGAAGCCTGTGATTCCAGGGCCCTTGGATGAGGTCTCTCCCGAGGCCACTCCTCCACAGCTCTGAATGTGCCCCGATCTATGAAGTGCGCCATATTCTGGACTCTAGGAGGCAGGGTGGTTCGATGCAGTACTTGGTCGACTTGTCACCATCTCTCTGCTAAGGAAGAAAAAAACGTGAGACTGAGAACTTCTCATAGCTCTGATTGTATAATGTGTGCGTGTAGTTATTGATGTGTATACATGTATTTGTGTGTGTGTGTGTGTGTATTGGTGTATGTAAAAAACTATTTTCATACAGTAGGATGAGTCCCAGCAGCAGAAGGAGAACAGGATTGAGGATAGAGTAGTACTGCCTGTGAGAGGCATTTTGGGAAATATTGCCACTTGTATTGTATTGCATTCAGTGTGTTATGCAGTGGTAGTTCAGTGGTTAAAGTAATCAGAAGGTTGCCCATTCAAACCCCACTGCTACCAAGTTGCCACTGTTGGGCCTCTGAGCAAGACCCTTAATTCTCAATGGATCTAATTGTATTTGGTCATAATTGTAAGTTGCTTCGGAAAAAAAGTGCTTTATGAATGTTATATATTGTGTTTCTTATTTCTGTTTTTTGCCCATCTTGTATTTGTCTGCCTGAATATTTTGTCTCTCTAGATTTCGACCTGGACTGTAGTTCCTCTCTGTGATGCTCCCTGGCTCTGTTTATCCCATAGTACTGGTTCTGTCCCTTGCCTGTGTTTTGACTGTGTTGGATTATCCTTTTCTGATTAAAACCACATTTCATTTTATCCTCGAGCATCTGACTTTCTCTGAAACATCACAGTGTCACTGGAGTGAATGTGACATTGTTCCTCAGAATCCCTCCTGAGTCAGTTAGTGATTTATTGATTATACTATGAAGTTCAGAGCTGAATCACAGCAGAAACTAAAGCCCATGAATCTCCAAAAGTATCATGGTCTTGTGTATGTGTGTGTGTGTGTGTGTGTGTGTGTGTGTGTGTGTGTGTGTGTGTGTGTGTGTGTGCACATTTCACATATTGCACCCAGTGCACCCACATTAGCAATACATATATGAGGAGGCCCAACAGTGGCAACTTGGTAGCAGTGGGGTTTGAATGGGCAACCTTCTGATTACTTTAACCACTGAACTACCACTGCATAACACACTGAATGCAATACAATACAAAAGTATCATGGTCTTGTGTATGTGTGTGTGTGTGTGTGTGTGTGTGTGTGTGTGTGTGTGTGTGTGTGTGTGTGTGTGTGTGTGTGTGTGTGTGTGCACATTTCACACATTGCACCCAGTGCACCCACATTAGCAATACATATATGAGGAGGAAGAGATGCATCCTGGGAACTGTCACATCTGTAAACCAGTAGCTGTTGCCACAGTGATAGTGTGTGCACGGGAGCATGCATGTATTTGTGAGTGTGGGAGCATGTGTGTGTATTTTGGGGTGGGCGGTGGTGTATCACTTTAGCAGATTTTTATCACTTTGAACGTACATTTAGGGTGTGTATAATGATGTCTTTCTCCAGGTCCTTCAAATGTGGGTCTGGCCATATTGCAGCAGTTGTGTGTGTGCGTGTGTGTGTGTGTGTGTGTGTGTGTGTGTGTGTGTGTGTGTGTGTGTGTGTGTGCATGTGTGTCAATTTCCCCCCAGCTAGACACATTACAAATTCAGTAATGCTAAACTAATTATAATTGTAATATAAGTTCATTTTAACAAGAGTTACAAGTTTGTAGTAAGAATGATCCAAGGATTACTAATAACCGCCTGAGAAATAAATATATCTGAAGAAGATTCCAAGTTCCACTTCACCAGAAGCACTTTGATTGTAAGATATCCATCACATCCCAGTTTAGATATCACTGTGTGGTACAACGGGACAAAAGCAACAAACACATCTGGGTGATGCTGTTGAATTTGCATGTTCATGTGTTTTTGCCCACAGACTCTACAACACCAACACACTGTCCTCGTCCACCACTCAGGTCACTGAGAAACTTTCCCACACAGGTGATTTGAAAGAAACAGGTCATAGTATTAATGATTCAGTAAATGTCGCTAATGTGCTTGAGTTAAATCCAGCCTAGCATGTTGCTAGCTTTTTTTGGTGTCGAATTTGCGAGTGTGAAATTTGATTCCACATTACATTCATCAGCCTTCACATTTAGACTACCACATACTCTCCATATGACTGCATACACAGAACTGTAATGTGTATGTGGTGATTTGGGATGAATACATGTACCATTACACTCCTAATATTTATATTTTAGTATAACTATATAGTTAATATGTCCACAGCAAAATATATTCACTTTGCAGAACCTTTTCAATGCTGCTCTACTGGCCTAAGCAACCACCTTCCATGACCAGCCTACATATGAACCCTTTCACACCAAACACTGAACCAGAGTTGCCTGTTTGGGATACAAGATGATTTTCACATTTGGTGTTTTTTCTTGAATCTGAGTGAGTCTGTTTCCATGTCACTGATCTGGTTTCATATTGTGTACAAATTTGCAGAACCATCTGCTCTACTTTGGTGTTCAGCCCTCCTGATCAAGCTTGTCTGTCCAGTGCACTGAATTTGTACACCAGTAATGTGTACATGTGAACCAAACCACAGCTCAGAATGGTTTCCACTCTAAGGTCCTAAAGAGAAAGTAACAGACAGTGGCGTCCAACTGCTGTCAGTGAACTGCACTCTACACACATTCTGCTGTCAAACTGCACCACGCACACCTTCATGATGTATGTGGTTATCTGTGGGTGTAAACAGAAACCACAACTCTCTGTCCTGCTTTGGCTCTTTATTTATGAAACAACAATAGACTCTCACAATGGAAGTGATGCGTACAGCCAACGCTTTGGCATTTGACCTTAAAAGACATGATTAATAACAGAAAAAATATGCTGCTATTTAAAGGTCAAATATCAAAAAATCCTAGAGATACACACATAAAATGCAGAAAAATGATTCCTTAGGAAAAATAGCATAATGTAGTAATAAAATGCAATACATTTTTTTACAGAATCATAGAGCAAAATGATGGTTGTTGGAGTTAGAATTTAGTTCTAGATTGACAATATTTAAATTGACATTTACAGCATTTAACATTTTGATTTAGCAGTTAGCCTCTTTTCTCAAGTGTACCAAAAACAAACAAAAAACCCCACAAGTCCTCTAGTTCTATATTTTGTCAGTCTTAGTCTTGTCCCTACAATTTCTACTTTATGCTAGTATCTAATTAGCAATTAGCAAATAATTAGCACTGCTTCCTATTTTCTGGACTGAACCACAGTGCAGATTTCAGTGCCACTTAACGGAACAGGTCAGCAAAGAAGCAAATTTATTTTATTTTCCCTTAACCCAGGTGGACAAGACATGTTTGGAGTCTAAACTGAAGGAGCACATTTTGGTCATTTAATTTAGAACAAAAGCTGCTAAATGTTGCTAACAGACCATGCTTTTACTCAATAAATGTACACAATGTCATTTTAGACATTTCTTAGACATTTTAATATTACTTTATTCATGTATTTCACTACTTTGGTGAACCTGTTTCAATCACCAAACAGGTCCACACGAGTAAAGGTATTTTTTCATATGAGATGAAAAATTTCCATATTCCATAATATTACTTTATACAGTGATCTATGTCAAATTCTACCTCATTAGGAAGATAGCTGAGATTGTTCTGAACACTGTGATATCAAACATGTAAGTACCTTTAAGGTGAATTTAAGAATATATTCAGAAACGGACATTGCTCTGAGCCATCAGATGGTTAAATGATGGTGTTACACCAAAATCTGTGACCAACAAATTCTGTCACTGTACAACCTGGAGCACACAGATCACCATTTCTGACAGCTGTGACCGCACTGTACCGTCATAATAAATGAGTTAAACACCAATCCAAATGTTTTTTAGGTGTTGTGATGGCTGGGTGCTGCTGCTCTCTGCTTATCCCAGATATAAATACCTTTGTGTAAATTAATATATGAGGATGACAACACCTGTAGAGAGAAGGTAACACTCACCATCAGCAGCGTGGAGCACAAGGAGCAGATAAACACACACCTGCGTTCTTACTGAGTTACATACACACACACACACAGCTACAGCAGGACTACTGCTACACACCATACACACACTCTTCAAAACTACAGACTAATGAATGACCTGACATTTACACTTACAGTGGAAAGGAAGTGTATTCAAATGAAGACATTATGATGACTCTCTAACTCCAACACACAAACACACAAACTTGTTCAGGTCAGTGGGTACAGCTGATCAGATGTGTGTGGCAGGTCTGTTAAACAGGTGTGTAGGTCTGTAGCTGGTCTGTTGATTTCTCTTGGTTTTCTTCTCTACTGCAGACTAGCTGTTCCATCTCCACCAGCAGTGTTATAGTGAACTCTGCTCATTTCTGACACTGAAGTAGGTCACATGAACAAGAACAATTCAGTTCATTCAGGAACTGACTCTGCACATGGTAAAATGGATGTTAATAGACACAATGAGAAAACAATCTGATTATAACAGCTTGCTAATGAAATTTTTACCTTTGTTTCTCTTGGTGTAATAAACCACAGCCACGATAATGTGGAGGAAGATCACAGTGACCAAAGCAAAGGGGATGTAGGGCAGAGTCTGAGGAGAGACTGTAACAACACAACAAACACTGACCCCAGTCTTACACAGCAGCAGAATACATTTATTTAGCACAGCTGTGAACTGTTTCCTCTTTCAAACATTGTAAATGTCATTGACTATTATTATTAGTTTAGTTCATCATGTGCTTTTGTTTGTTTGTTTAAGATGTATTCCCAAACTCTTTGTGTTGGCTCTATGACCCTGCAACGTGACTATGACTCTGATTATGGATTTGCCCTTAATATATTTCGCTCTTCTCAGCTCATGCATCCGCCTCGTGATCGCTCCACGTTACACACTGTATGGATAGTGTCATAGTCAGGACACATGACTCTTAAGAAAAATGCCATTTTCAGGTAAAATATGTCTTTGGCAACTGGGAGCACATATAGTACTAGGTGAAATGAGTCAAAAACAGGTCATTTCTGTTATATGCTGGGAATTTGTCAGGATGCATCATAGTCAGGACGCAGGATTTTTGACTCATGCAAATTTATGAAAAATACAAATTTGAAGTTAAATATGGGTATTTGGACACCTGGGAGGTTATAAGTCAAAAACAGTGGATTTCTGTCATTTTGCAATAAAAGTAAAACATTTTACATCAAAATTATATTTTTCATAAATGTTGACATGTCCTGACTATGACAATATCAAAGTGCCAGTGCAAAACAGTATTTTCCCAACCACTGTAGTTTGAGGTTTCAGTTCACATGGTTCCTACTTACTGTTTGTGGATGGTCATAGTTAGGACACATGACTATTTAATCAAAATGTCAATGAGGTAAAATAGATAAAATAGTTATTTGGACAACTGAACACATCTAATACTAAACAATGAATCAAAAACATGACATTTCTGTCACTTTGGGTGTATAAGATGTAGTGTGGCTGGGAAATAATTTTACACTGGCAGTTTATTGACACTGTCATGGTCCAACTATACACTTTAGAAACAACATGAAAGACAAAATGAGGGTCAGTGACATTATGGATGGTTTCCAGAAGATTAAGTCATAATTTAAATCCCAGTCAAGTATTTTTAAAGTACAAGAGCACTTTAACCACAAATACACCCCTATAAAAATGGATGAAATGTATATTTACCCTGGACTTGTTTTAGCTGTCCTTTTGCAAACAAACACCTACCAAGCCACATCAGTGAGAAAACACTACTCCAGTGATCTGTAGCATTCATCCTATCTCCAGTATAATAGCCTTTGATAGTCTAAGAGTGCTCTATAGGTGTAACAGGTGCTACAGGTATAATGTAACACTAGTTTGCTAAAGTTCAGTTTATTTGTGAGATTATCAATACAATAAGAATATGGAGTGAATCTGATGTATAATTCTTCATATAATTCTTTATGTATACAATCGTAATCTCCCTCATCTTCCTCAGTCAGGTGTGATATGAGTAAAGAGAGATTTCCTGGAGAGTGAACAGTACCCAGCTGAACTCTGTTTCTGTACTGTTCACTCTCACTGGAGATCACATGTTTTACTGTTTGGGCTGTATTTCTTCCAGGTGAAATGTGCAGGTTTGGCATGTAGGTCTGTGCAGCTCTAGGGTAGCAGTACTGAGTCTCCTGTGTGTGCAGTGATGTGTTTTGTCTCCCTGTTGTTTTCCAATACTCAACCAGAAGAAACACACCCGACTGTCAGACTCCACCACATTTGCTTGTTAAATTAATAAATATTTACTCTAATATTATATGATTTTTAGCATTGTTCTAATGACATTCACTATTCTTATAACAATGATAGTTATAAGGTATAACTGAGCAATTTGGTTGCTCCATTTAGGTAACAATTTGAGCTTTGTTTGTTTGTTATTAAGTACCAATGTAACAACTTTTAAATATTTGATCAAAATCTACATTTCAAATTTACTAACACGTTTCATAACAGTGATCTTCATAAGTCCTTCATAACAGCTAACACAAACCTAAATACACTTTTATAAAGGCTGATTCTGACAGACAGCTGTCATACAGTCTTCTCTTCATAACAAGATACTGTCAGTTGATTAGTTGACATAAAACTTTATTCAAGGACTATAGGTTGTTGTTGTTGTCTTTTATTTACATAAGTTTTAAATATGTTTCCAGTTAAAATAACATAACGGGACTCCCCAGCAGACAGTTGGCTGAGAATGAGTACGGCCACTATAGCCACCCCAATACCCCCAGAGGAAAATCAGGGCTGATGAACAATACTGCCACGGCGTCAGACCGTGGAGGCAGAATGGGTTGAAATATCATATAACTTTATAACTGCTGACTTTGTGTATTTCAGGCATGTCCAGCATTAGTGTCACATCCACAAACCTGAGCATTTCCCGTTGTCATGGCAACCTAATCACTTCAGGGTTTTCATTCGTCTCCATGGTTCTCTGTCTCCTCCCCTTTCACGCCAGCTGTTCCTAGTTTGTCCCTGATTGTAGTGTTATAAAACCCCTGTCCCAAGGTATCTTGTTTTTCGGCCATTGTCATAGAGTGTTTTTCATGGTTTCTGGTCAGTTCTCGTTTGGTCGCTATGATTGCATTTATAGTTCGATCTCTCTTGTTCTCCGTGTTTACTCCGAGCTGCTGCATGTTGCTTTCCTTGTTTAGTTCTGTATCTTCGTCGTCAATATTATGTAGCCCGGTTCTGTGTTGTTCCCCTTTGTCTGTCTTTATGCTCACTGTTATGTTTCATTATTGTTGTTCTTTCCTTAATGTTTTATTCCCTTGTTGCTCATTTCTCGCCCTCACCCTGTTCTCATATTATTCTTCTGTTAGCCTGTTTGTTCTTCATTCTATTCTGTTGTTAGTCTGTGTTGATTATTAAATTTATTAATTTCTTCTATTCAATCAGTTTGGTTCGTTATGGCGTCGTCACTTGGCACGTGTGTTCCTTCTCCACCCCTCCCGCGTTACAATTAGTTGTTGCTGACCAAGTGAGGGGTGACATCTTAGAACAGGCCAGACGCTTGCGGACAGCCGAGACTTATTTGTAGCGGAATAAGCAACAATTGTAAAGCGAAAACGACGAGGCTAATAGCCAGATATACACACGCCAGGGAATTGCTCAGTACACGCGATAGGACAGCGATAATACTTGGCAGGGAATGAACGGAACCAGAGAGAATAAATAGTGTAGCAAAGATGAGACACAGGTGACACATTTTGTCATAACACATGCTAGATTTCTCATAACACATGCTAAATTGTAATTACAGGCATAATTTGGAATCAGATCATTTCTTGAAAGTTTTATGTGCATTAAACCTTTGCCTGCACGTCTGCCATTAGTTGTAGGTAAGTGGGACAGGGGTAAATAATTACAGTAACAGAAGCTCCAAATATGTCACTTGTAATGTCAAACTGACATCAACATTGACTAAATCAACTTTTATGACTGTTTGTTTATGCCCATTTGCAACTTGTCATAGCAAAGCATTACCACTTATTTTAGATGTTTTAAATCTAACATCTAAAATAAGAACACATTAGTGATTTTGATCCAGCAGATCCACCTACATTAATGATCTGCATACTGCAGTTTTCAGAACGATAATGTAAAGCGGAGGCAGACAGGGCTCCGGGAGAAGAATGATACAGGAACTGTGCAGAAACAATAAAATTGTGATGGAACGTTTGATACTAAGACATCGAAGCTTGTATCACACAGTGTACTGAAGCTTGTATCAGTTACTATTACCACTAATATTACCACTAAAGTTACTAATAAAACATGAATAATGATGTTTGAAGCGTCAAACATGGTCGAATGATGGTCAAAGCTTCAGATGTCACTGAAGCACAGGATGAGGGTGAGACTGTTTCATGAGTTTGGCACTGTCCTATAATGTATCTTTTTAATAAAAAATTGGAAATGTGCAAATTATGGAAGCTAAAAGGGAGAGTAAATGTTTCATAACGTCACCCCGTTGTCTCCCAGTATAGTTTTGTATCAAGTTTTCACATAAAAAGGGAAACAATGACTTTAAACAAATTATTGCAGAATTTAAATTATGAAACATCATTACTGATCATCAATTTTTTTTAATGACATAGGAAGGCGGCGGAGTGTTGTAATAGTTTCTAATGCTGCGCAGTTTTGAATATATGGCTGCTATAATTTCTGAAAACCACCAGGTCGGTGTTTGGTCACCAGCTTGCAATGCTCCCAAGCTTCGAATCCTTCAGCAGTACAATAAGGAAGAACCTCAAACACTTCACAGGACTTCGTCTGCACATCATTACCAAAAAGGAAGTTAAACAGTAAACACTTGAATAACGATTAGGCAATAAACTCACGGGAGGACGAGAGAGCACACATTCAAAGACCTACAAGCAAGACGATAAAACAAGGGATATTTATACATAGAGTAACGAATGCAAACTAGACAAAGATGAAAACAGTGACAGGAAAACCAAACGAGGGGTCGAAACAGAAAAACCAAAACAAAGAAGCATGTGTGTTAAAAACCTGAGACATTCTTACTTGAACTGCCCAAGACATTTGTTACAATTAAAGGAGTATTTGACCATCACTGAACTAAACGTTACTGGTAATGCGCACAGATGACAGCACAACAACAAATATGACAGCAGAAAGTCTACAAGTAACTCAGAAACCAAGACTTTGCTAGTGTGGATACATAAGAAAACCTTAAAGCTGGATTTATCATTTGCAGTTGGATTTGGATCAAAAACAGTGTTTTACCTTTAACGGTGAGTCTGATGTCTTTATATTTCTGGTTTGTAAGAGAACACCTGTAGTCTCCCTTATCCTCCTCAGTCAGGTGTGATATGAGTAGAGAGATTTCCTGGAGAGTGAACAGTACCCAGCTGAACTCTCTTTCTGTACTGTTCACTCTCACTGGTGATCACGTCCCATGTATTTCTGTTTGTGTTGTGTTTCCTCCAGGTAATATTCTCAGGTTTGGCGTGTGGGTCAATACAGGAGCAGGGCAGCAGTACTGAGTCTCCTGTGTATGCAGTGATGTCGTCTGCAGAAACACACAGGATAAAGGCCTAATTATTATTTAATATGACATACTCCGTTATTATTATTATATATGACATACTTAATTATTATTATATATGACATACTCCATTATTATTAAATATGACATACTTAATTATTATATATGACATACTTAATTGCTCCAGGTCCAGTCACCTGATGGTACCAGCCAACTGATGATGGTACTGGAAATCATTAAGAGATTTCCCAATATATGCTGGTATGATGGATGCATGACCATCAAGTTATATGATTTAAATGTCTGATTATATTGATTATAGATTGTCTCTCTCCCTCCCTCCTTCTCTCTGTGTCCCTCTCTCTCTCTCCCCCTCTGCCCACCCTCGCTCCCTCCCTCCCCCCTTCTCTCCTTCTCTCTCCATCCCTCATTCTCTATTTCTTCCTTTCTCTCTCTCTCTCCCTCCCTCCCTCTCTGCCTTCCTCCCCTCCCTCCTTTTCTCTCTCCTTCTTGCCCTCGCTTTCCCTCCCTCCTTCTCTCTTACTCCCTTTCTCTTTCTCCCCCTCTCTCTAGAGCAAATGAGAACAGTAGTAACTAAATAAGGAAACTAAACAAGTCGTGTGTAATATGGGTATATAACTGACTAGAACCTAAACAGGACAGAAGACAAGAGTCATTAACTACAGGCATGAAATACAAATACAAACAGAAGATGTAACTAGAAACAGACAGAAGTAGAACTGCAGATCCTGCTGCTGGATAGATTTTTTGTTTTATGTAGTACAGTAGTTATTGGTACAGACCAGTCGCTATATGCAGTACGGCCCACCGCCTGCAGTTGAAGTGATTTTTTGTTTTGTAACCACGCCCCCATGATGGCACACACCTGCCCCTGGTTTAATGTTGTGTGTGTGTGTGTAGTTAAACCCCTGTTGGTGTGTGCATTAGTGTTGGTCATTGTTTGTGTTGCTAGTCCTACGTGTATTTATGTTAAACGTATATGTTTGTGTTGCCGTCGTTAGTGTTCCTGCAGTGTTACGTGTATTCGTGTTATCCGTTTATGTTGTGTGAGTGCCGTCGTCGTAAGCGTTAAGTATCAATAAATGTCTGTCAAAGTCGAGGGAGTCTGTGCGTCCTGCTCCGCGCCCTGCGGCACTCCAGCTGTTACAGCAATCAAGTGGCACATACAACAAATGCTACAGATTCTTGAAGTGCTGATGTTTGTTCAGTTTTCCACCTGATCTCACTGAGTTTGTCTGTGTGTCTAGTGAGGGGTCTGGTGTTGTCTGTACAGGCAAAGGTCTGAGTAACAGACATGATCCAGTTAGATTCCCATTCTAATTACATTCCCATCATGTATGAAGACTTAAGCGTCGGTCACATCTAACTGCCACCTCGCTCATGTTTTCACATGGGTGGAGCAAAATGAGGGGATTATGGGCGGTCTTGGTATTGTGTAATTTTGGGGAACGTAGTCCTTCAGAAAACAGCTAACACTACTTGTGACATTGTTCTAATAATTAGTATAAGAATAGCAGCTGCTTTTCTTTCAGAAAGAAGCAAGTAAAGCTCTTGCCCCTTCAAGTGAATGAGGTTTTTCACCAGGCAGATTTTTCTCGTGTTCGGTGTGAAAGATTATTTATACTGCAGATTTAGTGTCTGATGCTGCCTTTAAATTTAACCTAAATAAGATGCCTTAGCAGGTAGTATATGTCAGACGGAGAACAGGGACCACACATTTATTCAACAGTCTTGGATCTGGAAGCATATTGGTCAGTATTTCCATAGACATTCCAGAAAATTCTAATCTAAAGCCTCAACCCAAGCAGCTACAAAATTAAGATAAAAAAAGAGCAAATTTACAAGACTTTGTACATAAATGCTTCATGAACTACAAATTCCTTAATGCCCTCATACAGGTAGCTGAGATATGTGTACACTGAGAGAGACTGAGCTACAATGTCAACTGTCATGGCATACTATGTCATTTCAACCAAGAAAATCATAACATATTTATACGTGTACACCAAACTCTCAACTAAGAAGTCTTGTTCTTGTTTGCCACCAACTGTTGTGGTCATCTGTGGTCTCTTGCAGAGATATTGTTATTCATCAATTGTTATTCAGGACAGTAAATCACTCTACCAGCTGTGGGTTCCTCTCGGATGTGCTATGACAGGGATGCTGCTCGTATGTGGTCACTCTTTGATTAGTCAGTGTTGGACAAACTCGGCTGTTGATCAATCAAGATCAGACTAAAGAAATTCTGAACCATATGGAGTTAATGCTGGAGCAGAGCTGAGAGTGGAGCTGGAGCAGAGTTGGTGGACTGAAGACGTATATTTGGAGAAATCTCTCCCTTGGGCTTGTGCTCTCTCTCTCTCCCTCTCTCTCTCTGTCATGCTCTCTCTCAGTCACATTCTCTTTCTGTCTCTCCTTCTCTCTCTCTCTTTTTTCTGCCTGGAAGCCCCAGCAGACATGCTCTACTGTTCCTGGCCTGGCCACCCACTTCACCTTCTTTAATGTCCATGTTGTCTTTCTCTCAATCTGGCACTTAGGTAACATTTAGAAAGTATTTTCTGTGCCACATTTCTGTAACTTATTTACAGAGTTTCATTATAATATCTATTTTATTCTAATTGGTTTCATTATAATATCTATTCTATTCTATTGTGTATCTAGTTCTCTTCTGTTATGCTAATTAACTCTTTGCTACATTGAACTCATGAAGCTCGGCTCTCCGTGTTGTATTTGTAATGAGACTGATGGAGTCCAGACACTCGCAGATGATGTTAATCACTTGATAATTTATTAAGAGAGAGGAAATCCAAAGGTGTAGTCAAAATTCTCTACACTGGTAGATTGAGGCGAGTGAAGAGCCAGCTATATTTTTCTATATATTTAGAGTGCTGACACCAGTTTCCTGTAAAGTATCCAATCTCTGCACTGCACGTTTAGTAGGTCAAATCCTATGTTAGGTTGACAGAACCGCTGACAAAGCAGGATGTATTAAGACTGAGGAATTTTAGAAAGGTGGATATGCATATTCTCATAACACATGCTAGACAATGTAGTAGAGCATTCTCTTCTTAATATAAATTATAATTACAGGCAAGACAATGTAGTAGAGCATTCTCTTCTTAATATAAATCATAATTACAGGCATAATTTGGAATCAGATACATTTTGTAGTTGTATGTGCATTAAACCTTTGCCTGCACCTCTGCCTTTGGTTGTAGGTAAGTGGGATAGGGGTAAATAATTACAGTAACAGAAGCTCCAAATATGTCACTTGTAATGTCAAACTGACATCAATACTGACAACTTGTCATAGCAAAGCCTTGCCTCTTATTTTAGATGTTTCAAATCAAAAATCTAAAATAAGAACACACTAGTGATTTTGATCCAGCTGGTCCACCTACATTAATGATCTGCACACTATGCAGTTTTCAGAACGATAATGTAATGCAGAGGCAGACAGGACTTTACGCACATGTGTAAACGAAAGTTCTTCATTTGCAAAACAGGTGGACACAACGGCAAAATTAACCAAATGATGCAAACTAAGCACTGACTAAATGGAACACCAAAAAGGGAGAAAAACAATACAGGAACTGTGCAGAAACAATAAAATAGTTATGTAACATTTAATACTAAGGCATCGAAGCTCGTATCACACTGTGTACCAAAGCTTGTATCAGTTACTATTACCATTAAAGTTAATATTACCATTAATATTACCACTAAAGTTACTAACAACACGTGGAAGCTTCGTCAAAGCTTCAGACGTCACTGAAGCACAGGATGAGGGTGAGACTGTTTCATAAGTTTGGCACTGTCCTATAACTTGGAAGCTTTTTCTTTTTACTAAAAAAAATTGGAAATGTGCTAATTATAGAAGTCAAAAGTGAGAGTAAACATTGCATAACGCCAACCTGTTGTTTTTACATAAAAGGGAAACAATGATTTTACACAGATTATTTCAGAATTTAATTAATAAACATCATTATTGATCATCCATTTTTTTTATGACATATGAAGGCGGTGCAGTGTTGTATTGTTTATAATGCTGCGCAGTTTTGAATCTATGGCTGCTATAATTTCTGAAACCCACCAGGTGTCGCTGTTTTGTCACCAGCTTTCAATGCTCCAAAGCTTCGAATCCTTCAGCAGTACAATAAGGAAGAACCTCAAACGCTTCACAGGACTTCGTCTGCACATCATGACCAAAAAGGAGGTAAAAACACATCTGCAGATAAAAACACACCTGCATTCCACAACACACTACACACAGCTACAGCAGTAACGCTGCTACACATCTTATACACTCCACAAAACTACAGTGTACTGAACACTGAAAACTGCTGCCCAGACTACAGTCTGTCTAGTGAAACCACCACACAACTATGACCTGGAACTCTACAACTCTCTCAGTAGAACTCCACTGAAATTCACCACCCACTAATATCCACAGTAGAGGGGATATTCAAATGTGTGTTCAAATGCAAAATAAATTATTCCTCCACTTCTTTCTCTCCCACATACAGACTAAATATAACAGTGAAACAGTGTCTTTCTAGTGTCATCACTTCCTCCTGAGCTTCCCAGTGTTCAGTCCCCATCCTCAGTAAAGTGATCCTGCAGTAAGAAGTAGTGCTACACAGTGATCCCCCTCAGCACTGTTTGGTCACATCATTTCACTCCTGCACTTAGTGATCAGA
The DNA here is from genome assembly GCF_041902795.1 of Electrophorus electricus. Classification (NCBI taxonomy): domain Eukaryota; kingdom Metazoa; phylum Chordata; class Actinopteri; order Gymnotiformes; family Gymnotidae; genus Electrophorus; species Electrophorus electricus. The sequence continues at coordinate 8,926,088 of NC_137498.1, forward strand.
GGACCAAACTGAATGTGTAGCTTAGCAAATATTAGACAGATCAGACAGGAAGAGCTCTAGAATTCATGCTGATCAAAATAGAAACAATGATCATTTAATCAGGTAAACATGAGGATGGTCTGATAACATTCATATTATTCATAGAGTACAGGTGGAATGCAGCAGTCTATGATCATGTTGTAGTTTTCATACTATTAGGAAAAAATTCTTAAGAGAAGTTGTGAAATCCACCCACTGACACAGAACCACTAAAGGAGTCACCAAAGTAAAGACCACTTTGGATGTAGACAGTACAATGTCATCACAACCCAACAGTTATCACAGGAAGTAGAAACATTTTCTCTCACATTTTCTCTTTGTTACTTTGTTCTTTTTGTTGTTAAAGCTGTCAAAGGCCATTTAACAACTGTTTGCTAAATGGTGAATATCTGTAAAGTAACTAATTGAGGCTGTAGGCTAGTGTGCACTGCACTGTAACAACAACAACAACAACAACAACAACAAAATAAAATAAAAACTGTACAAAGACAAACCCCCTAAAAGGCAAAAATAGTAACAAATAAATGTCTAAATATAAGAACTGAGAACAGCAATAGAGAGAGTGGGCTTCCCTGCCTAGTACCTCTTTGCACATTTTGTGATGTTATTACATTAGTACTGACTGTGGCCTTAGGTGTGGTGTTAAAGATAAAATGTGAGGAGAAAAACTTCCAGTTTTCTTTATTGAAGGCCTTCTCTGCATAGCAGTTTCTAATATGTGGAGTGAGGTGTGACGTATTTGTCACGGTTGGCCAGGCAGCCAGAGGGAGGGACACACCCACTCCTGCTAGGGATCACACTAAACACCTGCCTCATTCCCAGTCTCCTGCCTACTAATCACCTTCACCTGTTCCTTGTTCATTCTCTCCATTTAAACTCACAGGTCACGAGAGAGTGCATCACATTAGTGGCCTGTCGGACTGCTCACTCACAACGTGTACATCGCTACAAGGACTACTGGAACAGAGTAGTGTTTGTCGTTAGTAGTGGTATTGTTACATATTGACAATGGAAAATAAAGAGCACTTTGGCGCAACCTTGCCTCTCGCTCCCTCTGAACTGCCAACGTCACAGTATTAGGTTAAGTAGTCTACCCTGTTAATGGCTGAGTGTCTTCTCTGAAAAATCCAGTTTGATCAGGTTGTATCAGTGATGGAATAATATGTTGTAATCTAATGACTAATGCTTTGCTATTTATTTATTTTTTTCATTTTTTATTTCAATGTTTCCAAGAGATGATGATAGTTTTACTTAGAGATGTAGATTTCATTAAAAGGACCAAATAAGGACGGACTTTAGTAAAACGTGTTTAGAGTTGTAGACCAATACCACAGACCAAATATCTTTCATCTCCAAGGCAGCCTGACTGCTGTCCAAGGTGCTGAAACTGCACCCTTCAGCCAAGTTCAGAACCTGTGCTGTACACAGCTGCCCTGTATATGGCTGCCCAGTGGGACCCAGACAGAAACCCCTGGTGCTTCCTCAGCTGTAGCTGTAGCCACTCACCTTCCCATCTCACCAAATACACGATAAGGTCTTTAGAGGGCACATATCCCACATTTATCCTTTATTTTACAATTTTCTTTGGTGTCCTCTTACAATGTTTTTGTGGCGTTATCTTCCAAAAAGAGCCATAATTCAGTTTTACACAGCTATTTTCCAACCTCTCTTTATCCCTTGGAATTAAACAGGCAGTTTCTGTTGCTGTGCCTTTAAGATGGAAGATAAATGAGCTCTGTTCTGATTGGCTGCCATGTATTGTGCTTCATTTAAAAAGCACTAAGAGCTGAAATATGCCTGAGAACTGCAATGTAGGTGTTAGGGGTTAAACTGCTGTAGGCCAGAGGCAGAGATAAGTAAATGAGCTGGTTCTCATGACATCAGAGAAACAGTGATTTCAAAACAGGCTATTTTTACAGATTAGATTTCATATATAGACTGTAAGGAATGGGAGAGTAAACAATGTGTTTTGAAAATGTAACAATATTTACATATTACTTAAATTATTTATTTCAATAAAGTGAGTGACATTCAGTTTTTCATGGTAGGGGCCCAGATATGACTTTGGCAAAACCAATAAGCAGAGTCAGTCTGCACTGTTTGTATTTGGTATCTTTTGTGGTGCTGTGGTTGTCAAGCTGCAGTTCCATCTCTGAATCAGCATCTCACCTACTTCCCCTTCAGTCTTGTTGCCACACTTGTATTCCACATTATGTTTGATTTACTGTTTCTTTTCAAGAACACAGAAGGTAAACACATGTGCTACAGTTTACAAACTCGATGCAAATTCATGAACGTTATACAAATTCAGAAAACACTTTTCCAAAATATAGCACACATCATTTTGAATAATGTGATGCAACTTCAGAAAACAGTTCTGTTGTGTTGTGACTGAGTTTGCAGCATTTCTGAAGTTGCTCTGCATTTCGGAACTGTAGCGCACATATTTCCATTCTAATGAATTTGCTTTTTTTATTTTTACATTTTCTGCACAATGGGTCTTCACACCCACCATAGAGCTGGACGTGGATACCTCACTTGTCTTGCCAAATGTATTTATTCATCACTAGTCCAACTCTATATCCTGTAGGTAGTGAGCTCTGCCCCTCCTCAGGTCTCCATGGTAACACAGAGTAGTATCATCTTGGATATGATGAGCTTGTCAGAATTCATGAGATCAGAACTCACTGTAGCCTCTCCCTGAAACCCACCCCCACTCCTCACTTAGTAAAACACACAGACGCACCAAACACATACATCATACACCACACGTAAAGGACTGTACCACATATACAATCAACCACAATGAGGTGTGACCTCTGTCACAGGCAGCTGGATACAGAAGTGGGTAGTGGACAAGAGCTGCATCATACACAGAATGAACAAGTGAGGAATAAATACCACTAACATAAACAGTGTGTGTGTGTGTGTGTGTGTGTGTGTGTGTGTGTGTGTGTGCGCGCAGCAGCATGGGCTGTCCAAGCCTCCTGACCAATTGATGAACAAATGAGCAATAAATAACACAACCAGAAATAAACAAATGAGCACATTTCACACATAGCACCCAGTGCACCCAGATTAGCAATACATATGTGAGGAGGAAGCGGTGCATGCTGGGAAACTGTACTGTCTTTATGGTTTTAGTTTTTTTCTCATTTCTTCATTTTTTATTTATAATTTTTCTAAGCATCTAAGATAAGAGGAACAACATAGGAGAACTCGAAGCCCAAGCACCCAACAAGGAGAGAGAGAGAGAGAGAGAGAGAGAGAGAGAGAGAGAGAGAGAGAGAGAGAGAGAGAGAGAGAGAGTGTGTGTGTGTGTGTGAGTGTGCAGGGTGGGGGAGGGGGGTGTTTTTGCATCTACAAGTATCACTTTGAATGTACATTTACTGTGTGTGTAAAATTGTCTTTCTCCAAATACTTCAGTTGTGGGTCTGGCCATCCTGCAGCAGCTGTGCATGTTTTGTGTGTGTGTGTGTGCGTGTGTATGTGTGTGTGTGTGTGTGTGTGAGTGAGAGAGAGAGAGAGAGTGTTAGTTATTTAGTTATGTATTGTTAAATTGTTAAACAGTGCTCCAAGTTTGCTAGGAGGAAGAGGTGCTTGCTGGGAAACTGTACTGTTTTTGTTATATTAGTTTTTTGGAAGACACAAAAACGGGGACATGTGACAATAATTGAAACCACTAACTCATGTAGCCCATCTCCTGACCTGTTATACTAAACCAAAAGCACCTTCCTTGATTTACACTCATTTTGTATTTCTAAAACACATTTCTTTTTCAATACGTTAAACACAATTCTCTATATTGGACACATCATTCAACAGAAATACGTGTGTTTCTTATGGAAAACCCTCAAATGCAAATGATGCATCCATTTATCAATTAACCAAACCCAGTACTCATAGGTGAAGACACTTGACAAATTTTACTAATGACACTTAGAAATCAGAACCTGAGCACTATAAAGAGGCCACAGGCTCGATATCTTGGTTGGATATCAATGGAGGTCAGTATTGGAGAGCGAGGATGAGGAAGAGGATGAGGGGGAGGAAGAGCAACCATCACGGATGAGATCTGGGCCACTTTAGTTGACCATGTCGTTAAGCATAGGTTGTGTTTCAGGAAAGCTGAGTAGGGCTCTAGCCTAATTGGAGTCACTACACTGTAGGAAGTGTCAGCAAGTACTATAGTCAGTGTCCCTGAGCAGCACGGGGGTAAACCATAATAAACCATTTTACTTGTTAAACCATAACAAGTAAAAAACTTGTCTTCACAGTGGGAGACAGCTGTCTGGCTGAAACCCTCTGGGAAGTCCTGATAGCTGAGACCTCCTAATGGAAATGGATTTATTCAGTACCAGTCCAACTCTTTAACCTGCAGGTAGTGAGCTCTGCCCCTCCTCTGGTCTCCACAGTAAAATAGAGTAATACCAACTTGTTTGACTGCTAGCTCAATAAGGGATATTATTGGTACGTCAAAATTCATGAGATCAGAATTCTCTTTAGTCTCTCCCCCAAACCCACCCACACTCCCCACTTGGGCAAACACACAGAAGCACCAAACACATACATCACACACCACATGTAAAGGACTGCACCACATATACAATCAACCACAATGAGGTGTGACCTCTGTCACAGGCAGCTGGATACAGAAGTGGGTAGTGGACAAGAACTGCATCATACACAGAATGAGCAAGAGGAATAAATAACAAACACAGAAATAAACAAGTGAGCACATTTCACATACCACACCATGATAAAAAACAAAACAAAAAAAAAAAACATAAATTGTTTTTGTAAATGTATAGACAAAAATGGGCAAAAATGATGCTTGTAAGAGTCACAATACTCTTTTTCTTAATTTCATCAGTCTTAGTAATGTCCCTACAATTCCTACCTTATGCTGGTCTGAAGTAACTAATTAGCAATTAGCAAGTAATTAGCACCGGTTACTCTACCGGACCGAACCACAGCGCAGATTTCAGTGCAACTTAACAAATAAAGTCAACAAATTTACTTTATTTTCCCTTAACCCGGGTGGACAAGACATGTTTGGAGTCCATATTTCGCTCCTTTAGAACAAAAAGCTGCTAACATTGCTAACAAACACTGGAAGCCAACAGCAACGACAGCTAATAGGATTTGTGAATAAGTCAGATATCGAGCTACATGTCCTCAAACCTCATCCAGGTCGCTTCCCGGTGACGTGTTTCTTCACTTGTCTAGTTCACAGTGAGTCATACGACACACCGACTGGGAGACATTTATTAACACTTAGATGCGGTTTGACCGGCTTGAGAGAAGTTTGTGGGCATGGATTTACGAAGGCTATATTTGAGTTTCTGTTGACCTCCAGTGTTTGTTAGCAACGTTAGCATTTAACAGCTTTTGTTCTAAACTAAAGAGGCAAAATTTGGACTTCAAACATTTCTTGGTCGATAGACAGAATCTGGGATAAGTGGTGAGCCCTGCTCTCTGCTGATCCCAGATATAAATACCTTTGTGCAAATGAATGTATGAGGATAACAACACCTGTAGAGAGAAGGTAATACTCACCATCAGCAGTGTGGAGCACAAGGAGCAGATAAACACACACCTGCATTCTTACTGAGTTACACACTCAGCTACAGCAGGACTGCTGATCCACACCGTACACACTCTTCAATACAGTCTACTGAATGACTTCACAAGTACACTTATAGTGGAGAGGAAGTGTATTCAAATGAAACTGACGAATTTCTATCCGCAACACACACACACACACACTGCTGTGTGTGATGGCCAGAACCACATTTGAAGGACTTGGAGAAAGACAATTTTACAAACATAGTAAATGTACAAAGTGATAAACCTGCAAAAGTGATACACCCCTGCCCACTCCAAAACACACACACATGCACCCACACTCACAAATACATGCTCTCATACATGCATGCACACACGCACACACACACAAACACGCACTGTCAACTTTAAAAATACTTGACTGGGATTTAAATTATGACTTAATCTTCTGGAAACAATCAATAATGTCACTGACCTTCATTTTGTCTTTCATGTTATTTCTAAAGTATATAGTTGGACCATGACAGTATCAATAAACTGCCAGTGTAAAATTGTTTCCCAGCCACACTACATCTTATACACCCAAAGAGAGAAATGTCGTGTTTTTGATTCATTGCTTAGTACTAGATGTGTTCAGTTGTCCAAATAACTATTTTATCTATTTTACCTCATATTGACATTTTGATTAAATAGTCATGTGTCCTAACTATGACCATCCACAAACAGTAAGTAGGAACCGTGTGAACTGAAACCTCAAACTACTGTGGTTGGGGAAATACTTTTTTGCACTGGCACTTTGATATTGTCATAGTCAGGACATACAATTTTGATGTAAAATGTTTTACTTCACAATACTTCACAAAATGACAGAAATCCACTGTTTTTGACTTATCACCTTGTACAAGATGTGCTCCCAGTTGTCCAAATACATATGTTTTACCTAAAAATGTTATTTTTTTATACATTTTCATGAGTCCAAAATCATGTCTCCTAAGAATAAAACTGGTACAGTCACACTAGTTTGACAAAGGCTATACCCAAAATGATAGAAGTGATCTGTTTTTGGCTCCTTACCTAGTACTAGATGTTTTCCCAATTGTCCAAAGACACATTTTACCTGAAAATGGCATTTTTCTTCATGTGTCCTGACTATGGCACTGTCAATAAAGTAATAAACTGTATTTCCCAACCACATAAGTCTAATTACAGGCTATATACCTAAATTGACAGCTTTTTGATCAACATATAAAACAAATTTAAAATATATATTTTAAATACTTTTAATACTTCACTGGGGATTTTATTTTGACATAATTTGATTTGTTTTGTGGCCGTATCACAATGCTCAAGAGGGATAATTCCATTTCATTAGTGCTAACTCTAATATAACATCATTACTTGAAAAGTCAACACTTCATTATAATTAGATTTAAACAACTTTTAAACATGCACTGATGAGCTTGTTCACCTGCCCCCCCAGTCAGGTGCAATCACATGTCTACTAGTGTCACGAATGTAAACCACCCTGAATGTTCCTATACACATTTATAATGGGTCAGTACTGTAACCAAACTTGCAAACACAAGTAGTACTAAAGCAGTTCACCATCTTATGCTAACAAACACGTTCGACTCCAGGAATCTCAACAACAGATTTTACATCAAGGTTTGATGTCAAAACAAGTGCAAAGGCTCCAGCTGACGCTTCCACTACTGACAGTGCAAAGACTCTGACTGACGGTAACATGCATTTACTGCATATCAACATGGTCTCCTAATATCTTAAAAAGCAATTAAAATGCATGCTGTGTAAAAACACAAACACTAACACGCACACAAATACACATAACATTTGTATAATGTTTGCCTTCAGATGTCCAAAACCCTGCTGGTGATCTATTATATATCCTCATGACTACTGCTGTGGGAGCTGTCCTCCTCCTGCTGCTGGGTCTCGTGGGGGTCTTGTACTGGAGAGCCAAAGGTACACCTACACACACTCACACACACACACACACACACACACACACACACACACACACACACACACATATATACACACACACACGCATGCATGCATGCATACAAGTTGTGGGTCACACTGTCTGGTTTTCTAATGTAGTCCAGAGACATAGACAAACGAGGCTAAGAAAGGGGCAAACAGAAGAGAAGAGAGAGCAGGAGACACAGGTGAATGCTCACATACCATCCACTGTAACATAGGAAAAACAACCTCCACATCATTACTGGCACATGTCCTTCAAGGTCAAATCTTCCATGGTGTGTGTGTGTGTGTGTGTGTGTGTGTGTGTTTACAGGATTGTTCTACTGTGCTACTTTGTATCTGAATACTGGGGGGGGGGGGTTCAGATGATACAATGCAATTAGTACAATACAGTTCAAATAAGGGATCACATATATCACATACAGCACTTTTTTAATGTTTTTTTTTTTATTTTTTAAAGGAAAATCATCTTTGAGAAAACACAGGTTGTGAAGTTCAGGTTTTGTTGAAGCAGTACCAAATACCTGAGCAGAGGGTTTTATACAGATAGTGTGTAGGGTTCCCTAGATGTTTGGGGTCCATGTTGAGTTTCTGATACAAAGCAGCTCCTGATACACTGATGAACGATTGTGATCTCCAGTTTGAAATCAGTGGAGATGGTGGTGTGTAGGAAGCTCAGACTCCACATCACTTATTGTACTGGGTTACAAAGGGAGATGGACAGTTGTCTTATTTCAGAAATGTATCATCCATCTCTACTGTTTTTTGCATGTTGACCTCCAAGTCGTTTTCAGTGCACCACAAAGCCAGACGAGCCACTTGACTCCACTAGCAGTCTCATCAGTGTTGCTAACGAGTCCTGTTAGGGTCATTTGCTTGATGATAGCTGGAGATGCACTTGTTGGTGTAGCAGGAGAAGAGGAGGGCTGAGAGTGTCCAGCCTTGAGGAACCCCAGTGCTGATGGATAGGGGCTCTGACAGATAAGGTTCCAGGCACACAAGCTACCTTCTATCTGACAGGTAGTTGAAAATACCCTGACAGACACAGTGTTCCACTCTCAGTTGTGTTGAAAGCTGAGCTGAAGTCTACAAATATGACTCTGTCATAGGATCCTAGAAGGTCCAGATGAGTACAGACATAGTGTTGATTGTGACTGTGCATAGTGCAGATTGCTCTGCAAAACTATATCAGTCCAAAGAAGTTGGAGTGATAGACTTGACAGAACCAGCTTCTTGAAGCATTTCATGACTACTGATGTTAAAGCTTATGACCTGTAGGTATTAAGGCTGGTTATATTGTCCTTCTTTGAACAAGGATGATTTACCACTAAATTCTACCTGTGTTTCACTTCACCTGTGCCCTTATGGAGCACAGCTCTTATCACTGCATTCATAGGAAAACGTAGACATGTTCTGGACATGTACCAGTGATTTCACACCACATATAGGATATTGTTGTTGCCTTTTGCATGATGGTCACAGGTGCATAAAGGTAATTGGTGCATTTCAATTGTGCATTTGTGTGCATGTATAGACTCCTATATACAGTATTTTTGTGAAAGTGTGTTTTAGTGTTTACACAAGTTTGCTAATTTTTCATTTCTGTGTTTCTACAGGAAGATTCGTGTGTCTTATACGCAACTGTAAATCCAAAAGCAAAATGCAAAACAGCACAGGAACAGGTGTGTATCATACTGAATGTGTGTTTTGTAAACATGTGTGTTATGTAACAATTGTTAATGTGTTATTCCTACAGGATGATGTTACTTACTCCACTGTAGTACACAGTCAGAAAACCAAACCAGCATCCACTCCAATGGATAATGCAGATTATACAGAATATGCCAGCATCAAAATTAAATTCAAATTAAGCACACACGCACACACACACACACACACACACACACACACACACACACACACACACACACAAATGGAATCAAGCAAATGGACAAAAAACAAACATACAAAAACATGTATGGTAGCCAGTAAATGGCAAGTATTTTATTTCTTTCATCACTGTAAATGCCTCATTAGGGGTTAATCTGCTGAAAGGTAATTTGAATACTTCTGTGAATTGTTAGCTTTTTTGCATGTAATTTATTTAGTAGTAGTGCTTTTGGTTTTAATGAAATAAAAAATGATGTGTAAATTTTCACAGTACAGCCTCTCCTCCCAGATGTGTGTGTGTGTGTGTGGGTGTGTGTGTGTGTGGGTGTGGGTGTGTGTGTGTATGTGTGTGGGTGTGTGTTCATTCATATGGCCATGCCTTCCTCGTGTTTCATACCTGCTCCTTGTTTTGTGTTGTTACTGTGCGTGTATATAACTTTCCTGTTTAGTAGTGGATGTTGTCGGTGATTGACCATGTATTAGCCTATGTGCTACATTGTCTGTTGTCTGGTGTTAATAAACGTAACTTTTGTCGGCTCGTTCATGCGTCCTGCCTAGCCTCCTACCTAGAGTTGTATAGCCTGCACTGTATAGATGAACAACTGTTCAATTAATTTTTATTTAGGTTCAATAAAAATTCAGTTATATTACATTGTAAAGCTATAAATGAGACACTGCAGTTCCTGAGGAGTTTTAATAAAACTATAAATGAATACACTGCAACTTAAGAGAAAATAAGACAAATTCAAAATAAATGTCAACAAGCAACACTTGGAATAATATATATATATATATATTATTTTGAACACAACTAATATATATATATATATATATATATATATATATATTATTTGTGTTCAAAATAATAGCAGTCCAACATGACTAATCAGATCAATCACTGTTTTTGGTAGAAATTATATTACTACACGGTAAATAATTTACCAGTAGGTGTAGCAGAGTCATAGAAAACCATCAGACCCAACATTCATGATATGTATGCTCCTGAGTTTGTGTAATTGAATAATTAATTGAAATGGGCGTGTTCAGAATAATATCAGTGTGGAGTTCAATTAGTGAGGTCATTCCTTCTGTGAAAAAACAGATGTCAATCAGGTGGCCTTTATTTACAGATGAAGCCAACACATGTTGTACATGCATTTCTCTCTGAAAATCTGAGAAAAATGGGTCGTTCCAGACTTTGTTCAGAAGAACAGTGTACTTTGATTAAAACTTTGATTGGAGAGGGGAGAACATATAAAGAAGTGCAGAAAATGTTAGGCTGCTCAGCAAAAATGATCCCCAATGCTTTAAAAATAGAAAACAAAACCAGAGAGATGTGGAAGAAAACGGAAGACTACCATTTGAATGGATTGAAGAATAGCCAGAATGGCAAAGACTCAGCCAACGATCAGCTCCAGGGTGATCAAAGACGATCTGAAGTTACCTGTGAGTACTGTGACAATTAGAAGACGCCTGTGTGAAGCTAATCTATCAGCAAGAAGCCCCCGCAAAGTCCCACTGTTAAAAAAAAGACATGTGCTGAAGAGCTTACAATTTGCCAAAGAACACCTGGACTGGCCTAAAGAGAAATGAAGAAACGTTTTGTGGACTGATGAAAGTAAGATTGTTCTTTTTGGATCCAAGAGCCGCAGACAGTTTGTCAGATGACCCCCAAACACTGAATTCAAGCCACAGTACACTCTGAAGACAGTAAAGCATGGTGGTGCAGGCATCATGATATGGGGATGTTTCTCTTATTATGGTGTCGGGCCTATTTATCGCATACCAGGGATCATGGATCAGTTTGCATATCTCAAAATACTTGAAGAGGTCATGTTGCCTTATGCTGAAGAGGAAATGCCCTTGAAGTGGATGTTTCAACAAGACAACAACCCCAAATGCACCAGTAAGCGAGCAGCATCTTGGTTCCAGAACAACAAAATTAAAGTTACGGAGTGGCCAGCCCAATCCCCGGACTTTAATCTGATAGAAAACTTCAGGGGCGACATCAAAAATTCTGTTTCTGAGGCAAAACCAAGAAATGGAGAGGAACTGTGGAAAGTTGTCAAAGCATCCTGGGCTGGAATACCTGTTTACAGCGGCCAGAAGTTGGTTGACTCCATGCAACACAGATGTAAAGCAGTTCCCCAAAACAGTAGTTATACAACTAAATATTAGTTTAGTGATTCACAACAATGCTAAATCCTAAAGATTTTTCAGTTTATACAATAAATATTTGAGTTTGTGAAGAAAAAATGCTAAATGATTACACATGACATCCACTTATTTATTGAATAGAAGAAGTCAGATGTTGCAACTGACCCCGACCTTGGGGACGGTCTCAGCCCAGATCAGGGACGGTTGCAGCATGTTACATATACATTATTTTTACTTTTGCTTTTTGCCTCATCTTAACTGATCCCTTGGCTGCAGGCTTCTCTCTTTTTTTAGGAAGTGGGAATAAGATTGGTGTGAGAGACGGTGAAGTCCAGTTCCAATGGCCCTGACTATATATGAGACTCTTCCCAGAATACTGAAGGGAACTCCTCAAAATACTGAAGGCCTCCTCCTCACTTTTGGTGTAGCCTACTGAAAACAAAGTGAACACAATGTCTGCTTTTATATGATTTATTCACTTATTCACGTTATGCCACCCCCCGCATGCAGGTATAAGAAAATACAAATATTTTGTTTGTTGTGACAGCCGAAGTGCCACAAGGCAAGGCGCAGGAAGCGCAGACATCTCTTGACGAAGACATGCATTTATTAAACGACCATTAACACCAACCTGAGTACGAACAAAGACCTACAACCACTCCAGTGACAGATGGGTTTAAATACGTTCATAAATGATGCATGTACAAAGGGGCAGATGTGCTGGACTGAACTAACAGCACTTAGGGAGTCATTTTGGGTCCATCCCACTGGGCCTCCACATCTCTGTGACAACTTAGTAAGAATGATGACATTCCGAGCCAACTTAAGTAAGAATTCTGACATTCTCATGTGAGATGTGAGACTGTGAGAGGAAGAAAGAGGACACACCAAATGACTTTTAAAAACTTATAAAACCCTACTGCCTCCCTATATTTGTTGTGTGTGTTGGGGATAGAAGTTTGTCAAAGCTTCATTTGAATACACTTCATCTCCACTGTAACTGTTGTTGTCAGAACATTCAGTAGACTGTATTGAAGAGTGTGTATGGTGTGTATCAGCAGTCCTGCTGTAGCCGTGTGTAGTGTGTGTGGAACTCAGTAAGAATGCAGGTGTGTGTTTATCTGCTCTGTGCTGCTGATGGTGAGTGTAACTTTCTCTCTACATCTGTTGATCATCAAATATCTACTCAGTAGCTACTTTATAAGAAACACTGAAAACATCTAGTAGGAGTCCAGTTAGAGACGACATCTCATATATTTCTGATAACGTATAAGAGGCACTCCATGTTATCTGAACATATAAGGTAGAATTTGAACAATTACGATTTGCTTTTTAGACTGCCATCAGTCATAAAACCAAATCTTGAAATCAATGTATTATTGTGGTGCAGTTAAATCTCATGCATATCAGCTGCAGCACTCAGGCTGCTGCCCTGTTCCTGCACTGATATACACACCAGACCTGAGAGCTTCACCTGGTATAAATACAACACAAACAGAAACACATGGGAAGTGATCTCCAGTGAGAGTGAACAGTACAGAAACAGAGTTCATACTTAGAACTGACCACACTTTTCTATTCTTGCAGAGGCTCCATATAAACCTATAACTCTTACTCCAGTGGACTCTGACACATCAAGTCCAACAGCTTCAACTAAACCTACTACAACAATGACATCTCCAAATGGTTATAAGTTATTAATTTCATCAACTACTACTGATGGTAAGATTAATCTGTTTAATAGTATTCTCCAATCAACACCATAAAATGATTCCCCACTAAATACTACTACTACTAACAATAATAATAGTAAGTGACATCAACAATTAATTTCTTAATGCAGGTCACTTCATATAGGATATATTTTGGGGCTACAATCCGGCACTTTTAAAAAATAATAAACCATTTGAAGCAGTAATGAACGGAGCATTCAATTCTGTTTGTCTAGTTGGTCAATTTCATAATATAAGCATATATTATGCAAGAAAGTGCTTGCATAACTGCGTAGCCTTAGTACTGAAACACCCGAGTAAAGCTAAGCCTTGTTTTGTTGAACATTGTTATATGATCAATTAGCCTAATTTTCAGTTAAAATTGTATAATGTCTTAAGAATTTATTAGTGTTGTTGTTTAGGTTGCATTTTGATCCTTAATGAGTGTTCAAATGACTTTGGATTATAACAAATACAGAGTGAGTGAATTGTACCTATGTGGAATGATTACTAATTAATTCATATATAGTTTACATGTATAGGTTATATTTACTTTATTTAGATTTTTTAATCTGAGCCTGATAACAAAATGATAGCGTAAAGAGGGGGAAATGATGTTAAAATGTGATTTATAATATGAGACTATAATGTCATTTCAGCTCACTTCTGTCATTGTTCTAAACAGCCACTGAACAGAATTTAGCGCTCCATTATGTCATAATTTGTGTCATTCTATTTCTGACCCCAGATCAGTTTATTGAGTGGATTTGCCGATGACGATCATTTTAGACAAAACATCAACAGAGACTACAAACAATTCTTCACGCATAAGAGGTACTGAGAAACGAAAACAAAACGTAAATAGAATTTAGTTTTATCTACAAAGGCAGATACTAAATATTTGATAAGGGAATCGTATTATAAACAAGTAGCCAATATGCGAATTGAAAATGAGAACACACATTTTAATGATAGAGAACTTTTGACTGAATGGAGAACTAATTAGTGGGCTGATAGTGAGCTCCCCGCCCCACTAGTCACGTGGTACGGCCCGCCGCCTGCAGTGGGAGTTCATGGTCTTGTGTGAAACCACGACTATGTAGTCACACACACCTGCACCGGGTTATTCTCCTAATGTCTGTGTGTGTTTAAAGCCCGGTTGGTGTGTGCATCCCTGTCGGTCTGTGTTCGCTAATGTTCACGTACGTGGTGCACTTTATGTTTGTAAGCTGTGTTCAATGTTGCTCATGTTCATCTTGCCTGTTTCGTGTGAGCGCCACTGTGTTCGTTATTCGTGTTCGTCTAATAAACGTCTGTCTACGTCAAGGGAGTTTGTGGGGACATCTCAGCTGTTTAATTTAACGGACCGCACAAATATTTTAAAATGCGGCATAAGTGAGTAGAGAATGAACGTTGATAAATAAAAGGGGAAGTAGCTGAAAATATTCGCGTAACTGAACTCCATTAGATGAAATGCGTTGACTGAGACAAGGAAAAGTGACTTCTGCGCTTGTTTTAGAAAAGCCTCTGTAAGACCACGAGTGTGGCCATTATGCACTGTCGGACAACAGGCAAACTTTGATTCACATTTTTAACATTTGTAGAAGAAATTGAGCTAAGGTTGGCCATTTGTTCAGTTATATAACTATATAAAACAATAAAGTCTATAGGCTTTGATTTCTCAATTCCATTGAGTTATGAAACTAGGCTACAAAAGGAATCCTGTCCACAAATGCATGTAAAATAAGCCTTGTTTATAGAAAATTGTGTTGTAATCAAAGCCTAATTTTCAGTTCAAATTCAATTACTTCTTAGGAATAAATCTTTAATTTTTAAAAATGTTTTTTTTTTTAGTTGTTCAAAAACAGATACAAACTGTTGACTTTTTAAAAGAAATAAAACGGCTTTATTATCGTTCAATACAATAGAGCTTTCTTCTGCACTTTCTAGATGCCAAGGGACAACTTCATTACTAATATCATTACCAGAAGACACAAGTCATAGAGACCCTGCTCCCATTGCTGGGCTTAAGCAGCATTACTCAGCCAATCTGGAAGAAAGTGTAAGTGTCTAGATCATTTTATACTATAATTTTAATGATTTATATAGACTGTATCCGCAGTTTTATTTATTTAGCCTTCGCACTTTCCTGACTAGTACAGATAGTAGTACAAAATATTCTGTCCATTAGTGGAGTTTCCACTGCCCAGGTGTGGTCAATGGATGATTCATTTCCTTTACAATTAATCACTGATTATTTCTCATTTCTCACCCAAGAAACAGGAGGACTGTAAGGAGGTTTGTACCATCCGGAGCAGAACTGCTGAACACTTTATGATCACAGAGTCAACGGGAGATATTTGCTCTTTGGACCACAGTGCCCATGTAGAAGGTGCAGATGTACTTTCTTGCATAAATCTAGCTTTCCATTAAGAACACACAGTAGGACATGATGTTTGTTCACTTTAAATATGTGCCTATACTTTATTATGTAATTTCATTTTTATTGATTTTTTTGGGGAAAAAAAAACATCTGTAGATGTAAGAGAGGATCTGGGTGGAGTAGGGGAATCTATTACAGAGGCAGTCAAAGTGGAGAACACCCCAGCTGGTGAGTAGCATCAAAGCACCACATCAATAATCAGAGTTTACATACATCCACTCCATGGACACCAGTTTAAAAATTATACTTTTACTTCAAATATAAAGGCTCAGAATGCAAGAAGTTGAAGAGAGTACGCATCTTCTTCAGACGAGCATGGCAGGCTATAAAAAGCACCTTGTCCTGTGCCAATTGCTCCAACAAAATTAGCCCTACTCTTTAACTTTTCCCAGCTCTTTTTACCAATTTATTTTGTATTTCTTTTTTCCGTTCATTTTCCCCAACCTATCTTTTCATTTTCTGAAATAACATCTTTTGACTTTTTGATTTATTTTTGATTAATAAACTTTACTTCATGCAAAGATATAGTCTGTTTGCATTCTGGACCTTTAAATCATATTTTTCATTCTAAGACCAACCAGGTTATAATTCTAATTTGGCCAAATAAATCTTGAATGATTCAACTCACTTTAATAACTTTTTTAGATTAGCACATATATGTACAGTTTCATGTCATTCACCTTTAGTGAAAGGAAGTACAGTAAAGAGAAAACACAAACTGAGCATCCTTGTCTCTATGGAAACACCACTGACTTCCCAGCACACACTGACAACTCTACACCCAGATCTCTACTACCACTGTGGACACGTAGTGACTCCAGAACTCTCACAGCATTACTTCAGTACTCCAGACCCTAATGTCCACCCAGCAGAGAGGAACTGGGAACAAATGAACTTGGCCAGAGCTCTTATGTTTCTTTTCAAGTTCACATCACCACCTTTACAGAGACATACAAAACCACACACAGTGCCATCATGTTCTTTGACCTGTGAGCACTCTGGTTGTTTCTTCCTTTGTGACGTATCCCACAACCCCACACTGACCATGATGCTGCATCTGTGAAACCATATAGGAGACACACGTGCTCATTATAAAGCAAAGGGGGTGGAGTCTGATGTAGAGGAGAGAAACAAACAGACATATTATCCCCTCACTCTTATTCTCAAACTCCTCTTTCTAAATTTATAGTTTTAAAATGCAGTTTATAGAGTTAATCACCTCAAAGCTTGCGCATATACAAATTTTTGCATTACTTTTTCATGGCTTGATATATTTTAGGTTTGCACTGTCTTATGATGTCCTGTGTACTTAATATTTTATTCATTGTATCAAATTTGTTTTATTGGTAAATATACTTTGAACTTTTATGCACTGTCACTACAGAATGCTGTCTGCTTTATGTCTCCAGAGACTATAAGCATGCAAACACACCCACACACACACACACCCACACCCATATTCAAGAATTTCTAGATAGTGAGAGGACCTGCTTTTTGTTTGCTTTTTCAGTTTCCACATCACAATAATTTGTTGTGGACCATTGCTTATGCAGAAAGGTTCTTTAAGATTTTTTGTGAGTAATATGAAGTTTTGGATTTATTGAATGAGTCAAAAACAAACAACAAAAACCTGCCTTACTCACAATAAGAACCTATTTGAACTTTGATAAACTCTATTAATCAGCCTTTGAACATGGACATGGTTTGGGTAGTACATGAGCAGTCCCTTTTCTCAGTGAAGTACTGACATCTCTCCTCACAGTACACAATATTACCCAAATTATCAGTAACCATACCAGTCCTCCTCATACTAAACCTGTTTTGTACTAAATTAAATTCAAACTGGACCTACCATTGAGAACACACTGGAGCCTAGTCCCAGTTTTAGTCTGTGTTTAAAACATCATCCTTTATCCCAATTTCACATTAGAATAGACCCAGCAGTCAGAGTTGTGCTGTTTTGATTATTACACTACACTTTACAGAATAAATGTAGTATTTTGTACTATTTCTAGCTAGAAACCACTGATAAGCCTGTCATGGCATAAGGCAAGAAATAAATCTAGAAGGAAACTGAGCTTGTGAGTGTGTGACCATAGCTCAGCTGCAGAGGTGTTGAAGCAGCACGGTTGTCACTTCTGGTCTAAAATGGGCTTTAGATTCTGATCTGGTATCCACTGCCCACTGATTGGAACTGTGAGAAATGAAACCACAGCAGACATCAGACATCCTGAGCTCTCAGACCAGAACAGTCTCCTCCTTCTTCTGGGGCGTTCATAAGGTGTTTTGAGAGCAAAATATTTATTGACTTTAAAAACTGCACATATTCACATTAAGATGCCATACACTTATCAAATACTTTTCTACCACAATTTAGTCCACAAACCATATTTTTCTCACACCACTAATAGATTAAAAACACTGCTGTAAAAGTGGAGCATTCACTAAGCTGAGTTATTTCATGACACAAGTATCTACATGAAAGTAGGGTCATACACTACCATGACTGCAGATATTAGCATTAGGGTATTTATACAACAGTAGACAAACAGGGAATATCTGGGAACAATTACTGGGAGGGGTAAGAGACAAAACTCACATGAAACACATGTCAAGGGGCAGAGCAGGGGAGGAGCTACAAACTAAAACATACAAAAGCACATGGAGACAAAGACGTACTAAAGCAATAACATGTAATTGTCTTCTACTCTTTACTACAGTGTAGCCTATAGAAACACACTTATTGAAATTTATTTAATACTTCGTACAAAAGCCTTTGTTGGTGATGACAGCTTCAAGACACCTGTATGGAGAAACTAGTCGCATGCATTGCTCAGGTGTCATTTTGGCCCATTCTTCCACACAAACACTCTTCAAATCCTGATGGTTCCGTGGGCTCCTTCTATGAACTCTGAGCTTTAGTTCCTTCCATAGATTTTCAATTAGATTCAGGTCAGGTGATGGCTGGGTCATTCTACCGGCTTTATTTTCTTTCTCTGAAACCAATTGAGAGTTTCCTTGGCTGTGTCTTTGGGATCATTGTCTTGCTGAAATGTCCACCCTCCTTTCATCTAAATGGCAGCAGATTTTTATCAAGAATGTCTCGGTACATTTGTCCATTCATTCTTCCTTCAATTATATGAAGCGTGCTAGTGCCATATATTGAAAAACAGCCCCACGCCATGATGTTCCCACCTCCAAACCTCACTGTTGGTATGGTGCCTTTTGGCACCAAACATTGTGTGTATTACAGCATCCAAAGAGGGAGAGGATGAGGAAGAGCAACCATCACAGATGAGATCTGGGCTACTTTGGTTGACCAAATAGTTAAGCATGGGTTGTGTTTCAGAAAAGCTGAGCAGGGGTCCAGCCTAATCTAAGTCACTACACTATAGTCAGTGTCCCTGAGCAGCACAGGAGTGATGTCACAATGTGTGCAGCCATTAGCCAGGATGATGTCATTCATCATCATGTCACTCTTGGTCTCTACAACACTGCCCATGTCATCACCTTCCTCCATACACTACACAACACACTCATTCCCCATCACCAGGGGACTGGACCAGAGCAGTCCAGGTTTGTTGTTGTCTGCAATAGGTTTCTGCCAGGCTGCTCTGGTACACACTGAACACCCATGATGTGTTGTGCTTCACCTTCCACCACTTCCTAAATCTTGTTGAGGAGTTCTTTTCAGCATGGAGGTGGAAGGTCCATGATCACCAGCCCCACCTACACATACACCTTCTCCAGGTGATGGAGGAAGCTTGTGGTGACATTGATGATGAAGCATGTCAGGGGTGGATATGTCACTCCAGGTGGTACTTCCCTCACTGCCTGACCAGAGATAACATCACCTGTGATGTTGATAAGATCTTGTAGCCAAACCCTTGCAGGAGACAAGTCTATTTTGTTATCTTCTATATATTACAGTATATACAGCATGTGTGTTGCAGTAATGTTCATGCAAAAAAAATTAACTTTCCACTTGTAATTGTGTTTTACTTTATGGTGTGTATGTACTGAATATACATACATATATATACATACGTCTGAGTACTATGACAGACCTTTACAGCAGAATGCTGTGCTCTGCACAGTGGAAACTTAAAAAACACAAGCTAGTAGTGTTTTCCATTTATCATATCAGTGTGTAGTTGTCAGGCAGAAAAAGCCATATAATTGTATAGATGTATTTTATATTTGTATAGATGCTCATATATATATATATATATATATATATATATATATATATATATATATATATATATATATATATATATATTAAAGTTTTATAAAAGTTAAAACTTATAGACCGAAATTTCCTAGTTAGTCACAATACTCTGTTTCTTAATGTTGTCAGTCTTAGTAATGTTCCTACAATTCCTACCTTATGCTGGTCTGAAGTAACTAATTAGCAATTAGCAAGTAATTAGCACTGGTTACTCTCTACCGGACCGAACCACAGCGCAGATTTCAGTGGCACTTAACAAATAAAGTCAACAAATTTACTTTATTCTCCCTTAACCCGGGTGGACAAGACATATTTGGAGTCCATATTTTGCTCCTTTAGTTTAGAACAAAAGCTACTAACATTGCTAACAAACACTGGAAGCCAACAGCAACGATAACCAATAGGATTTGTAAATAAGTCAGATATCGAGCTACATGTCCTCAAACCTCATCCAGGTCGCTTCCCGGTGACGTGTTTCTTCACTTGTCTAGTTCACAGTGAGTTATACGACACACCGACTAGTCTGGGAGACATTTATTAACACTTGGATGCCGTTTGACTGGCTTGAGATTGGCTTGTGGGCTTGTATTTATGAAGGCTATATTTGAGCTGCTGTTGACCTCCAGTGTTTGTTAGCAACGTTAGCATTTAACAGCTTTTGTTCTAAAGAGGCAAAATTTGGACTTGAAACATTTCTTGGTCGATAGACCGAATCTGGGGTAAGTGGTGAGCTGCTGCTCTCTGCTGCTCCCAGATATAAATACCTTTGTGTAAATGAATGTATGAGGATGACAACACCTGTAGAGAGAAGGTAACACTCACCATCAGCAGCGTGGAGCACAAGGAGCAGATAAACACACACCTGCATTCTTACTGAGTTACACACACGCTACACACAGCTACAGCAGGACTGCTGATACACACCATACACACTCTTCAATACGGTCTACTGAATGATCTGCCAGTTACACGTATAGTGGAGTGGAAATGCATTCAAATGAAACTTTGACTAACTAACCTCAACACAACACACACACCAAATATAGAGATGCAGGAGGTTTTGTAAGTTGTCGTGTGGTATGTCCTCTTTCTTCTTTATCATTCAGTGATCTATCAGATATTCTCACATTGTCAGTGAGGACGGTCTCATTCTTAGTTAAGCGGCTCTGTCCTTTGTCATAGTGAGTGAAATGTATGCTTAATGTATGCTTAAAAAAGCGACATACAGGTGAGGATTTTTTTTAAGTCTGATCTGATGTATTTTACCTGTAACAGTGAGTTTCATGTCTGTGTATTCACCCCCATTAATATTACACCTGTAGTCTCCCTCATCCTCCTCATTCAGGTGTGATATGAGTACACAGATCTCCTGGAGAGTCAACAATACCCAGCTGAAGTACAGTGAGATGAAGCACAGTGAAGAAAAGACACAAACTCAGCAGCATTGTCACTATGGAAACACCACTGACCTCGCAGCACACACTGACCACTATACACCCAGAACTCCACTACCACTGTGGACACACACTGACTCCAGCAGTCTCTCAGCAGTACTTCAGTCCACCAGACCCTAATGTCCACCCAGCAGAGAGGAACTGAGAACAAATGAACTTGGCCAGAGCTCTTATTTCTTCTTTTCATTTTATGATTAGCGGTTCTTTTTAGACTTCCCCAAACACACATGGTGCTATGTCATCCTCTGACTGCTGAGAACTCTTGCTGTCATTTCCTGTTCTCTTCCACGATGTTTTGTGGTACAAACACCCACACTGACCATGTGACTGCATCATGAAAACATCTGAAAGACACACAAATAATACTAGATACAAAGTGGCTAAAGAGATATCACACGTCTGCCGCCATTAATCACCTCACATTCACATGTAAACATACATACTCCACAGCAACATGCTTTTCCATGGCTCATAAACCTTTACACTCTCCATCTGTCCTGTGCTTTTATTTTGTTATTTTGTTTTACTGGTTAATATACAACCTGAATTATCCTTTGTGCACCCAGTCACAGATGTCCACACACGTCTACACACACACACACACACACACACACACACACACACACACACACACACACACACACACACACACACACAGGTCTGCAGTGCATGTGTATATTTGCCTTGAGTACCCCCACACACACTCATCTGTTGTACGTGTGTATATGGTGTGTGCTGTCCTCCACTATCCTCTCTAGTGCTGATCTGTGACTGTCTTACTGTACGTGTGATGTCCCTGCAGCAGGAGTGAGACATCACTGACTACATGAAGAACTATCTGACTGCTCCTCAACGAAGCCTGTCATACCTACACACACTGTTTTTAGGACTGTGGCGTGAGTGAGTGAGTGAACACATGAGAACTGAAACCGAGACAAACACTTCAGCTCACACACACTTCCCTCTTCCTACTTTCACTTGTTCAAATTTGTCCTCCCTCCCTCCTTTGGTCTGTGGTATTCTAACTTGTTCAAACATGCAGTTTGTCTCCATGCTGAATATTCAAGTTCACAGGAGCAAATAAGCACTATGAATTCATGCAAAATCTAAAGAGTGAGTTTTACATTTATGTGACACTTTTATCTAAAGCAACTTATACTTATGACTGAGTACAACTTGAGCAAATGAGGGCTAAGGGTCTTGCTGAAGTGCCCAACAATGGCAACTTGGCAGTGGTGGAGACTGAACGCAGGACCTTCTGACACACACACACACACACACACACACACACACACACACAGAGTGAAGAGTCAGAGATAGAACGGTATGTAACACAAATATGAAAACAGTGTCAGCAGAACAGAATCTGAGGCCACATGTGTCAGGCCTCTGCTACCAGGCCAGGGTTGAGAGGTCATCACTGACACCCCCAATGGAACGAAATAAATAAATATATTTAATACGGCCATGTGTTACTTATAAAGTAGCTACTTAGTAGATATTTGATCATCTACAGAATTAGAGAGAAAGTCACACTTACCATCAACAGCATGGAGCACAAGAAGCAGATAAACACACACCTGCATTTTTACTGAGTTCCAACCACACTACACACAGCTACAGCAGGACTTCTGATACACACCGTACACACACTCTTCAATACAGTCTACTGAATGATCTGACAACTAGACTTACAGTGGAGAGGAAGTGTATTCAAATGAAGTTCTGACAAACTAACCTCAACACAACACACACACTAAATATAGAGATGCAGGAGGTTTTGTAAGTTGTCGTGTGGTATGTACTCTTTCTTCCTTATCAGTCAGTGATCTATCAGATATTCTCACATTGTCAGTGAGGGCGGTCTCATTCTTAGTTAAGCGGCTCCGTCCTTTGTCATAGAGACACAATGTAGAAGCTCAGGGGGTGAGACCCAACATAACCTCCCTCACTGCTGTTTGGTCAGTTCATTTCACTGACACCCAAAGTACTTCAAATGATTATTAAAGAAAATAGCAGGTGGAATTACAGCAGCCACAGAACTGGCTACCTGAGACATTAAAAAAAGTGTGAACAGATGTTTAAAGGAGCATTTAATTTCAGAGCATTATTTTTACCCACAATGCATTGCATGAAACATAAGTCAGGGTGAATTTTAATTGCACATTTTCAGCTTGAGTAGGGTGTTTCCATTTCAAATTTGATGGATAATTAGTTTGCAGGAGAGATGTGTTTGCTGGTCAAAAGATGGTCTTCACTCTATAAGAATGTCACTCCACCACCAGAGATGTGAACTCTACTCACACCACAAATGTACTGTTGCGTTCAACTTCTACATATCAAAAGCCTTTTCTTGGTCCATATAATAATGCTGAGGTTAAAGGTATGAATTATGTAAATTTAAAAAAATACATTTATCTTGTAGAAGGAAAGTTTGACATTTTTCTTTTTATAAATCAGTCTTAATAAGAAATTTGTCATTTTTATAGTCCTAGGGTTGCCTTATGATTTATGTAAAATTTGTAGCATTTACCACCTAGTGGTAAAACGTTAAATTGCAGTTTTTACTGGATTGTAACTTAATTGTTGGTTTGAATTTTTTCTACTTGTAAACTCATAAGAAGTCTGTTGATTCTCCTACATTCTGACTCTATTCTCTTAATTATGAGTAGGGGTGAGTAAATGCAGTGACTAATCCCCCTACAAAGGCATAATGATCCATTACACTAATAAAAATTGCACTGTACTGTTACCACCAAGATTTATTATTTAAAGTAACATTTACTCTGTCACCACGTAATGATTACTTACTCTGATTATTTGATTATTTGTCTTAGTGCATAGATATCTGTGATATATATATATATATATACATATATATATATATATATATATATATATATATATATATATATATATATATATATATATATATATATATATAACTATAAAATCCACCTGATAAAAATAACTGGCAGAATTATCGAATTTATCAACTTTTACAATACATTTTCAGATCATATCTAATGCTACAGCATGGATTATAAATAACACACACACTTTTATATACTCACAACCCACTTTACTAGAAATAGAAAGACGACCTGGGGCACAGGGTCTGTGAGTTTGTAGACAAAAACAAATGCATCTATTTAATGTTTTATATATGGATCCAAAGGGAATTATAAAATAAAATTAATGTCATAACTCATAATTGGTAAACAGTACAACACCTGATCATGTCTTACATGTTACCTGACTCTTAAATATGTACATGTATCAATTGGACTAGTGAAAGTTTATTAGCACTTGAAACAAACTGATGTTATATAGACTGTCGTCTAAACATCTACAGCAAAAGACTGGACTGTCCAATTAAAGTGAAAGCTAAAATGACCTAAAATGTCTATAGACTATTGACTAAATGTTTATAATCAAGGACTAAATTCTCCAAATAAAGTGAAAGCTGCACTATGTAGAATGAACGTTGTCCACTACACTATCTGACGGAAACCTTGGCCTCACCAGGAGAAACAGTGTCATCTTGAGGACTCACGGTGCCCTGGGCCTACATGGCACTGTATTTATTGTGCCCTACGCCCTGGTGGAGCGATGTTTACCCTGCCATGCCCCTGGGTAATATGGTGTTTAACATGCCCCAGGCTCTTGGTGGTGCTGTGTTTACCGTGCCTGGGCTCTGCTGCATCCCTCCCACAGGATGGTGTGGCTGTGCACTGTTCAGTGAACTGTGCTGGCGTGGCCGTGTTTCTCTGCTCCACCTCCCGAGTCTGTGTCCATGACCACTGGGAGGCGTGTCTTTGGTGGGGGAGACTGTAACGGTGCCCTCTGTCTGGCTACGGTGGCAGCTACCACGTGGCTTTTGTTTATATTGTGTCTTTTGTTTAAAGGATTTTTGTGTTTTGCTGTTGTGCCGTGCCACGCACAGGTCGCGTGTGCTCCGTCTCAGTCACTGTGCCACCTGTGTCGTTATGTCTTTCTTTCTTTCTTTCCTTTTAAACCCCCTTTTTTAAGTGCTGCAACAGTTATTGTTACGTTGAGTTTCTTTCATTGTCTTCTGTGCCCATTCTTAGTTTCTCTTTGTTTGCTTTGTCTGACTCTTCAGACAGAAACTGACGCTTCCTCCCTTTTTTGTACATTCTTCACCTGTGAAAGAACGCATGCATCTCTATTCATGGTTGTGGTGCAACTCTGGAAATCAATCACAGCTCGGGCAGAAGATAATATTTCAATGCTTTATTTAAGTTCACTGTGCCCAGTGTTGACACAGCACAAACCTGTTCTCACTTTCCTGAACCCTTTATCCATCTGTCTGAGTTTTATAATTGCTAAACTTTAGTGTGTCTCTTGCTCTGAGAGGACAGAATACAAGAGCTGAATAACAGGAACCATGTGCGTGATTACAGCTGTCAAATGTGATGGAAAGAGTGAGTTGGCTGTCGTCCAGGAAAGGAGCACTTGAGGAACAGCAGAGGGGTCAGGGAAACCACAAGGATGTAGAGGAACTAAAGAAAGTGTGTGTGACCATGCGCTCACTCAGAGGGCTCACTCTCCTTACAGTTACTCTGTAAGAGAGACTGAGTCCCTTGTGCACAAAGGTATTATGTTGAAATATGAGGTAAATAAATAATAAATAAAAGTGCAACACTTGAGACTTAAACGTGCTGTGTAACCAAATGTGCATTTTCAAAAAGCTTTCAAAACTAGCTGTGACGGCCAGGAATCGCTCAAACTGTGTGAAAGTTCTCAGAGAGGTCAGTGGCACCAACAGTACAAAGAGCTCTGAAAGTACTAAGTACAAGTTAGTTAATATGAAAAAAAAGACTGCCTTCCTGTATAGCTGATAAAAATAACTGCATTTATGTACGCAAATCAGTTAGCGTGTTCGAAGACTGCAGCAGCTGAGTTTGGAGTGAGACTACACAGACTCACAGGAATCAATACCAGAGCTATCGATGTCAGCGTACAGGGTTTTGGCATCATTAATGTTAACTAAAGGATAAATGCTGTACAATATTCCTGCTCTATTTGAAACACCCCCTCAGTGGTTAATGTTTAAAGGACTGACCTCAGATTACATCAAATAAGCTATAAAATGAATGAACTCAATCCTAATAGTTTATTTCTGACAGGACGTGGATGGTAAGTAAATGTACTGTAAGATGACTGATATTCTGGAGATACAACTAATTTTTTCCTCAGATCTTGTTTGAACTAAATGACAAACACTTCAACAGCCATCTATTACATCTTTAAAAATCTAAAAATGGAATTAAAGACTAGACTCAGAAGTAGTCTCCATGCAGGCTATCACGTATATACCTCTCTTATGAAAATCCATGTGGAGTTGTGTTTAAATGAACCTGCATGTGACACATTTTAAATCTGTGCAGTGCTTCTGCAGGTGTTAAAATGTGGGGAAAGGTCCAGTGCTGTTTGATTGTTGTTCTCATACTGTCAGTGGACTGGACTGTAGGCATCAAGGACCAGGATCATGATCAAGACCATTCAGCAGATCACCATCAACATCTCCATCATGGCAAGGATGCAGCCCACCCCCATCACGATGGAGAAGACAAACCCTGCCACAAACTCTCACCCCACAATGCAGACTTTGCCTTCTCCCTCTACAAGAAGCTGGCCAGCCATCCTGACACCCAGGGCAAGAATATCTTCTTCTCTCCTCTGAGTATCTCCATGGCTCTATCCATGCTGGCCCTGGGGACCAAGAGCAATACCCACTCACAAATCTTCAGCACCCTGGACTACAGTGCTCTCACAGCTGATCAGGTTAATGAAGGCTATGAGCACCTTCTCTACATGCTGGACCACAACCAGGATGCCCTACTGTTGGAGATAGGAGAAGCTGCAGCTGTACAAAAAGGCTTCAAGCCTGAAGACAAGTTTCTGAAAGACATCCAGCACTTTTACAAAGGTGAAGCCTTCAGTGTGGACTTTTCCACACCTGAAGTTGCTGTGCAAGAGATCAACAAGTTAATTGCCAAAAAGACCAAGGACATGATCACTGATATGGTCAAGAGTCTGGATGCTGCCACTGTGATGATGCTCATCAACTATATGTATTTCAAAGGTAAGAGTAGACAAGTAGAACCCACTAGAGATTAAATAATTTTTCATGTATTTCACCTGAACTGCAGTAACCAGTTTTGTATTTCACTCTGTCAGGTAAATGGCAAGAGGCTTTTAAAGTGGAGGACACCAGCAAAGGTGACTTTCATGTGGATGAGAACACCACAGTGTCTGTGGATATGATGAACAGAAATGGTGAATATGACTTCTACTATGACCAGGGCAACTTTACGTCCGTTATCATGCTGCCATATAATGGAAACGCCTCCATGATGATCGTTCTGCCTGACCAGGGAAAAATGGAGGAGTTGGAGAAACACATCAGCAAGGATCACCTCAAGTACTGGAAGGACAAAGTCCACAAAATGTAATGTATCATGAAATGCTTTTTAAAATATACTTTCATTTATACATATTAAGTACTACCACAAAGTAAAACCTTTACTCCCTGACAAGGTTACCAATGACAAAAATGTATTAAATAAATATTTTTGCTTATGCTATTCCATGTAAGAGTGCGTTTGCATGACTGACCATGTCTGTTCTCCAGCACTTTGGACTTGTATATGCCCAAGTTCTCAGTGTCTGCTTCCTCCTGTCTTGGGGACACTCTGAAGGAGATGGGAATGGTTGATGCATTCTCAGACAGTGCAGACTTCTCTGGAATCAGTACAGGGGCCAAGGTGGCAGTTTCCAAGGTATGTGGAGAAATGCTGTCATGTCTAGAGTGTCACATTATGAGTGTGGGAAATATTGTTAATAGACTGCCCATCTTAAATATCCAGTAGAATTTTGACTGCACTCTGAGCCTCAAATTTAAAAAAAAAAAGTGAATTTCTAGGTTTGCCTCTCTTGATATGACACAATATAAAGTTACATTTGTATAGTGCCTTTCAAGTACCCAAGGACACTTTACAATCAACACACTGCACAATGCTTTGACATCCAGTCAACACACTGGTGAGAAGCAGCAGGCAAATTCCATCTGTTGTCCACCAAGGACTGTTCAGAAGTTAATGCATCTACTGCTTACATACATTAAAGTGTCATTCAATGACTGCCCAGACTGGTCCTTCCCCACAGGTCCTGCACAAGGCCATCCTCAGTGTGGATGAGCTGGGCACTCAGGCTGCAGCTGCAACTACTCTTGAATTCATGCCCTTGTCATTGCTTTTCAAAACAGAAGTCAACAGACTGTTCCTAGTCTTCATTGTGGAGAAGAACACCAGGAGTATCCTGTTCATGGGAAAGATAACCGACCCCACTGTGTAGTGGTAGACGTCTCCCACACAGTCTAGTCAGCAGTACGATGGGAGTGCTACTGAATTCTCTCTCATATCAATTAGCAACAAATATAGTCACATCTCTGTATTATCTCGGAGCAATGAAAGGCTAAAGGTTGTGCTAGTATAGTGAGCTACAAATAGAAGGGACTTCATTTAGCTATAATTAAACTTAAAATTAAATGCACCTTTCAGACTTAGTCCAGTTCCCATACACCAGATATGAGAAAAAGTAACAGACTGTTGGATTATTGCTGATGGCACAGTGAATACAGATGTATTCAAACCCAGGCATCTGAATGGAAATAAAGTTGTTGAGTGATATTTGAATGGGTCTTCATTTGTTTTGACAAACCAATCATGGCAGTCTGTAGCACACAAATCAGGGGCAGTTATAACATTAGGGATGTTTGTCATATGTATCAGTGTTTCATACACGTATTACTTAAGTCATATGGAGCTATGTAATTCTAAAACAGACATAGCGATGTGACAAACATACATTAAGCTCCAAACTCTCTAACTGTCCTGTGATTCATTTATAAATCAGTTTTGAATTCTTTCCCAGTGTGTTGTCTTGTATGTTGATTCGCTATGATGATCTGATCACAGCAGTTGGTGCAACATCCAGGCCCCTCTGAGTCTGTCAGGGTTCAAAATCAGATTTATCACCTTTGATTTGGTGTCAGATAAAGGAATAAGAATTACACTAACGCTGTGTCTAAGCCAGTAACTGGATGGGCCATTTTTGTAAAAATATGTATACAGTTGTAGTTTGTCCATTTGAACAGTAACTGAGTCAGAAATCAAACTTCAAAATGCTGTTCTCCATTTAAAGAATGTACAATGTATGGTAGCTAGATCTGACATTGAGGATTTTAGAGGGGATCTTTTTTTTTTTAAGCTGCTGCATTAGAGAGTAAAAAGTTTTGTTCTTTTTTCAAATGTATTTGATCTTATATGACTTAATGTCTGTACTGGATCTGAAAACCCCCTTTTCCTGTAACAGATATCTTAACTTTATTATATATCTCTAGGATTAGGTAAAACCATGCATATTAAAAGTAATATTTTTAAAACCATTTTATTCCTAGATTTAGTGCTTAGATTTTTACCAAGGCCCAATCCCCTCTCATTTTTCCTCCTACCCCTTGTTTTCAAGTGTCATCTTGCCCCTTGGGACTGAGTTACAAAGGGTAGTGGTTGAAATCTTCCCCCTTGCTTCTGCATCCATTTTATCAATGATTCACAAGGGAGACATTTCACACTCAATTTGGAGTGTGACTCTGAAAACCTTCAGTTTGGAGGGCCATTTAGCACTAACAGTGCACCCTAGCCCTCTATCGGACACCCAACCCTTACTTATGAGCACCGCATATAGAGGGCCAGGGTTAAGTGGTAGGGTCAAGGGGTGAAATGTGATTGGGCCCAAGTGAATGTGTATGAGGCACAGGAACATGGGAAATAATGATGTTTCTGTGGACCACAATGACTGGATTTAGAACATCTGTGCTAGCTGAGCTGTTTTTGAAAAGAAACACGTGGCCTGAGCGAACTGTTAGTCGTGGTTTTGGTCCTTGTGGTTTTAACCAATGCTTTTTAGTATTAAGTGTAACGGCTCATAGCAAAGGCAGAGTCTAATTATAACTGATCACCCAGGCTCTGTTTAACTGTCAAATGTCTTTCAAATACATAATAAATAGAATAATACAAATATTTACACTTTATTACAAGAAAAAGGAGGGGACATCCATAGTTTAAAACACCATTCATTACCAAAAAAACAACCTACTCTATTGCTGATTTTATGTATTTATGCTGTATGATGTTTGCTGTATTTATGTATTTTATGTTTATAAAGTGTTATGGATACACTATAAGTAGTGTATGCAGTTTTTGTCCACCAGTAGCCTGGCTGTGTTACATAGCTGCTTTAACGGCAAGTTGTCAACAAGGAGGCTTTTTCAGCCTTCAGGTGGTTTCTCAAGCTTCCTCTTTCTTCCCCCACAGACACCCCCACACTGAAACCACAACATGCATGTCTGGTTCACAGCGGCACCAGGGGCCCTGTGGGCTCTGTGAAACTACACAATGAAAAAACAGACCTCAGGTGTTCTCAGGACTCACAAGAAACCACATTACTGTGGGGGACTTAGTGAAGTCCTTGTGCACTTCAGCGAAGTACTGCTGAGAGAGTTCTGGACTGAGTTCTGGAGTCAGTGTGTGTCCACAGTGGTAGTGGAGTTCTGGGTGTAGAGTTGTCAGTGTGTGCTGGGAGGTTAGTGGTGTTTCTATAGTGACAATGCTACTGAGTTTGTGTATTCTCTTCACTGAAAGTGAGTGTAAAATTCTCTTTTAATGCTGAATTGCATGAAATTGTACATTTATTTGTTAATATAAAAATGTTATTTAAGCAAGCTGACTTTTCAGGGAACTGGAAAAATATTTTACTTAACAAATAATTATTAAATATTTCTGCATATCTTATGATTCCATCTTATGAAGTCTGTGTACATTTTAATATAGTTAAAATATAATTATATTATATTTTCTGGTATACGTTTCTATAGACTACACTGTAATAAAGTGTAGAAGACAATTACATGTTATTGCTTTAGTATGTCTTTGTCTCCATGTGTTTTTGTATGTTTTAGTTTGTAGCTCCTCCCCTGCTCTGCCCCTTGACATGTGTCTCATGTGAGTTTTGTCTCTTACCCCTCCCACTAATTGTTCCCAGATATTCCCTGTTTGTCTCCTGCTGTATAAATATCCTAATGCAGTCTGCAGTCATGGTCAGTGTATGACCCTACTTTCATGTAAATACTTGTGTCATGAAATAACTCAGCTTAATGAATACATCAAATATAACATACAAGCAGTGTTCTTAATTTTAGTGGTGTGAGAAAAATATGGTTTGTGGACTAAATCGTGGTAGAAATGTATTTGATAAGTGTATGGCATCTTAATGTGAATATGTGCAGTTTTTAAAATCAGTAAACATTTTGCTCTCCATACACCCTATGAACGCCCCAGAAGAAGGAGGAGACTGTTCTGGTCTGAGAGCTCAGGATGTCTGACGTCTGCTGTGGTTTCATTTCTCACAGTTCCAAGCAGTGGGCAGTCGGTACCAGAGCAGAATCTAAAGCCCATTTTAGACCAGAAGTGACAACCGTGCTGCTTCTGCACCTCTGCAGCTAAGCTGTGGTCACACACTCACAAGCTCAATTTTGTTCTAGTGTATTTCTTGCCTTATACCATGACAGGCTTATCAGTGGTTTCTAGCTAGAAATAATACAAAATACTACATTTATTCTGTAATGTGTAGTTTAATAATCAAAACAGCACAACTCTGACTTATGGGTCTATACTAGTGTAAAATTGGGATAAAGGATTATGAAACACAGACTAAAACTAGGACTAGGCTCCAATGGCAGGTCCAGTTTGACTGTAATTTAGTACAAAATAGGTTTAGTATGAGTAGGACTGGTATGGTTACTGATAAGTTGGGGAATATTATGTACTGTGAGGAGAGATGTCAGTACTTCACTGAGAAAAGGGACTGCTCATGTACTACCCAAACCATGTCTATGTTCAAAGGGTGATTAATAGAGTTTATCAAAATTCAAATAGGTTCTTATTGTGAGTAATGCAAGTTTTTGTTGTTTGTTTTCGACTCATTCAGTAAATCCAGAACTTCATATTACTCACAAAAAATCTTAAAGAACCTTTCTACATAAGCAATGGTCCATAACAAATTATTGTGAAGCGGAAACTGAAAAATCACCAAACAAAAAGCAGGTCTGTAAACTACATTTTAAAATGATAAACTTAGAAATAGGAGTTTGAGAATAGAGTGACAGGATAATACTGTTTGTTTCTCTCCTCTACATCAGACTCCACCCCCTTTGCTTTATAATGAGCATGTGTGTCTCCTATATGGTTTCACAGATGCAGCATCATGGTCATTGTGGGGTTGCAAGTAAGTAAGTAAAGCACATTTCACACATTGCACCCAGATTAGCAATACATATGTGAGGAGGAAGAGATGTATGCTGGGAACTCTCACATCTGTAAACTGGTAGCTGTTGCCACAGTGACATCAGTGACAGTGTGTGTGTGTGTGTGTGTATGAGAGCATGTATTTGTGAGTGTGGGTGCATGTGTGTGTGTTTTGGGGTGGGCAGGGGTGTATCACTTTTGCAGGTTTATCACTTTGTACATTTACTATGTTTGTAAAATTATGGCTTTCTCCAAGTCCTTCAAATGTGGTTCTGGCCATCACACACAGCAGTGTGTGTGTGTGTGTTGCGGATAGAAGTTTGTCAGAGTTTCATCTGAATACACTTCCTCTCCACTATAAGTGCTCTTGTGAAGTCATTCAGTAGACTGTATTGAAGAGTGTGTATGGTGTGTATCAGCAGTCCTGTTGTAGCCGTGTGTAGTGTGTGTAACTCAGTAAGAATGCAGGTGTGTGTTTATCTGCTCCTTGTGCTCCACGCTGCTGATGGTGAGTGTTACCTTCTCTCTACAGGTGTTGTCATCCTCATACATTCATTTGCTCAAAGGAATGTATATCTGGGATCAGCAGAGAGCAATAGCTCACCACTTATCCCTGATTCGGTCTATCGACCAAGATATGTTTGAAGTCCAAATTTTGCCTCTTTAGTTTAGAACAAAAGCTGTAAAATGTTAACGTTGCTAACAAACACTGGAAGTCAACAGCAGCTCAAATATAGCCTTCGTAAATACATGCCCATAGACTTCTCTCGAGCCGGTCAAACCGCATCCAAGTATTAATAAATGTCTCCTAGACTAGTCGGTGTGTCGTATAACTCACTGTGAACTAAACAAGTGAAGAAACACGTCACCGGGAAACGACCTGGATGAGGTTTGAGGACATGTAGCTCGATATCTGACTTATTTACAAATCCTATTAGCTATCGTTGTGTTTGTTAGTAATGTTAGCAGCTTTTGTTCTAAACTAAAGGAGCAAAATACCGTCTCCAAACATGTTTTGTCCACCCGGGTTAAGGGAGAATAAAGTAAATTTGATTATTCGCCGACCTGACCCGTTAAGTGGCACTGAAATCTGCGCTGTGGTTCGGTCCGGTACAGAGTAACCGGTGCTAATTACTTGCTAATTGCTAATTAGTTACTTCAGACCAGCATAAGGTAGGAATTGTAGGGACATTACTAAGACTGACAAAATTAAGAAACAGAGTACAGAGTATTGTCACTCTTACAATAATTATTTTGCTCTATAAGACTATACATTTATAAAAACAATGTATTAGTTTTTTTCTTTTTCTTTTTTTTTTGTAATGATGTGGTATGTGAAATGTGCTCACTTGTTTATTTCTGTTTGTGTTATTTATTCCTCACTTGTTCATTCTGTGTACGATGCAGCTCTTGTCCACTACCCACTTCTGTATCCAGCTGCCTGTGACAGAGGTCACACCTCATTGTGGTTGATTGTATATGTGGTGCAGTCCTTTCCATGTGGTGTATGATGTGTGTGTTTGGTGCCTCTGTTTGTTTGCCCAAGGTGGGGGGTGGGGGTGGATTTGGGGGAGACAGTGAGTTTTGATCTCATGAATTTTGACATACAAAATGTCACATGCTTCCTGAAAAAGCAAACACTTCATCCAAACGATTTCAACTCTTTCCAAAATGATATTTTTGCGACAAGCATCTACACTAATATAACATTAATGGCTTTTTGTACATGGCAACTAGCTTGTGTTTTTTTGTTTCCAGTGTGCAGAGCACAGCAGTCTGCTGTAAAGACCTGTCATAGTACTCATACATACATGTATTTTCACAAATATACAGACTATGTATGCATATTCAGTACACATACAACATAAAGTAAAACACAATTACAAGGGGAAAGTTTAATTTTTTGCATGATCATTACTGCAAGACACATGCTGTGTATACTGTAATACATAGAAGATAACAAAATAGGCTTGTAAAAATGAAACAAAAATTAGGTTGCATCTTGTCTCCTGCATGGGTTTGGCTACAAGATCTTATCAACATCACAGGTGATGTGTCTGGCCAGACAGTCGGGGGAAGTGCCATCTGGAGTGACGTATCCACCCCTGACATGCTCCATCATCAATGTCACCACAAGCTTCCTCCGTCACCTGGAGAAGGCGTATGTGTATGTGGGGTTGGTGATCACGGACCTTCCATGCTGAAAAGGAACTCCTCAATAGAATTTAGGAATGGAGGGTGTGGTGGAGCGTGATGCACAACAAATCAGGAGTGTTCAGTGTGAAACAGAGCAGCCTGGTGGAAACTTACCTTGTTGCAGATGACAACAAACCTGGACTGCTCTGGTGCAGTCCCCTAGTGATGGGGAAAGAGTCTGTTGTGTAGTGTGTGGAGGAAGGTGATCATGTGGGTAGTGTTGTAGGGACCAAGAGTGACATGATGATGAATGACATCACTCTGGCTAATGGCTGCACACATTGTGATATCACTCCCATGCTGCTCAGGGACACTGACTATAGTTGAGTGACTCAGATTAGGCTGGACCCCTGCTGAGCTTTCCTGAAACACAACACATGCATGCTTAACCATATGATCAACCAAAGTGGCCCAGATCTCATCCATGATCGTTCCTTGTCTTCATCCGCTTCCTCATCCTCTCTGTCAAATATTGGCCTCCATTGATATCCAACCAATATAGCTAACCTGTGGCCACTTTATATTGCTCAGGCTCTGATGTCTAATGGTACAAATCAATCATAAGTGTCTTCACTTATGAGTCCTGGGTTTGGTTAATTGATAAATGGATGTATCATTCGCATTTGAGGCTTTTCTATAAGAAACAGGTATTTCTGTTTTGAATTAGGTGTCTAATATAGAGAATTGTGTTTAGCATATTGAAAAAAAAAGTGTTTTAGAATTACAAAATGAATGTAAATCAGAGAAGGTGCTTGTTTTTGTATAGCAGGTCAGTAGACAGGCTACATGAGTTATTGGTTTGTGTCTTGCAAAAAACTGTAATACCATACAGACAGTGCAGTTTCCCAGCATGTATGTCTTCCTCCTCGCATATGTACTGCTACACTTGGTGCGCTGTTTAACAATTTAGCAATACATAACTAACACACCTAACACAAACATGCGCACACACACACACATACACACACACACGCATTTGCGTGCACACACACACACAAACATGCACTGCTGCTGCAGGATGGCCAGACCCACATATGAAGGACTTGGAAAAAGACATCATTTTACTCACACAGTAAATGTCCATTCAAAATAATACTTGTAAATACAAGAACCCCCACCCACATACACACTCTCACACACGCATGCACATGCTTCCTTTTTGGGTTAGTAGGCTTACAATTCTGCTGTTTTGATCCTCTCTAAGCATGTGAACAACATGAACGCCCATGAAGACACATCTCACGCCCATGAAGACACACATCCATGTGTTATTTATTCCTTGTTCATTCTGTGTACGATGCAGCTCTTGTCCACTACCCACTTCTGTATCCAGCTGCCTGTGTCAGAGGTCACACCTCATTGTGGTTGATTGTATATGTGGTACAGTCCTTTACATGTGGTGTATGATGTATGTGTTTGGTGCTTCTGTGCGTTTTCCCAAATACGGAGTGGGTGTGGGTTTGGGGGAGAGACTACAGTGAGTTCTGATCTCATGAATTCTGACATACCCATCAAATCCAAGACAGTACTACGCTATACTACCATGGAGACCTCAGGAGGGGCGGAGCTCACTACCTAAAGGATAAAGAGTTGGATTAGTTTTGAATAAATACATTTGGCAAGACAAGTGGTCCAGGTCCCATTCCTTATGGTCCATATTTGGAATCTAATCTATAAAATATCCCATTTTGAAATCACCGTTTCTCTGATGTCATGAGAACCAGCTCATTTACATATCTCCACCTCTTCGGCCTACAGCAGTTTAACCCCTACCGCCTACATTGCAGTTCTCAGACATATTTCAGATCTTAGTGCTTTTTAAATGAAGCACAGGGTAGCCAATCAGAACAGAGCTCATTTATCTTGCATTCTAAAGGTACAGCAACAGAAATGGGCTGTTTAATTCTTAGGGATAAGGAGATGTTAGAAAATAGTTGTGTAAAGCTGAATTATTATCTGACTTTTGCTGAAAGATCAAGCCACACAAACATTGTAAGAGGACACCAAAGAAAACTATAAAAGAAAGGATAAATGTAGGATATGCACCCCCTCTAAAGACGTTTAGTATTTGGTGAGATGGGAAGGTGAGTGGCTACAGCGACAGCTGAGGAAGCACCAGGGGCTCCTGTCTGGGTCTCACTGGGCAGCCATATACAGGGCAGCTGTGTACAGCACAAACTCTGAACTTGGCTGAAGGGTGCAGTTTCAGTACCTTGGACAGCAGTCAGACTGTCTTGGAGCTGAAAGATGTTTGGTCTGTGGTATTGGTCTACAACTCTGAACATGTTTTACTAAAGTCCGTCCTTATTCAATCCTTTTATGAAATCTGCATCTCTAATTACAAACCCCATCTCTAGGGAAACACTGAAACAAAAAATGACAAAAAAAAATTAGCAAACCATTAGTCATTAGATTAGAACATATTCCATCACTGATACACCCTGATCAAACTGGTTTCATCAAAGGTGACACTCAACCATTAACATGCGTAGACTACTTTACCAAATGCATTAACCTTCACTCCACATATTACAAACTGCTATAGTCACACTGGACGCAGAGAAGGCTTTTGATAAAGGAAACGAAGTTTTTTTCTCCTCACATTGTGTAAAATCCTTTATACCACACCAAAGGTCAGTACTAATGCAATAACATCAAATGTCACAGAGGCACTAGGCAAGGAAGCCCACTCTCTCTATTCCTGTTTTCAAAAAAAAAAAAAAGTATAAATGTAAAAATTATTAGTATGTTTGCTGTTTTTGGCCCTTTTCTCAGTTTTTATTTTATTTTGTTGTTGTTACATTGTAGTGCACACTAGCCCACAGCCTAAATTAGTTATGTTACAGATATTCATCATCAAACAGTCTACCTCTAAAGTGATCTTTAGATGGTTGCCATTATCAGAAACTCTTGTAATTAGCAAATGTGTTTAGTGATGGTCCAAACAGTCACAAAGGAGCCACAGAGCCACCCTGGACATGGAGCACAAGGAGCACAACCCCCTGCTGACAGCTTTAGTGATTCTGTCTCAATGGTAGATCTCTGAGCTTCTCTTAAGTAGTTTTTACTTCATCGTATGACAAATTACAACATGATCATAGATGGCTGCATTCCACCTGTACTTTATGAATAATATGAAAGTTATCAGACAATCCTCAGGTTTACCTCATTAAATGATCAATGTTTATTTTGATCAGCATGTAGTCTAGAGACCTTCTTGTCTGATCTCTCTAATATTTGCTAAGCTATACATTGTTTGGCCTTCTGATAACTAAGTGCAGGGATGAAATGATGTGACCAAACAGTGCTGAGGGGGATCGCTGTGTAGCACTACTTCTTACTGCAGGATCACTTTACTGAGGATGGGGACTGAACACTGGGCAGCTCAGGAGGAAGTGATGACACTAGAAAGACACTGTTTCACTGTTACATTTAGTCTGTATGTGTCAGAGAGAACTGAAGGAATAATTTATTTTGCACTTAAACGCATGTCCCCTCTACTGTGGATATTGGTGGGTGGTGAATTATAGTGGAATTCTACTGAGAGGGTTTTAGAGTTCCAGGTGATAGTTGTGTGTTGGTTCTCAAAGATAGGCTGTAGTCTGGGCTGCAGTTTTCATTGTGTTCAATACACTAGTTTTGTAGAGTGTCTAAGATGTGTAGCAGCATTACTGCTGTAGCTGTGTGTGGTGTGTTGTGGAATGCAGGTGTGTGTTTATCTGTAAATGTGTTTTAACTTCCTTTTTGGTAATGATGTGCAGACGAAGTCCTGTGAAGCGTTTGAGGTTCTTCCTTATTGTACTGCTGAAGGATTCGAAGCATTGGAGAATTGAAAGCTTTTGACAAAACAGCGACACCTGGTGGTTTTCAGAAATTATAGCAGCCATAGATTCAAAACTGCGCAGCTCTATAATTAACACTGCACCGCCATCATATTTAATTTTTTTATAGGTTTTTTGATGATCAGTAATGATGTTTAGACATTAAATTTCTGAATTAACTTATTTAAAATCATTTTTCCTTTTTATATGAAAACGCAGCACAGTAAAATGTTGCAAACTACACAGGGAGAGAACGGGTTGACGGTATGAAACATTTGTTCTCCCTTTTGGCCTCTATATTTTCCACATTTCCAATTTGTTTTATAGCTTATAGGACAGTTCCAAACTTAGGAAACAGTCTCACCCTCATCCTGTGCTTCGGTGACGTTTGAAGCTTCGACCATCATTAGTCACGTGTTGTTAGTACCTTTAGTGGTAATGTTGGTGGTATTAGTAACTGTAGCGCGGAAGCGGCGCTGAGCGAGAGCGAACACACCTGTGAAGTGCCGACGCCTTGCATGTTACGCGAAACGGAACTAACGAGGGAAACCATTACGATCGTGACAAACTGAATAAAGAAACACTGAACAAAACAGGAGTAAGGAGCAACACAGGTTATCACAAACTAAATGAAAGACAGAAACACTCTTACCAAGACAAAGCGCAACTAACACCGTCGCGAACTAACCAACAACCGAGAGCACCATATTAACGACGGTGTCATGAGAAACAATAACAGACAAACACGATACGTAGGGACGGGGTTTTATAAGACGATAATCAGTGATAAATTAGAAACAGCTGGAGACAGGGACCCATAGAGAATGACGAAAACCCGGAAGTTACTAGGTTGCCTGGGAAACGGGGAATGCTCCGGTCTGTAGACGCGACAAACTGATACAAGCTCCGCGACGCTGTGTGATCTGAGTTTCGATGCCTTAGTATCAAACGTTATATCACTCTTTGGTTTCTGCACAGTTCTTAGATCGTTCGTCTGCCATTTTTTGGTGTTCCGTTTAGTTTGCATCATTTAGTAACTTTTGACGTTATGTCTACCTGTTTTAGAAATAAAGAATTTCGTTTACACATGTGCGTCAAGTCCTGCCTCCGCTTCACATTATCGTTCTGAAAACCGCACAGTGTGCAGATCATTAAGAGAGAGCGAGAGAGAGAGAGAGAAAGAGAGAGGGAGAATACATGAATATGATAGAAGATGAAGTGGGTGGCCAGGGCAGGAATGGGAGGGAGGGAGAGAGAACAAGAACAAGCCTAAGGGGGAGAGTTCTCCAAATGTACCTCTTCAGCCCATCAACTCTGCTCCAGCTCCACTCTCAGCTCTGCTCCAGCATTAACTCCACACGGTTCAGAATTTCTTTAGTCTGATCTTGATTGTTCAACAGCAGAGTTTGTCCACCACTGACCAATCAAAGAGTGACCACATACGAGCAGCATCCCTGTCATACCACATCCAAGAGGAACCCACAGCTCATAGAAGAGTGATTTACAGTCCTGAATAACAATTGATGAATAACAATATCTCTGCAAGAGACCACAGATGACCACAGCAGTTGGGGCAAACAAGAACAAGACTTCATAGATGAGAGTTTGGCCTACACATATGAATATGTTATACTATGTCATTTCAACCAAGAAAATCATGTCATGATAAATGAAGTTGTAGCTCAGTCTCTCTCAGTGTGTACATTTCTCAGCTACCTTTATGAGTGCGTTATGGAATTTGTAGCTCATGAAGCATTTATGTACAAAGTCTTGTATGTTTGCTTTTTTTTTTTTTGTAGCTCAGTTTTGTAGCTGGTTAGGTTGAGTCTTTAAATTAGAATTTTCTGTAATGTCTATGGAAGTACTGACCAATATGCGTCCAGATCCAAGACCACTGAATAAATGTGTGGTCCCTGTTCATCCCCTATTTAGGTTAAATTTAAAGGCAGCATCAGACACTGAATTTTCAGTATAAAGTGTCAGTCACACCACACATGAGTAAAATCTGCCTGGCAAAAAAGTTAATTCACTTGAACAGACAAGAATGCAAAAAATGTGGAAATTTGCTTCCCGTAGTGAGTAATCAGGAGGCAGACAGAGAGACTATTAGACACAACTTACCTGCCATTGACTAATTAGATTAGATTAAGAGTGACCTCATGCAAGATGTTTCTTTTCACATTTTAAGAGTAAAACTAACAGGAACAGGCCTTTGGTAATATGTAGATGCTGAAAGCAACAGTACATCTGTGGTGTGAGTAGAGTTCACATTCCTAGAGGTGGAATGATATTCTTACAATGCCGGCTCCAGTTTTGGCTACTAAGCACAAGACATCAATCATGCAGACAAATTGCCCACCAAATATGGAAAGATCCAGTACTCAATTTGAACATGAATGGAACAAATCCTCACTAAGTTCTCATGGACTGCATTGTGGGTAATAAAATGCTCTGAAAGTAAAATGCTCCTTTAATCATCTGTTAAAGTCTTCTTGTTCTAAAGCCTCATGCAGCCTGTTTTAGGCCCCTCTCCACTGCAGTCTAGCTCTTCAGTCTCCATCAGCAGGGCTTTAGTGAACTCTGCTCATAATATAGCAGGTTTAGCTTCACCTGCTATTTTCATTAGTAATAGAAAAGATCCCTTTGACCCGTTGAAGTAGTTTGGGTGTTATAGAGAAATGAACTGACCAAACAGCACTGAGGGAGGTCATTTTAGGTCACTCCCACTGGCAACCACATTTTGTCTCTATGACAACGGACTGAAACGTTCAAGTTATAATGATGACGTTCTCACTGATGATGTGAAACTATCTGCTAGATCACTGACTGATAAAGAAGAAAGAGGACATACCAAATGACAATGTATTAAACCCTACAGGATCACTATATATGTGAGTGAGAATGTTGTCATTCTTACTTATGTGTGTCTGTGTTGGGGATAGACGTTGGTCAGAACTTCATCTGAATGCACTTCCTCTCCACTATAACTGTAGTTGTCATATTATTCAGTAGAGTGTAGATCTGAAGAGTGTGTGTATGGTGTGTATCAGCAGTCCTGCTGTAGCTGTGTGTAGTGTGTGTGTAACTCAGTAAGAATGCAGGTGTGTGTTTATCTGCTCCTTGTGCTCCATGCTGCTGATGGTGAGTGTTACCTTCTCTCTACTTCTGTAGATCATCAAATATCTACTCAGTAGCTACTTTATAAGAAACACTGAAAACATCTATAGGAGTTCAGTTAGAGATGACATCTCTGACCACCTATAAAAGGCACTTTAAAGGCACATGTGGACACTAGTGCCAATGGGTGATGTTACTGTTTCTAATAAAGTAGGTGCTGAGAATAAAATTGTGCGTGTGTATGTGTGTGTTTGTGTGTGTGTGTGTGTGTGCGCGTGTGTGTGTTGTATATTACCTGAACATGTAAGGTAGAATTTAAGATTTGATTAGTAGGCTGCTTTCAGTTGTAAACCAAACCTTGAACAGAATGTGTCATTGTGGTGCAGTTATATCTAATTACATATAACCCATGCATATCGGATTCAGTGCTCAGACTAGAGCATAATAATCAGAGTAAAGTAAGTAGTCAGTAAATGGTTGTATAGTAAATGTTACTCTGAACAATCACAAATCTCTGTGTTCTTGAGATAGTTAAGCCATGTTAAAGAGAAAAGAGATGAAAAGAGTAAAGAGATGAAACTCAAATGTTGGGACATGCACATGAGGGGATTGATGGTGAAGGTCTTCTACTGGTGTGTTTCTGCAGGCTGTACACTGGAACATCAGAAGATCACAGAGATCACTGCATTCGCAGGAGACTCAGTACTACTGCCCTGTTCCTGCACTGACCCACAAACCAGACCTGAGAGTTTCACCTGGCAGAAACACCAAAACTCCAGTTATACAGAGATCTCCAGTGAGAGTGAACAGTACAGAAACAGAGTTCAGCTGGGTACTGCTCACTCTCCAGGAAATTTCTCTCTACTCATATCACACCTGACTGAGGAGGATGAGGGAGACTACAGGTGTCAAACTAAAGGGAATAAACACAAAGACATCAAACTTCATGTTTCAGGTAAAATATTATTCAGAAATACAGACAAATTAAAATCTCCTAAGTAGATTTCACCTGGTGGATCTCCATCATGAACATTCACCACACACTTTATTAGACACATATACATCACATATTACTAAAATTCAAAAACAGGACATTTAAAAATAGAGAAACACCATTACATATTTATGTATCTAACATGTGGACCACATTATCCTCAGATATTAGTCACCAGACACCCTCTGTCACCAGTCTAGAAGAGTTAAACACAACTAACATACATTTCACCTGTCCTCACTGAACACTTTCAGTACCTCTAATAAGTGAATGTGTAGGTATAATTATAGACTGTGTCCACCTGGTGTCTTACACAGTTTGTGTGTCACCCTGCACCCAGGACATCACTGGTCAGTTTCTGACCACAGATGTCCCAGTATATGTGGATACTGAACCATTCTCCACACATCAATCCCACTACAGTGCTGGAGGCTTGGTAGTGGGTGTTGTGCTGGTATGAGTGGTTCAGGTACAGCAGTGTTACTGGATTCAGTGCTACTGGTAGGCTGAGAGTGTTCTGACAGTGAAAGATATCCAGCCAGCAGTGGTTCAGTGGTCAGACACTGACCATGACTGGAGTTGGAGGATGGTTAACACTAACTGTGTATTACACCAGATGGGCTAGAACCACTGACTCTACAAATACAAGATTTTTCCCATCCATTCATATTTATCAAAT
The DNA here is from genome assembly GCF_041902795.1 of Electrophorus electricus. NCBI lineage: Eukaryota > Metazoa > Chordata > Actinopteri > Gymnotiformes > Gymnotidae > Electrophorus > Electrophorus electricus. The sequence goes on from NC_137498.1 coordinate 8,969,783, forward strand.
GTGACAGAGCATAAACTGTTGCATAAACTTTGTAAGTTACAGAACATCAGAACATCTTTTTGATGTTAAAAATTTGACAAATGGATTTGTTTTGTCTTCATATGATGGTTCACAGAAGAATGTCACTGGTTGTACTGGTTACTTCATAACAGTAGTGTAACATGTCAGTGTTTCTGCTCTCTCTAGTCTGTAAGGATATTGTGAATCCTCCCACAGTGCTGAGTGGATACGTGGGAGGGTCTGTCCTGCTGCCCTGTTCCTGCACTAAACTGCTGGCCAAGCCAAAGACTGTCAGATGGAATTTTATAAACAAATCTAAAGACATCTACCCAACTGACCAGCCAATCCGTTACACTGATAGAATTCAGCTGGTTACTGCTCCAGGAAATTTCTCTTTATTCATATCTGGTTTGACTAAAGAGGATGAGGGAAAGTACATGTGTAGTATCAGTGTTCACCATACAACTGTCTATCTCAATGTAAAAGGTGAACAAACCACTTTTATATTTAGTGTATGTCTAAAATGTTTTTGACTACATTTAGTGACTGGTCTGTACCAATAACTACTGCACTATGTAAAAACAAATGTATTGCCTAGACATCCTAGTAGGAAATATGGAATAATATGCTCATCTAAAATATGAATCTGAACTCAATGATGCAACACTAATAGATCACAGACCTAAAACACTCAGAAATAAAATATGACGTTCTATTTGTGCTTCACTTTCATCTCTCCATCTTTAATCCAAGGAGCCTTGGTCATGTGGTCAGAAACTGACCAGTGATCTCTAAAATATTCATGGAAACAGACAGGCTACAGTGTCTAACTGTGTGCATACTAGGTGTTTCTACTGGAGTATAAACACACCAGAATTGTGGCTGACTGTACTGTGTAATGAGGTTTAAAAAGCACAATTTCATAAACAGCTCTGGCTTTTTGGGCACCAAACATTAAGAATCAATAAGAAAATATGATAGAATATTACGTCCCACCTCCTTGCCTCTCTGTAATTATTTGATTTGCTCACAGAAAATTACTGATTTTATTTTTTTTTAAAAAGCAATTCTTCCTGCTTCATAAAGGATGTACAGAGCCCTGTAACCTCAGACTTTGCTGTCGTTTTACCACCACTGACATACAGCAAACCAAACAGCAAACTGAACACTTTTGTTTGTACAAATTGTAAATACAATTCTGTAGTATAAAATCTAAAGTTAAACATACAAAATACATAACAGCCCTGAACCCTCATTACTTATAACTGATCACACTTTTTTATTCTGGCAGAGGCTCCATAAAAACCTGTAAATCCTCCTCCAGTGGACACTGATACAACAAGTCCAACAGCTTCAACTAAACCTACTACTACAATGACGTCTCCAAAAGGTTATAAGACATTCAGTCCATCATCTACCAATGGAGGTAACACACATTGGTTTAACGAGTGTGGGACAGTATACAAGCATGAGTTAGCCTGGTCTGATGCATTTTTTAATGAAAATGAAAGCACAAATGAACATACTGTGCTAATGTTGCATACACAAGGTAATACAAGCGATTAAGGCAAAATAACAGACATTAGTGGTTGTACAGGATTGGGCTTTATAGGGTAAATAATGAGGGTGAGACTAGACCCAGGCGACAGGGGTAAGTGAAAGGGGAAACACAGGACCCCTGTGTGAGGGCATGAACAACACAAAGCATGTGGAGGAACAAAAACAAACAAAGGAGCACATGGGGAGGAGGATGGTGGTGAGAGATGTTACAGTAGCATCCACACCCCCCTTAACACGGGGCTCCTGTGTGATGGTGGTGAGGGGTGTTACAGTAGCACCCACACCCCCCTTAACACGGGGCTCCTGTGTGATGGTGGTGAGAGGTGTTACAGTAGCACCCACACCCTTCTTAACACGGGGCTTCTGTGTGATGGTGGTGAGGGGTGTTACAGTAGCACCCACACCCTCCTTAACACGGGGCTCCTGACATGCATAACAGTTGACAAGGGAGCCCGAGCCCGGCGTCACACAGCAGGGTCTGGGGAATCTGGACAAGGACAGGTGGGAAAGGAGGAAAAAAAGGGGAAAGTCCATCGGGTGAGGGGTGGAAACAGGACTTTGTACCACAACCAGAGACCTGACAGCAGGCTGGACAAGAGACGAGTGGGTTCCAGCTTGGGCAGCGGGATGGACGGGAGCCCGGCTGAGAGTAGGAGCACAGGATACGGGATAACAGGAACCCGAACCACAGCTGGGATTGGGACAGTTACAAAGACAGGAATGGGGACAGACAAAGGCAGACATTGGGATTGGTAGAATAACAATGAAAGATTGTCAATTCCAGTACAACAGAGATGTTACAGGAGGTGAAGTGGGCGGCTATGCCGGGAATGAGGGAAAGAGAGAGAGAGAGAGAGAGAGAGAGAGAGAGATAGAGATAGAGAGAGAGAGAGACACTAATAAATGCCTGGAACTCCAGCACACACTGACAAAACAAGTCCAACAGCTTCATTCTAAACCTACTACTACAATAACATCTGAAAATGGTTAAAGGTTTTTTTCCGAGAACAAATGTAGTCTTAATGACATTGACAATGTCAACTTTTATTAATTACTAATAATATTATCAATATTAATCAATATCAATATTGTCAACTCTCAGTCAAGTATAATGCCAAAATTTGTAATTTCAGATTGTAGCAATACAGAGACTCATTCATGCTCCATCCTCTTTGTTTTTGTGCCAAAAAAACATTTGCATTGAATGCTTGTTATGAAATTCATACAATATAATATTAAAAGTGACAAATAATACATCAAATTTTAATTCTGCTTCCTACATTCCCACATGCAGGAAATGCAGACAATTCTCCAGTATACACACGTCATGTCATTTTAGCTGGTGTGGGGGGTTTACTGCTGTTGATGGGATTAGGAGGAGTCATCTGCTGGATACAGAGGTACACACACACACACACACACACACACACACACACACACACACACACACACACACACACACACACACACATACACATACATATATACATACATACATACATACATACATACTTACATACATACATACATACATATCTATCCACATCCATCTCACACTGAGTTCATTTTGTAGTTCAGAGATGTGAACAGACGGTGAGCAGAGAGGGACAAACAGGACAGAGGAGAGATCAGCAGACACAGGTGAGTGTCACACATCCATGTTATAATATCAGTGAACTCTGATTCAGTACACAGATCTGTTCTACAGTGCCAAAGCTTGGATCAGGAATCTGACTGTTTCTGCATGAATGTTAAACCCAATGAAAAAGTCATGCAGGTACTGGTGAGAGGTTGTGTGTATCTGAGAGTATGGAAGAACTTTAAGGGTTCTTGTGTACACAGAGAACTTCACTACAGTCTCTTTGCACACAGTTGATTCTGAATACTAAATTGTGATGAACAGTTTGACATCATCTAATATGCAGTAGTTCAGCAGAGCAGTTATTATTTGTTTAATATTCTGTAGTTTAACAGAGCAGTTATTATTTGTTTAATAATCTGTAGTTTAACTGTTATTTGTCTAATGTGCTGTGGTTCACCAGCATGACTTTTGAACAGTTATTCACTTAAGACTTTTGCAGCATGTGGCTCTGCTAGAGATGATGGGCACTGCATCATGCAAACAGGGTTATCCTGGCCATCTGGTATAAGGGAAAATAATGAACATTTTATTTTGTGCCGACCTATCCCTTCAAGTGGCACCAGAACGAGGCAAGAAACCTTCGGTCTGACTAATTTTCGAGATCTCGCCAGTAAACACTCATTAATTAAAGAAAAAGTGATCCACGTACATTTATCATTTGTATTTAAAAAGGGCAGGTGATGTATGTAGGTGGTTACTCTCCTCAGCCACTTTATTAGGATCACCTTTACACTACATCATTATCTTCTAGCTGCATTATATATCTGCGTGTAGTTCCTCAGGCTTGTTTAAAAACTCCAGACACACTGCTGTTCTTGTTACACACTCATACATGCCCTAAAGACACTACCACTGCAGAGACACTTGTTTCTTGACAGTGGTCCACCATCCAGGTAGGATCCACTCAGCAGTGCTCCAGTGGTCACCCAATAAACAGTGGTGCACACCTGTAAGATAGGTGCACCTATTACAGTAAAGACTGACTTCAGGTGAATGCTGGTTATTCCTTTTTTATAGTGGCTAGTGATTTGATTACATGTTTGTGAATGAATATAAATCAGATTAAATGGAAGCCTATTATGTGTAGGTATAGAGCAGGGGTCTAGGTGTAAACACATTTGCATATGTGGATGTGCTTTAATGTGTACATAAGTTGTCTCATTTGCCTTGTTTGGTTTTCTACAGGAACACTGTAATGTAGTTTATTATAAACCCAAGTATTGTATTATAATGTATTTTACTGTTGTATAAATGCAACATATTTTTTCAATATGTTATGTATTAATAACCACACAACAGTATGTGCATCATTCTGTATGTATGTGTGTTAACATTTTGTAATTGTGATATTTTCTGCAGGATGATGTGATGTATTCTACTGTAGCCCATATTAACACCACCAGACCAGCACCCAGAGAAATGGATAATGGAGATAATACAGAATACGCCAGGATCAAACTAAATTAACAAACTTAAATTCACACACGAGTATACGTACACACACACACACACACACACACACACACACACACACACACACATACATATATACATACATACATACATACATATCTATCCACATCCACACACACAGGGACTTTTATTGTATGGTATCTAGCCAATGAACTGTTATGTTCTTCTGTCTTGGTTTCAGTGCTGTCTTTGTATAATTTGCTGTATCTATTGGTAATTGCTAATTAACTGCTAATTAGTTACTCCAGGTGTGGTTTCAGACTGGCATAAGTTAGGAATTGTAGGGGGAGGACTAACAGTGACAGGGGCAGGACTAAGACTGATAACATTACAGTGTAGCCACTCCAAGAACCAGAGTACTTGGGTTTTATTCCTCTTGATTTCATCTTCTACTTGGGAAAGGAGGCTAACTACTAAATCTAAATGTTAAACGCTATAAACATCAATTAAAATTTTCTCAGTCTGCAACTATAATTGTGACTCCTACAAGTATCATTTCCTACAAGTATCATATGTCTGTACAATAATAAAAACAATTTATTATGTTTTATTACATTATAGATTTTTTCAGCAGAATGCTTTTTTCTTCATTTTATTTGTGTATCTCTGTTGAAGCATTTTTGGATATTTAATCTTTAAATTGTAGCACATTTTTATGTTAAGCAGGTCATTTTATAATCAAATGTCGTCCGTTGTCTGTACGCATCACTTCCACTGTGAGAGTCTATTGCTGTTTCGTAAATAAAGAGCCAAAGCAGGACAGAGAGTTGTGGTTTCTGTTTATACCCACTGATAACCATATACATCATGAAGGTGTGTGGTGCAGTTCACTGACAGCAGTTGGATGTCACTGTCTATTAGTTTCTCTTTAGGACCGGGGTTGAAGTAAAGCAGATGGTTCTGCAGAATTGTACAGTGTGAAACCAGATCAATGACATGGATACAGTCTCACTCAGACTTGAGCAAAAGCACCAAATGTGAAAATCACCTTTTATTCCAAACAGGCGACTCTGGTCCAGTTCTTGGTGTAAAAGGGTTTATATGTAGGCTGGTCATAGAAGGTGGTTGCTTAGGGCAGTAAAGCTGCGTTGAAAAGGTTCTGCAAAGTGAATTTTTTTTGCTGTTGTAGCTGAGGCAGTTGGCTTGCTACAGCTTTATATGACATTATTACCTATATAGTTATACTAAAATATAAATATTAGGAGTGTAATGGTTTTCATCCCAAATCACCCCATACACATTACAGTTCACTGTATGCAGTCATACGGAGAGTACACGGTAGCCTAAGTGTGAAGGCTGATGAACATAATGTGCAATCAAACTTCACATCTGCGATTTCCACTCCAAACCTTAAGATGTAATCTATTAGCAAGTTAGCAACATGCTAGGCTAAATGTAGCTCGAGCTTGTTAGTGAAATTTACTGAATCATTAACACTATGACCTGTTTCTTTCAAATCACCTGTGTGGGAAAGTTTCCCAGTGACCTGAATGGTGGACGAGGACAGTGTGTTGGTGTTGTAGAGTGTGTGTGCTAAAACACATGAACCTGCACATTCAACAGCATCACCCAGATGTGGTGATGTCATTGGTGGGCGGAGTTTGATAAATGCTAATGTATTATCTGCACACTGCTTATGTCTGTTTAAGATGGAGATTATGTAGGTATGGCAGGTGCTGGAGTCTCAGTTAGAAACTCCATAAGTTTATAGTTAACTTTATGTACGTTTGTTTTGTGAAATTCATAGAATGGTGAATGATTAGTTTTCTTTGAGCTGTTAGTCACAGTTTCAGTTCCCACTGCTTCAACAAGTGATGGCTGCAGAGCTCCATTTTTTAAGGCCTGCTTTTGTGATGCGAGGAGGTAAAGCAGGATGTGAGGAAGAGTCATGTTACACACAACAAACATTTATTGTGATACACAAAAGACATCTAAGTGGTTAGCAGGCTAAGCGGGTTTAAACATCGACAACACTTACACTCAGACACAAGACTTATATACATGCATACTAATGACACACAATAAGGAGCAGGTGTGAAACACAGGGAGGGCATAGCCATACAGATAAACACACACACACACACACACACACACACACACACACACACACACACACACACACACACACACACACACACACACACACACGTTTGGGGGGAGGGGACGTACCATGACAGCTTTCCTAACAAAGGTTCACCAACCCCAGGAAGGAGGCAGGACGCAGGAAGTGTTTATCTGGGCAAACCAAGAATTAGAGTTATAACATTAGTGTAGTTCAAATCACTTGCAGATTTACAATGAACCCACTTACACAAATATGGTAGTCAGAAAATGTAAACTGTGCACAAAAACTGTAAACTGTAAACTTGTACAGCACTTTCTTAAACCCAGTTTATAAACAGCTTTACAGGGAATAGAATGAATAATAAAGCTTATTACATCCTGAGATCTATCATCTTATTTGCAAAAATTAAAAATAAAAATAAATGAAAGTTGAACAATTTAAATAATACAATGCAAAATTAAATTAGGAATTAATCATTTAAAGTAAAAGGCAATTTACATGATTAAATGATTATAAATAGACATAGCACATTATAAATAAGAAAAGGGAAGACCTTTCATACAAAGCACTTAACGCATTATGAATGTTCAGAACATTTTGCATCCATCAAGTCTTTATGGGCACTTGTAATACCTTATAGCATTATTTAAAAAATATTTTGTAGTCTACTTTGAGTACATGATTTAAAGGATTAAAGGGTTAAAGGTTATGATTTGAAGCTTCAGTGTCTCACTCTGTCTGGATCAGAGCTGCTCTTTAAGGATAAATCCTGCATGAGTTCACATGCCAGCATTTCTCCAGGATCGCTCTGATGTGCTGCACTCGTCTGTAATATTAAAACCCAGTGACAGAGCAGTGCGAGAACAGCTGACTCGAGCACTAGATAATGCTTCATATCAAAAAGTCAAAGATGAATGCTCATTGGTAGTGTGATTTTGTGCAGTAATACATTTAATGTTTTGTGAAAATAAGATAAGG
>NC_137498.1:8982500-9187500 GCF_041902795.1 Electrophorus electricus
ATGATTGACAGCTGTCAAATCAACCAATCAAATCAAGCAATAAATCATTTTGACGGTTAGTAAATACCATTACTCTCTCTGTTCACAAATAGCTGCCATTTTATGCAAATTTCGTGGGTATGTTGGATAGCCTAAAATGGGTTTTACGAGCAGATGTACTTAAAATTTAAATGGTTTACAATTCTAATTTTTCAGAAATATCTGATTCAAAGTTGCAGAAAAAAATGCTGCTTTCCAGCATTTGCTCATTTTTTGGGCTTGAAAATCATAGTTTTAAATCTGGCTAAGCAGTATGACTTCTCAAGCATTAGGATGCAAAATTCAGACAACCCCACCAAAGTTCTCTTGTTTCTTACCCTTCGAGAAACAGACTGTTGCTAACTGGGCATAATATGAAGAGTTTTACTTTATCTCTGTAGTTCTCTCATTGGCATTTAGAGCATAACCTATTGCACAAATTCTGTATGCTTGACATTGCCTTGCAAGGATTTTTTCTTTGCCATAGACTTGATGAAAGTAACTTTTAAAATTGAGCTAATTAGCATAAACCTTTTTAGGAAACAAAATAAGGACACACTCACTAAAGTTAATACTTCCTGTACTAATGTTTGAAAGACTTGAATTTGCATAGACATTATGCTACGAGTTTTAATTCATCAGTTTGGCGATTAGTTAAGGAGCCTGACTTTGCTCTGTGAAGAACAGCCCTCCATTCAACTGTAAGGACAGCAGTTAGACATTTACCAAGAAAAGCGTTTCAGCCTGGTATTGAACCAGGCACTTTCTGCATGTAAAGCAGACATGATAACCACTACACTACAGAAACCATACAGCAAGGGGACTTCTGGATCCATCCAGCATTTCCTCCCTTTTGGTGCCTGAAAGGCATAGTTTAAAAACTGGCTTGAATTGTCTTCTCCCCATTAGGATGCAAAATTCAATCCCACCAACCAACGTTTTCTTGTTTCATTGCCTTTGAGGGACAGAATGTTACTCTCTAGGAATAATATGATGAGCTTTACGTGATCACTGTAGGCTGTGGCCTGCAGTGTTTACTCTGCTCAGTAAAGCCATACATTTCAAGCTGCATGCGACTCCCATCTTGCCTGCTTCTCAAAACTCACATTATGGTTTAATATATATTTGAAGTACAGTTGTTTTCTATTGATTTTGATTTCATTTCAAGAAACGTCAGTTGTACTGCGTTTATTTCACCATCGTCTCAACAACATATCAGCAAGAATGTGTTCTGATTGTCATTAAGAACATAATATGATTAGATTTATAGATCAAAACAACAATTAATCAAATTATATTTATCAAATGGAGCAAAATGAAGCTTGTGAAGAAAATACTAATATTTTCTTAATACACTTTCAAGAAGTAGTGGGGACAATGTAACGCAGTTCAGAAATTGATGGGGACAGGGTAAATTGCATCTGGCAGTTGTCTCGTGTATTTCCAATGCTCTGCCTCATGAGCTGAAAACTAACTTTGTGGTGTACCATGTTACGCAGGTTTTAAACTAACATGGATTTTCGCTGAAACAGAATCCATCCTTATAACCAACGACATAGACATCGGCACCATTCCCCCACATCACAGTGTCACCCCTTTCCACATGGACACCACAAGGCGGCAGATGAGGAGATGATGGGAGAGTGGCTGAGGAAGATGAGGGAGGAGCAGCAGACACTGAAGGAGGAGAGAGACATGGCAGGTTCTCCTGCAGATGTGAGTGAATGTATCTATTTTCATCCAGCATTCATTTTATGCATCATCTATAGGTTTTCTGTTTATCTGTCTGGAGTTGGTATTCTCAAAGCATTCCATTCTTAATATCATGGTAACCAGAATGAAGTCATTTTAATGACTTAACATGTCAGAATAATCTTGGCTCTGCAATGGGAAGCACTAATTTTTGTGTTAGATATGCAGGTAGCAGTCTATAGCAGACTATAAACTTAAGAGAACTCGAATGAATAGTGAATCTGAGAAGATATGGTAGTAGGAATAACACACTTTAATAGCAAAAGCAAATCCATTCACAGCCACTTATAAAAACATCTGTTTTCCTCAACACACAATCAGCTTTTTCATTCATGAAGCAAAGTGATGGGAATCAGGAACCAGTTCCAAATTGCCCGATCCATCAGAATGAAGATGAAGACTTCTTTTTAGCATTGCTTGTGCATTTTTCTGAATTAGGCATTGTGCAAAACTAACACTGAGTGTCATGATTTCAATCTCTTACAAACATGCAAGAAGGTGTCATGGAGGAGAGGCGTGGCTTCTTTTCATGAAAAAAAGATAACAGAGGTGCATGGATTGTCTGGAATATGACCATTTCAAGTAAGAGTGGAATCCCAAGACGTATGTCGAAACATCTTTCGATGCAACTTGGTCCAACATTCCAGAAATACCATGTGCTGCTGCTTCCCAGTCAAGCAGGATGTCCCATCCCCCAGATAAATATGCTGCATTAGAATAAAGTTAACACTATGCTGCCAGGCTTAGCAGGTTATTTCTTTGATTAAATGAAAATGAACACTGTACAAACCTCCTCTACTTTCATGCATATTAGATGAGGATGGACAGACTGTTGCTCCAGCCAGCTGGAAGACTCAACATCAGCCCCCAGCTGAAAGCTCCATCTCATGCTTGCTGCACAGTGATGGAGAGTGAGCATAGCAGGGGTGAATGCATCACTGTGCCAGACAGGCAGGCAGGGAGGCAGACAGGCAAGTAAACTGGGCAGGCAGGTGGGCAGGTGGCAGGGTAAGCAGAGAGGCTGGGGAGGCAGGGAGGCAGGGAGGGAGGGAGGGTGCACAGGCAGGCAGGCAGGGAGGGTGGTAGGCTGGGGAGGGAGGGAGGGAGGGAGTCTGGGGAGACAAGCAGGCTGGCAGACAAGCAGGGAGAGATGGAGGGAGGGAGGGGGCTGAGGAGTGAGGGAGACAGGCAAACAGGGAGGGAGGCAGACTGGCACATAAGCTGGGCAGGCAGGCAAGTGCGTGGGCAGGAGGGTAAGCAGAGAGGCTGGGGAGGCAGGCAGGCAGGGAGGGAGAGAGAGGCACTGGGGAGGCAGGTGGGGAAGGCAGGAAGGGAGGGAGGCTTTGGAGGTAAGCAGGTAGGCAGGCAGGCAAGCTGGGTGGGCAGAGAGGCTGGAGTGAGGCTGGGGAGTCAGGCAAGCAGGCTTGGATGGAGGGAGGCAGGGAGGGTGGGGAGGCAAGCAGGCAGGGAGAGAGCAAGAACACTGGGTACACTGGGGAGGAAAGGAGGGAGGCAGGAAGGGAGGGAGGGAGTCTGGGGTTACATGTGGCCAGATGAACAGAATGTATTCCAAACCTCCCCCAGGAGTCTGCGTCTCCATTCAGATCTACCGGCCATGGGTAGCCCCAGCCTCCCCTCGGTGTCTGGGTCTCGATTCTAATCATGTGGCCACATGTATTCCCAGCCTCCCTCCCTCCCACCCTGGCTGCCTACCTGCCTCACTGCCTCCTGAGCCTCCCTCACTCCCTCCCTCCCTGTCAGCCTCCCTGCCTCCGTGCCTTCCCTCTGTGCTTCATCGTTGTTCTCCTGTTAGCCATTCCTTAGTGTTAAGTTTCCTTAGTTGCCTTGTTATCAGCCTCGCCCTGTTAGCCTGTTTAGTCTTCTGATTCTTTCCCTCATTCTATTCTGTGTTGTTTTTCTTGTTCATTTTTTTATATTAAACTTCTTATTTATTTGTTAATCCTGTCTGTTCGTTTACTCATTCTCTTTAGGGTTTGCATACTCATTGTTCCAGTTCACTCTCACATCCGAGGCATTGTTACTTTGTATATGTGTTCACCCTCAGCCTCCCAACCATTACACTCATGTGGTTCCTTATTTCCCAAAATCCAGATGTATTATTAAGTACATTTTAAATAGAAAAATAAAGATGCAGACTCGAGAATTAATTGGAGAATAGCAGGCCCTGTGTTTTTGCTGTTCGATATAACATACAAACAAGGCATATGGTAAATATGCTGCGTTAGAGTAATGTGAACGCCACACAGGCAGGTTTAGCAGGTTATTTCTTTGACTAAATTAAAATGAACGCTGTGCAAACATTCTCTGCTTTCATCCATTTTAGATGAGGATGGACAGACGGTTGTTCCAGCCAGCTGCAAGACTCACCGTCCCCCCCCAGCTGAAAGCTCCATCTCATGCTTGCTGTGAGTGTGGCAACGGTGAACACGTCACTGTGCCCATCACTGCATCACGGAAGAGACACAGACACTGTGATGAAGAGGAGGAAGAGGACTACACTCAGATCATTATTATGATCATGTGGCATGGTTTAAAACATGAAGCTTCAATAAAGCCATTAAACTAAACCATTTGGTGGTACTAATATAATAATAGTAAACTTTAGTTGTATACAACTTTTTAAAATTATAGTACAAGATAAGAGTACACACAATCAAGATAAAAAAAAAACCAATGATAAAAACCTGGATAATAAAATCATAGAACATAAAATCTGTTCAATATAAACTGTATAATATAAACAGTGAAATAAATTTGGTAAGAGAGATAAAACTAGACAGATTTACAATATAATTTTTTTTTTTTACGTTCCATGTAATTTTCATACGCCCAAACTGTGACGGAGTTTGCAGATCTGTGCCCTTCAAAACTATTTAGAATGAAAGAGCTCAATAGCATTTATGACAGACCCCACCCACCAGGCCCCACCCCACAATCTTTACATTCACTGTATATAAAAGATAAATAATATTAGATTCTATGTTATATATGTAAAGTATAATAATGCTATAAGGATGGATGAAATAAAGGGTCAGTATCACTGCCCAGACCGAACACATATTGCATCTGAGAAAGAAAGGTCAGACTACATCAGGAATCCACCAGAGCCAAACTGTAATATGGACATTGTGTGGTCCAGCTGTGGCCATGCAGATGATGGTCATGACTAAGGTAACTACTGTCATCCACTGCTTGAGGCTCACCTAACTTCGTGGTAAGCTACCATCAGACAGTATGCTCACAAATGTAAATGCAGCAATAAGCACAATACCAACAACCTGTATAACTGAAACCAACAAACTGGTATATACCACTGTAGTAGTTAAGCTCAAGATCCTAGCATACAGAATGCAAGCAACAGGCCACTTCCACTATGCCCCCTGGAAACAGAGGCTTGAAAGCAATATAAAGGCAACTTGAAGTCAGCTAATTGACAGATCTTCAGAAGGAGATAAAGACCAAATATGTGGCCTGGTTACAGAAGAAATACAATGGGTGGCCCATAACTTAGGATCTAGAGTCTGGTAAACAGAGGTCAAAAGAGTGGTCAAGAGGCTTTTTATTGTCTTTCTGTGACGGTGGCAGGTGAATGGAAGCGAGAGGCGGGTCAGCAGCGAGGTAATCTTTATTCTCCATAGGTTGTCCGTGATGGACGCATGGAACCTCAAATATAAATACAGAGGAGCTAGTCTTACTCTATACAATTGATCATGCATGGTTCGACTCAACGTAGTAGGACCACTAATGTGCAGCTCCATCTCCTCGGATCTGGGGGTTAATAGAGCAGGAAGTGAATGTGAAATGGGTGAAAGTAATTAGTAATCAGGGGATTGTGAACGGGGCAGGTGCAATGAGTAGTCCTTAGAAGGGGTGCGTGTGTCTCCCCTGCTAACTGGCTGACCAACTGTGACACTTTCTAGCTATAAACAGGTAATTAAATAATGCTCCTACAGTACCATGATGCAACACAAAAGGAGAACATGTGTAAACAATAAATATGAAATACAGCACAAATATTAACATATAGGCAACTTCAACCAGTGCACCATACTGTGACATATAAACAAATACGCTTATAGCATACAGCAGTTACTGAGGTAACAGTACCTAACTGCTGTTCTTACTATTCTCCTCAGGGTTTTGCGGTCTGAGTCAGTTCCTAAACCAGGCAGTGAAGCAGCTGCTCAGGATGCTGTCTATTGTAGAACATGGTGAGGATAGTGGCAGGGGATGAGCTAGAAGTAGGAGTTACTGCTGGGCTTTCTTGGCTATAGAGCTGGTATTGAGGGTCCAGGTGAGGTTCTCTGCTAGGTGGACACCAAAGAACTTGGTGCTTGTAATGATTTTCACAGAGGAGCTGTCGATATTGATCGGAGAGTGAAAACTACATACTTTCCTGAAGTCAACCACCATCTTTTTTGTTTTTTTCCACATTTAGTGACTGACAGGTTCTGAGACATCCTCTCTGAACGCTGACTCATCATCACTGCTGATGAGACCCCACAGTCTTGCCATTAGTGAATTTGATGTGGTTCAAGCTGTGCATTGCTGCACAATTTAGGGTCAGCAATGTGAACAACAGTGGACTGAGCACACAACACTGGGGAAGCTCAGTGCTCAGTGTGGTGGTGCTGGAGACAGTGATCCTGATCTAGACTGATGGGGCTTTCCCACCAAGAAAGTCCTGGATCCAGCTGCAGAGAGAGGAGTTCAGACCCAGCAGTCTCTTTTCAACCAGACACTGAGGAATGATGGTGTTGAATTCTGAGCTGCAGCCTATGAACAGAATTCTATCGTATGTGTCTTTGTTCAGCTGGATAAGGGTCAGATGAAGAGTGGGGGCAATTGCATCATCTATTGAATGGTTGGGACGATATGTGAACTGTAGGTAAAAAGCACTGGTGTCCAGTCTGCAGAGCTACACAAAAGAAGAAGCAGCCAAAAGTAATGCCTTTGTTTGTAACCACACCCACCTTGATTTCATCATAAGTCATCACACCTGATCCTTGTTACACACATCGTTTATGTATATATGTATTTAAACCCCTGTGTTTGAGAGTTAGTTGTCGGTCATTGTTAGTGTTAATATTCATGCGTATTTTCAGAGTTCATAGTATTTGATCCTGTCATTAATTGTGTTTATGTCTATGTGTTAATATCGTGCTGCCCTGTTTGTTATGCGTGAGTGCCTTTAGTGTTTACTGTTAATCCATGTTTCATCTTATTTAATAAATGTCTGCCTGCAGTTGCCACTGCAGGTGAGATAGCAGAGCATGATGAGATTTCGATCAATGTAACACTCTGCATGTCATCTGTTAAAGAGATAAGTTAAGATGTTTGTAAAACATTGTATATAATAACAATACTATTTATGATTTATTTAATAACGATATGCCCACAGTCCTCCTTCCCAAATCCTCTGTGTGAACACTGATTTATATATTTCTCAGTTCCTAAACACTGAACATCTTCCAGCCATGCTGGTTCTTGTCCCTGACCACAGTGGGCAGTGAGAGCTGGGCCACATCGCAGATGTCTGCACACCACCTCTTCATGTCCCAGTGATCATCACACACTGTTCCCCACTGACCATTACGGTAGATCTCCACTCTACCACAGCAGGCTTTACTGCCCCCAATGTTAAGGCCCTCTATTAGGAAAGAAACATAATAAACAGTTTTATTAACTATAAGCTACTAATAGTCACATATTTCTGTAGAACTAAGCAAAGCATTTTCTGTGTATCCTAATGTGTCTTGCAAAACATTTCTGCAAAGGATGTCTGAAGAATAAAGATGCATGTTGATATATAGGAGATACTATAGCCATTCATTGGCATATGAATTGGCTCATATCAAGCCAATATTTATATCTGAACCAGAAACGTACCAGCAAGCATGAAAACACTAAAGTTACTGGCTACTGAAAGAAAGATATTTGTTACTAAACCCATGATAAGTCACAGCTGTTCATGGTCACACTAACTTCACATGATTGGAGGATGTGTGGGAGCTGGCATGGCTGGATGCCTACCAGCACATGATATAGCTTAATTTCCAAGCCACAATCTCAATTAGTAATTAATTAATTATTATTCTTATTATTCAGATACTTGTGTTCAAAGATGCTTTCAGAAACAATGTTCCCCATATGGATTTGGGCAGAGATTTTAATTTTCTTCAATCAGGAAAACTGAAGAAAAGATTATGCATATTGAAATAATAAAACATTTGCAAATCATCAAGTGTTCTCATGAGTGGTCTAATATGAGCGTGGCGCTCCCAGCCTGCAGTTAGTACTGGTTCTATAAAAAAATATATTTAAAAAATAGGGTGGGGGGGATGTTATGTGTGAATGTTAGGTATGAATGCTAAGTATGAAAATACATATGACTGTCACTTAAGCAGCAAGTGAACAGTCAGTTCTCTGAGTGACATGGGCCAAACTGAGATGGCAAGATGACTGAGTCAAAGCATTTGCCAAACAGCTGGTCTTGTAGAATTCATTTAGCACACACCAACAGGGGTTTAAATACATACTGACATAACGACACTAAATCAGGTGCAGGTGTGTGCTAAACAACATGGGTGTGGTTACAAACAAGTTAAGTCACAGTAAACGAGAAACACCCACTGAACACAGTGGGCCGTAGCACGTGATCAGCAGGAAGGAGAGCGTTCCATGACATCATTCCAAAGTACTGTATGGAAATCCAGAAAGGCCATATGTGACATCTGGGGTTGGTTGCGTGACATCATAAGTTAACTATTGTTTGTCTCGCCTTATGAACTATCTAACCTAGGTTAAAATTACTCTTAACTAAAATAAGTAATTAAAGACAAAGTACAGTACTTAATTAATTAAAGAAAAAATACTTTTGAATAAAATCAAGAAGTCAGACTTGATTATGGAAAAGTAATAAAAGATTACGGAAGAACTGAGTGATGGGAAATGAATAATGTTTAAACCAAGAATAGGCCTGCATAAGTTTGTGTTCCATGTTCCTAAGTTGAAGTGGAGGAGACTGAAGAACAGAATACACATTTTGGCCATTAGGGTAAAAACAAAGGAACAGTTACATAATGAAAGTAAAAAGGTGATTAGGAATGGTGTCCTAGCCCTACACATACTCGGCTGCAGTATATATGAAGCTAAAGTCATTAAATATATCTAAAAAAAAATGTTTTTCATAAATTACCCCTTTTAAGTTTCATCCATGCTTCAACAATTGCAATTGACTAATTCATTGTGTTGCTGTAGCTACAGGGGATGCATGTGCATATGTGTGTAATGTTTGTGAGCTTGAGGGCAAACACACGTGCGGAGTATAATTATCTCGTATGAGAGAGTATAGAAAGTCAGAGTCTGATATATGACATTGTCTGATATATATAGAGTCTGATATATGACATTGGACAATTTTGGGGGGGTCCTGAGTGTGGTCCAGGATCGGACTCTGCGGAGTCCTACAGACCGCATCCGGACTC
This sequence comes from Electrophorus electricus, assembly GCF_041902795.1. Classification (NCBI taxonomy): domain Eukaryota; kingdom Metazoa; phylum Chordata; class Actinopteri; order Gymnotiformes; family Gymnotidae; genus Electrophorus; species Electrophorus electricus. The sequence goes on from NC_137498.1 coordinate 8,991,779, forward strand.
TGAGGATTGGCATGCGGAAGTGGACTTCTCTGGGTCCTACAACCCCTAGATGGACTTCTACGAGGGTTAGGCGGATTATGGAAACAACGGGGAGTGCAGCGACGTTAGTCTACAGTCAGACTTGGGATTCGACTATGGGGAGGACCTGTCTATGGAGGTGGGGATCGTCCCAACATCAGTGACGTAGAGTCTGCAGACTCTGAGAGCGATGAGCCTCCAGCACTTAAGATACCGCCCAATGCTCCACCTAGGAGGTGCCACTCGGGATCGAGCAAACCATCCGGTGCGGCACAAAGAGGGGCGACCTCGTTCGAGGAGGAAACTCCCTCCACTAGGGCATACAGCCCCGGAATTCATGCGCTGGTACCTAAGTCTCGTAGAGGCAAGGGGGAGGTGTCACCAGTGCCCACCCCACAACTTCTGTGCCTCCTGTATTCCCCATGGGGGAAGTGGATGGCTGAATAAAACCTTGATTTAATACTTCATCTATATATTCCTCTCTTCTTCTTGGGAGAGAGGATAAATACGATCCTTGGGAAACACGGATACTTCCAGGAGCTCAATAGCACAGTTGTAGGGATGATGGGGAGGTAACAGGGTTGCTTTTTTCTTACTAAAGACCAAAGTGAGATCCTGATATTCCGGAGGGAGGGAAAAGGCTTGTGTATCAGCAGGGCTCTCAACAGTGGTGGAACATAACTGGACAACTGGTAATGTCAAACAATTTCTTAGGCATTGAGATGACCACTGAGTGATTTCCTTACGTGACCATGTTATAATTGGGTCATGTTGTTCTAGCCAAGGTAGACTTAAAATGACTGGTAATGAGGCATCTTCTATGGCGAGAAATTAGATGATCTCTGAGTGGAGTGTGCTTGTGGTAAGTTTTATGAGTGTAGTGCGGAGTGTAATATAACCGGCTCCTACTGGTGATCCTTCCAGACCCGCCAGGTGAAGAGACTTGGTTAATAGCTGGGATGTCCATTTCCCATAAAAGATTCATGTATGAAGTGTCCCTCAGCTCCTGAATCAACTAAGGCTGTAAATGTAGAAGATGGTGTAAGAGACCCAATAAAAACACTTTAAAATGTCTTAGTGATCATCTTTCTTTCTCTGGCAAGATCTCTACCTTGTTTTCTGACATGGGTGGCCTGATCTGTCTATGGCTCAGTGATGCTCGATTAGGTCGAAGACAACAACCACTGATAAAATGTTCTGAGGATCCATAGTAAAAACAGAGACCATATTGGAATCGGTGCTGCCTCTCCTCTTCAGTGAAGCATGAAGAATCATATTGCACTGGTTCCACTGGTCTATAACTGGGAGAGGGATAGCTATGGTGAGAACTACTAGTTCTACGTGGTTTTCGTTCCTGGATGAAGTGATCCAGATGTATAGAAAGAGCTATAAGCCGATTCAAATATAACTTATCATCTCGGCAAGCCAGTTCATGTAAAATCTCTGCATTGAAACCATTCCAGAAAGTGACGATCAACGCCACCTAATTTCATCCACTGCCAGCAGTGACTGTACGGAATTCTCATGGGTAGTCGGCCACAGAATGATTGCATTGGTGTAATTTGGTAAGTATCTCCACACAGGTTCTTCCCTCATGTGGGTGATCGAACACAGCCTTGAATTGCTCAATAAAGTCGTCATAAGACGCCAGTTGTACGTTAGCCCAAATGGCTGTCGCCCAGTTAAGAGCTTTGTCAGTTAGACGAGAGGTAATGAAGGTAATTTTATCTTGATTGGAACAGGTTGGAAGACTATTGAAATACAATGAATATTGCAACAAAAAACGTTGACACTTGGGTAGCCATAATATTTTTCAGGTTTCTCAGAGGGAGGGTTGGTTGGATACTGCTTGTGGCGGTAGTAGGTGCAGGTGTGGGACTGAACTGAGAAGGAGTAGTCATCATTTGTAGCTGGGATGTAAGTTCTCTGAGACTTTGTCCTAGTTCCAACATTTGAGTTTGTTGGTCTGCTTGTTGCTTGCCTATAATCCATTGACTGTGTGAAACCCTCAAGCAACTGGTGCTGTTGGTGGATTAGTTGACCCTGGTTGTTCAAAGCTTCCTTCAAAGCATCTGAGTCCACCATCTGCATGGAGGTGAAGTATGGGCCAGGCAAAAATCACATGCAGATAAAAAAAATAGGGATTTATTGTAGTAACAGGTAGTGGAAACGGTCACAGAAATAAATTAGTAACTCGAAAGTAGGGAAAACAGTCCGTGTCAAAAAATCATAAAGACCAACCAATAATCCAGGCATCAGAATCCAAAAGGAGCAGGCAAAAATCCGAAACGGGAAACATTAAGTCAAGGTTCGGTACACAGGAAAACAATCCAAAGCACGTTCGGTATGCATAGGACTCTAGAGGCAATACTTCACAGTGTCCTAATGTTCGAGACAGGCTTAAATAATCAAGTACACAGGGGAGTTCAATATTCCGGTAATGACGATCTGATGTGAAGTTCATGATTGGTGGAGTCCTGGGTTGGGTGACAAACAGCCTGCTGGGTGCTGTACTGTGATGAGGAATTGGGTGATATGACACATATGGACTCAATGTTGGAATGTAAATAATGACCAAAGCAGATATTAACACACAATGATGATTTTTCTAATGCAAAGATGGTACAGATAAGTGTGAAAAGTTAATGGAGCGCTAAGACTGGAGAGACGACATTTCACTGAGACATAAGACAATAAGAAATGGCATTCTTGGAGGGTGACACTCTACTTTGGTGGGGTGGTGTAGCAAGAAGGATAAAAGAAGATCCCAAATGTAAGGTCTGCAGTTGTTCTTGAGGCAACTCCTTTGTTGTAAACCATACTGGTGTCAATAAAGACATCTTCTGTTTTTCTCTACCATCCTGAACATTGCCTGTTTGAGTGCTTTGATGTTTTGCATGACTCATCAGCTCTGTAAATATCTGAGCATCAAAGTTTCACATCCACTATTACCCTCGGTCGTCAGGCATAGTGGAATGAACAGACTACATGATCAAAAAACTGCTAGCTGCAGTTCTATGTGAAATGCATATGACTCCTAGTGCAACCACAAAAGTGGCCCCTTTCGAAGTTTTGATGGGAAGACCATTTGAGCCAACCAGGCCTCCTGCTAGCTGTTTGGCACACTCTGATTAGGTTGTACCCTCATTAAGAGCCACCAACTCTGCCCCATAAACCAACTGCCAACTGACACTGAGGAAAACATGGAGGAGCAATGCAATGCACCACATGCCCCGGTCTGGTTTTGTCTGCATGCACAACTCCCACAACCCACCAATCACAATTTCAATATGTAACCTGTGACTGTCAGGTTGATCAGGGGTGAGGCACCCTGACAGACGTAACACGTGTGTCACAACAAGATTTTCTAAGAGGGGCCTTTATGAAGCTGTTATGTAGGGTGATGCCACCTGAAGGAGATCAGGCTAACCAACCCTGACTAGCTCCCGGCTTGTGGCCTCCCTCTGGTAGCCGTGAACTTGCGTTGTAAGCCACACGTTACTTAACCAACATCACCTCAATTATCAACACTGGAGGATGCCACAACTGTTCAATGAACAGGTTGGTATTTCCATGACTTTTCAATGCTAAGCTGCACACCGTTGTCAGCACTCTTCAAATATCCTCTGACAAACGGTTCCATTTAAAAACAGTATAATAGCTATTTTTAAATCATTTATCTTTGCTCTGTTGCCAAGCAGAGATTCTATAGTTGTTTTAGTCACTTTATATTGTTGCCAAGCAGGTTTTCTACGTTTGTTGTGATAGCAGTCTGCCAAAACTACATTCTTCCTCTTTTTTGTCACTCATGCTGTCTATATATTCTAAGCCCTGTGTGAGAATAAGCTGGAGCACTTCTGAGTGCTTGCTGACTCAGTGTCCTGTGTGCAACTCAGGACTTCTCTCCAGGCACCTGAGGTTCACAAAGATGAAACCGATCTCCTCACTGAGGGTTGACCATCCAAATGCTTAACACACTGCATTGCGGGTAATAAGAATGTTCTGAATTTAAAATGCTCCTTAACATCCGTTCAACACTTTTTAAAAGTCTCAGGTAGCCAATTCTTTAGCTGCTCTAATTGCATGTGCTATTTTCTTTAATAAGAAGAAAAGATCCATTTGAACCGATAGTAAAATGAACTGACCACACATGGTGGTAAAAATATTTGGTGTGTGTGTTGGGGTTAGATGTTTGTCAAAAGTTCATTTGAATATATTTCCTCTCCACTGTAAGTGTAGAACATTCAGTAGACTATGTTTCTAAAGAGTGTTTATGTTACTGTGGGTTACTATGGAGGTCAAGGCCTGTTTGATACTCAAAAAGGATGGCAGAGGTCCTCATCCTGGGAAATTTGAACTGTTTCCATCAGGTGTTTTTCACAGACTGCACATTAATTTGGGGAACCAAAAGGTTCATGTGGGAGGGTCTGTTCTACTGACCTGCTCCTAGACTGAACATCACATACCACACACTCTTAAACGAATCTTCAGAGAAAAAGAAATCGTATCCACTGACCAGACTCAGGGTTACACAGGCAGAGTTCAGCATCTTAAAGATACTCCAGGAAATATCTCTCTACTCATATCACCCCCCACTGAGGAGGATGGGGGAGTGTCCACCATACCTGTGTAAACACTGCAGTCCACTTCCTCCCACTGACTGGACTCTGGCTATCAGGTGTTTCCCTCTGACTCATGTTGCCTTTATCACTCCAGGACGGCACTGCCATCCTGTGGGAGAAACTGACTTGGAGAACCGAGATGGATGATGCTTGTCCACAAACTCTACTACACTGTGTAGTAGTGTTATATTCTGTGCAGATGACTTTTTGACTGGGACATATGTATAGAGAATAACATTTTTTTTTTTAAATTTCCATCAGTCATTCAGTGTTTTTGTTTCAATCTTTCCAAGAGATGACATGGGGGTTTAATCATGAAGTTTGGGAATTTTCACATTTGTAAACTAATTTCCTTGAGCACAAAGACAAAAACAACAAAAAAAGACTAATTAAGAAAACCAGTCTTTAAACTGGAGTCACTGGAGTGAATGTGACAGAATCCATGCTGCCAGTCAGTTAGTGATTGACTGATTAAAACATGAAGTTGATATTTGGATCACAGCAGAACCTAAAGCCCACAAAACCAAAAAAGAAGCATGGACATGTGTGTCTGGGTCTGTGTCTGTGTGTGTTTGTGTGTGTGTGTGTGCGCGAGCAAGCATGCATGAATGTGTTAGTGTAGGCGTGAATGTGTGTATGTGTTTGTGTGCATCAGCATTGGCTGTCCTTTCTTCTTGACCAAGTGTGTAGCGACCAAAGAGCTGCATCACAAACAATAAAAAAGTGAGGAATAAATAACACAAACAGAAATAAAGAAGTGAGTACAATTCTCACAACTGTAAACTGGTAGCTACATACGCATGTATGGGAGCAGGCATATATTTGTGAGTGTGTGTGTGTGTGTGGGGGGGGGGGGGGGGGTAGGTGTGTCTCACTTTGTACATTTAGTGTGTGTGTAAAATTATGTTTTTTTCTCCAGGTCCTTCAAATGTGGGTCTGGCCATCCTGAAGCAGCTGTATGTGTGTGTGTGTGTGTGTGTGTGTGTGTATGTTTTTGTTTGTATGAATGTGTGCATGTGTTTTTATGTGTGTGTATGTATGTGTGTGTGCCAGTTCCCCCCAGCTAGACACATCACAGATAGTGATGTCCAACAGATAGTGGCATGTCCAACTGCTGTCAGTGAACTGCACTCTACACACATTCTGCTGTCAAACTGCACCACACACACCTTCATGATGTGTGTGGTTATCAGTGGGTGTAAACAGAAACCACAACTCTCTGTCCTGCTTTGGCTCTTTATTTATGAAACAACAATAGATACACAGTGGAAGTGATGCGTACAGCCAACAGTTTGGCATTTGACTTTAAAAGACATGATTAAGAACAGAAAAAAAAATATGATGCTATTTAAAATTCAAATTTAAAAAAATCCTTCAATAGAAATACACACATAAAATGCAGAAAAAAATATTTTTGGGGAAAAATACGATAATGTAATAATAAAACGCAATACATTTTTTACAGACGCAATACATTTTTTACAGACAAGCAAAATGATGCTTGTTGGAGTCAGAATTTAGTTCTAGATTGTCCTGCCCCTACAAGTCCTACTTTATGCTAGTATCTAATTAGCAATTAGCAAGTAATTAGCACCGGTTCCTCTCTACCGGACCGAACCACAACGCAGATTTCAGTGCCACTTAACGCTGATCAGATGTGTGTGGCAGGTCTGTTAAACAGGTGTGTAGGTCTGTAGCTGGTCTGTTGATTTCTCTTGGTTTTCTTCTCTACTGCAGACTAGCTGTTTCATCTCCACCAGCAGTGTTATAGTGAACTCTGCTCATTTCTGACACTGAAGCAGGTCACATGAACAAGAACAACTCAGTTCATTCAGGATCTGACTCTGCACATGGTAAAATGGATGTTAATGGACACAATGAGAAAACAATCTGATTATAACAGCTTGCTAATGAGATTTTTACCTTTGTTTCTTTTGGTGTAATAAACCACAGCCACGATAATGTGGAGGAAGATCACAGTGACCAAAGCAAAGGGGATGTAGGGCAGAGTCTGAGGAGAGACTGTAACAACACAACAAACACTGACCCCAGTCTTATACAGCAGCAGAATACATTTATTTAGCACAGCTGTGAACTGTTTACTCTTCCAAACACTCCCTCTTAAACTAAATGTTAAACTAAATGTCGTTTACTACTATTATTATTATTAGTATTCGTAGTAGTAGTATATAGTGGGGAATCATTTTATGGAGTTGATGGGAGAATATTATTAAACAAATGCATCTTAAATTCAGTGGTAGTTGATGAACAGAATGAATGTGGGGCCTCTGCAAGAATAGAAAATATGATGAGTTGAAAGTACTGAAGGTTCTGTGCTTTCATGCGTTTTACATGTTTACATTTATATTTTGTACTACAAAACTGATGTATGTACAGTTTGTAAAAGCAAAAGTATTCGGTTCACTGTGTTACTGGTGGTTAATAGGATGGCTAAGTGTGAGGTTACAGGTTCTGTAGGTGCAGTGTGTCCTTCAGTCATTTTCTGTGAGTGAATGAAACAGGGACTGCTGGGTCAAGTCCTCATGGAGTGGATTAGTCTTCACCTGAGCAGAATAGCTGTCCCGGGGGGGGTCTCTCTCTCTCTCTCTCTCGCTCTCTCGCTCTCTCTCGCTTTCGCTCTCTGCAGACATTCTCCCTCATTCCTGGCCTGGCTACCTCCTGTCACATCTCTGTTGTGCTTGGACTGACACGACTTTTCATTGTTACCCTACCAGTCCCAGTGTCTGCCTTTGTCTGTTCCCATTCATATCTTTGTAACTGTCCCAATCCCAGCTGTGGTTCGGTTCCTGTTATCCCGTATCCAGTGCTCCTACTCTCAGCCGGGCTCCCGTCCATCCCACTGCCCAAGCTGGAACCCAGTCGTCTCCTGTCCAGCCTGCTGTCAGGTCTCTGGTTGTGGTACAAAGTCCTGTTTCCACCCCTCACCCGATGGACTTGCCCCTTTTTTTCCTCCTTTTCCACCTGTCCTTGTCCAGGTTCCCCAGACCCTGCTGTGTGATGCCGGGCTCGGGCTCCCTTGTCAACTGTTATGCACGTCAGGAGCCCCGTGTTAAGCAGGGTGTGGGTGCTACTGTAACACCCCTCACCACCATCACACAGGAGCCCCGTGTTAAGGGGGGTGTGGGTGCTACTGTAACACCTCTCACCACCATCCTCCTCCCCATGTGCTCCTTTGTTTGTTTTTATTCCTCCACATGCTTTGTGTTGTTCATGCCCTCACACAGGGGTCCTGTGTTTCTCCTTTCACTTACCTCCGTCGCCTGGGGCTAGTCTCACCCTCATTATTTACCCTATAAAGCCCAATCCTGTACAACCACTAATGTCAGTTATTTTGCCTTAATCGCTTGTATTACCTTCTGTATGCAACATTAGCACAGTAAGTTCATGTGTGCTTTCATTTTCATTAAAAACAAAAATGCATCAAACCAGGCTAAGTCACGCTTGCATCCTGCCCCACACTCGTTAAACCAATGTGTGTTACCTCCATTGGAAGTGGATGGACTGAATGTCTTCTAACCTGTTGGAGACGTCATTGTAGTAGCAGGTTTAGTTGAAGCTGTTGGACTTGTTGTGTCAGTGTCCACTGGAGGAGAATTTACAGGTTTATATGGAGCCTCTGCAAGATTAGAAAAGTGTGATCAGTTATAAGTAATGAGGGTTCAGGGCTGTTATGTATTTAACATGTTTAGATTTTGTACTACAGAACTGATGTATGTACAGTTTGGCCAAGCAGACGTGTTCACTCCTCTGTGTGTCAGTGGTGGTGATACGTTGGCTACGTCTGAAGCTGCAGGGCTCTGTAGATGCAGTGTGTCCTTCAGTCATTTTCTGAATGAATGAATTAGGGACTTCTGAGTCAAGTCTCTCTCTCTCTCTCTCTCTCTCTCTCTCTCAGTGCATTTCAGTTCAGTAAGTTTTATTGGCATGAGCATATACAACTATAGTATTGTAATATTGCCAAAGCAGTATTATAACATGAACATTACACAACATTACAACCTTTGCAATTATGGAAATTAAGAATTCTGTTATGATAAAGAACTTGAAGAGAAACTGTAATTGGTCTGAAATAATAATAATTAGAAGTAAAAGGGAAGAAGTGAAAAGAAAGGAAAATGAATAAATAATAATGATGGAAAATAATAAATAGTTAATAATAATAATAATAATAATAATAATAATAATAATAATAATAATAATAAATAGTTAATAATAAATAGTTAATAATAATAAATAGTTAGGTAACTTTTATAAACTGGGTAATATAGTCTGTTTGTGTGTGTGTGTGTGTGTTTGGGTGGGTTAATCATTGTCCCTCATCTTATGGCAGGCAGATATGTATCACGCAGCTAAAGCGCTGCTTTCCTTCTTTTCGCCCAGTAGGATGGGCAGTTTGTCAGTGTTAGACAGACACTTAAAGTTGGGGTGGATCGTCTCAAATTTTGTAAAGTAAATTTGCCGTATTTGGATGAATTTTTCACATTCAGTGAGGAAGTGCAGCTCTGTCTCTACAGTATCATATTTACATTGCTGACAGAGTCTCTGTTCTCTGGGCAGCCATGACATTTATATCGGCTGGTCTGGACGGCCAGGCTGTGTTCTCTGAGTCTGGACTTTGTCAACGTGGTTCTGTGTTTAATGTCAGTCACTGTGTACAGGTCGTCTGCTACAGTGTACTGACGTTTTAGGGCCAGATAACGTTGCATTTTGCTTTGTGCTTGTGTTTGTGTTCCAGTGGGTGATGTAGTTTAGTTTGTGAAGTGTAATAATTTGGTTTGGTCCGATTGTTTGTACTTCAGACTGGTCCTGATGTGTTAGTGTTAGTGTGTGTTAATGAACTCAGTGTCAGCACCAGCTGTGAGAGGAGACTCTTCTCTCTGCTCTTATTTTTTTTTCCTTTCTTTCTCTCCCTCTCTGCCTCCCTCCTTCTCTCTCTCTCTGCTTCTCTCCTTCTCTCTCTCTTTATGCAATAGTTTATGCTCCATCACATTTGATAAATATGAATGGTTGAGAAAAATCTTGTTTTTGTAGAGTCAGTGGTTCTAGCCCATCTGGTCTATTACACAGTTAGTGTTAACCATCCTCCAACTCCAGTCATGATCAGTGTCTGACCACTGAAACACTGCTGGCTGGATATCTTTCACTGTCAGAACACTCTCAGCCTACCAGTATCACTGAATCCAGTAACACTGCTGTACCTGAACCACTCATACCTCACACATCTGAACAGATGTGAGCACCTCAAACCATGTAGTACCTTCCTGTTCTTGAAACTGGGTGATGAAGCTGAAATGAAACTCCCATATGACTCTGTTGTAAATTACTTTGTACTGAAAGTGATGCATTTGCCCTGGTTCTGAAATAAAGTGTTCCATTTTGATGTTTATATGATTGTGAATGTCTTAAGTAATGCCATAAAACTAACAGTTAAATAAAGGTCAGACACAATATATGTAACTCTGTGATAGCGCATCAGTATGGAAGCCTTCACTAGAATTCTTTATATTAAGCCAGCAATTGTCACGGAACGCTCCCCTCACCACTGGTCACGTGGTACGGCCCACCGCCTGCAGTTGAAGTCACTTTTTGTTCTGTAATCACGCCCCCATGATGGCACACACCTGCCCCTGGTTTAATGTTGTGTGTGTCTGTGTGTAGTTAAACCCCTGTTGGTGTGTGCATTAGTGTTGGTCATTGTTTGTGTTGCTAGTCCTACGTGTATTCATGTTAAACGTATATGTTTGTGTTGCCGTCGTTAGTGTTCCTGCAGTGTTACGTGTATTCGTGTTATCCGTTTATGTTGTGTGAGTGCCGTCGTCGTAAGCGTTAAGTATCAATAAATGTCTTTCAAAGTCGAGGGAGTCTGTGCGTCCTGCTCCGCACCCTGCGGCACTCCAGCTGTTACAGCAATCAAGTGGCACATACAACAAATGCTACAGATTCTTGAAGTGCTGATGTTTGTTCAGTTTTCCAACGGATCTCAAAGAGTTTGTCTGTGTGTCTAGTGAGGGGTCTGGTGTTGTCTGTACAGGCAAAGGTCTGAGTAACAGAAATGATCCAGTTAGATTCCCATTCTAATTAGATTTCCATTCCCATCATGTATGAAGACTTAAGCGTCGGTCACATCTAACTGCCACCTCGCTCATGTTTTCACATGGGTGGAGCAAAATGAGGGGATTATGGGCGGTCTTGGTATTGTGTAATTTTGGGAAACGTAGTCCTTCAGAAAACAGCTAACACTACTTGTGACATTGTTTTAATAATTAGTATAAGAATAGCAGCTGCTTTTCTTTCAGAAAGAAGCAAGTAAAGCTCTTGCCCCTTCAAGTGAATGAGGTTTTTCACCAGGCAGATTTTTCTCGTGTTCGGTGTGAAAGATTATTTATACTGCAGATTTAGTGTCTGATGCTGCCTTTAAATTGAACCTAAATAAGATGCCTTAGCAGGCAGCATATGTCAGAGGGAGTGATCACACATTTATTCAACAGTCTTGGATCTGGAAGCATAATGGTCAGTATTTCCATAGACATTCCAGAAAATTCTAATTTAAAGCCTCAACCCAACCAGCTACAAAATTAAGATAAAAAAAGAGCAAAATTACAAGACTTTGTACATAAATGCTTCATGAACTACAAATTCCATAATGCCCTCATACAGGTAGCTGAGATATGTGTACACTGAGAGAGACTGAGCTACAGCGTCATTTGTCATGGCATACTATGTCATTTCAACCAAGAAAATCATAACATATTTATATGTGTACACCAAACTCTCAACTATGAAGTCTTGTTCTTGTTTGCCACCAACTGCTGTGGTCATCTGTGGTCTCTTGCAGAGATATTGTTATTCATCAATTGTTATTCAGGACAGTAAATCACTCTACCAGCTGTGGGTTCCTCTCAGATGTGCTATGACAGGGATGCTGCTCGTATGTGGTCACTCTTTGATTAGTCAGTGTTGGACAAACTCGGCTGTTGATCAATCAAGATCAGACTAAAGAAATTCTGAACCATATGGAGTTAATGCTGGAGCAGAGCTGAGAGTGGAGCTGGAGCATATTTGGTGGACTGAAGACGTACATTTGGAGAAATCTCTCCCTTGGGCTTGTTCTCTCTCTCTCTCTCTCTCTCTCTCTCTCTCTCTCGATGCTCCAGCAGACATGCTCTACTGTTCCCGGCCTGGCCACCCACTTCACCTTCTTTAACCCTTTGCTACATTGAACTTATGAAGCTCGGCTCTCCGCGTAGTATTTGTAATGAGACTGATGGACTCCAGACACTCGCAGATGATGTTAATCACTGATAATTTATGAAGAGAGGGGAAATCCAAAGGTGTAGTCAAAATTCTCTACACTGGTAGATTGAGGCCGAGTGAAGAGCCAGCTATATTTTTATATATATTTAGAGTGCTGACACCAGTTTCCTGTAAAGTATCCAATCTCTGCACTATAAGTTTAGTAGGTCAAATCCTATGTTAGGCTGACAGAACCACTGAAAAAGCAGGATGCATTAAGACAGGAATTTCAGAAAGGTGGTTATGCATATTCTCATAACACATGCTAGACAATGCAGTAGAGCATTCTCTTCAGAATATAAATTATAATTACAGGAATAATTTGGAATCAGATACATTTTGTAATTTTATGTGCATTAAACCTTTGCCGGCACCTCTGCCTTTGGTTGTAGGTAAGTGGGACAGGGGTAAATAATTACAGTAACAAGCTCCAAATATGTCACTTGTAATGTCAAGCTGACATCAACATTGACTAAATCAACTTTTATGACTGTTTGTTTACGCCCATTTGCAACTTGTCATAGTAAAGCCTTGCTTCTTATTTTAGATGTTTTAAATCAAAAATCTAAAATAAGAACACATTAGTGATTTTGATCCAGCTGGTCCACCAACATTAATGATCTGCACACTGTGTAGTTTTCAGAACGATAATGTAACGCAGAGGCAGACAGGACTTGACGCACATGTGTAAACGAAAGTTCTTCATTTGCAAAACAGGTAGACACAACGGCAAAATTAACAAAATGATGCAAACTAAGCAATGACTAAATGGAACACCAAAAAGGGAGAAAAATGATACAGGAACTGTGCAGAAACAATAAAATTGTGATGTAACATTTGATACTAAGACATCGAAGCTCGTATCACACAGTGTACCGAAGCTTGTATCAGTTACTATTACCACTAAAGTTAATATTACCATTAATATTACCACTAAAGTTACTAACAACACGTGAATAATGATGGTCGAAGCTTCAGACGTCACTGAAGCACAGAATGAGGGTGAGACTTTCATAAGTTTGGCACTGTCCTATAACTTGGAAGCTTTATCTTTTTACTAAAAAAAATTGGAAATGTGCTAATTATAGAAGTCAAAAGTGAGAGTAAACATTTCCTAACGCCAACCTGTTGTACTTACATAAAAGGGAAACAATGATTTTACACAAATTATTTCAGAATTTAATTATTAAACATCATTACTGATCATCCTTTTTTTTTTTTTTAATGACATATGAAGGCGGTGCAGTGTTGTATTGTTTATAGTGCTGCGCAGTTTTGAATCTTTAGCTGCTATAATTTCTGAAAACCACCAGGTGTCGCTGTTTGTCACCAGCTTTCAATGCTCCAAAGCTTCGAATCCTTCAGCAGTACAATAAGGAAGAACCTCAAACGCTTCACAAGACTTCATCTGCACATCATTACCAAGAAGGAAGTTAAACAGTAAACACTAGAATAACGAGCAGGCTAATAACGTTACCAAACAACAATAAACTCACGGGAGGACGAGAGAGCGCACATTCAGATACCCACAACCAAGATGATAAAACAAGGGATATTTATACAAAGATTAACGAATGCAAACTAGACAAAGATGAAAACAGTGACAGAAAAACCAAAACAAAGAAGCATGTGTGTTAAAAACCTGAGACATTCTTACTTGAACTGCCCAAGATATTTGTTACAATTAAAGGAGTATTTGACCATCACTGAACTAAACGTTACTGGTAATGTGCACAGATGACAGCACAACAGCAAATATAACAGCAGAAAGTCTACAAGTAACTCAGACAACCAAGACTTTGCTAGTGTGGATACATAAGAAAACCTTAAAGCTGGATTTATCATTTGCAGTTGGATTTGGATCAAATACCGTGTTTTACCTTTAATGATGAGTTTGATGTATTTATAGTTCCACTGGTTAAGATAACACCAGTATTCTCCCTCATCCTCTTCAGTCAGGTGTGATATGAGTAGAGAGAGATTTCCTGGAGAGTGAGCAGTACCCATCTGAACTCTGTTTCTGTACTGTTCACTCTCACTGGTGATCACATCCCATGTTTGTCTTCTTGTGTTGTATTTCTGCCAGGTGAAACTCTCAGGTTTGGCGTGTGGTTCAGTACAGGAGCAGGGCAGCTGTACTGAGTCTCCTGTGTATGCAGTGATGACGTCTGTCCTCAGATTCCCTACCAACATGCAGCCTGCAGAAACACACGAGATAAAGGCCTTCACTATTAAACATAGCTGCACATTTACATGTAAAATGGTTATTATTATATATGACATACTCCGTTAATATTATTATATATGACATACTTAATTGTTATTGTATATCACATACTCCATTTTTATTATAGATGGCATACTTAATTGCTCCAGGTCCAGTCACCTGATGGTACTGATGGTACCAGCCAACTGATGATGGTACTGGAAATCACTAAGAGATTTCCCAATAGATGTTGGTATGATGGATACATGACCATCAAGTTATAAGATGTAAATGTCTGATTATATATTGTCTCTCTCCCTCCCTCCTTCTCTCTCTCCCCCTCTGCCCACCCTCGCTCCCTCCCTCCCTCCCTCCCTCCCTCCTTCTCTCCTTCTCTCTCCATCCCTCATTCTCTCTCTATTTCTTCCTTTCTCTCTCTCTCTCCTTCCCTCCTCTCTCTCTCCCTCTTTCTTTTTCTCCCCCTCTCTCTAGATAAATGAGAACAGTAGTAACTAAATAAGGAAACTAAACAAGTTGTGTGTAATATGGGTATATAACTGACTAGAACCTAAAAAGGACAGAAGACAAGAGTCATTAACTACAGGCATGAAATACAAATACAAACAGAAGATGTAACTAGAAACAGACAGAAGTAGAACTGCAGATCCTGCTGCTGGATAGATTTTTTGTTTTATGTAGTACAGTAGTTATTGATACAGACCAGTCGCTATATGCAGTACGGCCCACTGAGTGCAGTTGAAATGATTTTTTGTTTTGTAACCACGCCCCCATGATGGCACACACCTGCCCCTGGTTTAATGTTGTGTGTGTCTGTGTGTAGTTAAACCCCTGTTGGTGTGTGCATTAGTGTTGGTCATTGTTTGTGTTGCTAGTCCTACGTGTATTCATGTTAAACGTATATGTTTGTGTTGCCGTCGTTAGTGTTCCTGCAGTGTTACGTGTATTCGTGTTATCCGTTTATGTTGTGTGAGTGCCGTCGTCGTAAGCGTTATGTATCAATAAGTGTCTGTCAAAGTCAAGGGAGTCTGTGCGTCCTGCTCCGCGCCCTGCGGCACTCCAGCTGTTACAGCAATCAAGTGGCACATACAACAAATGCTACAGATTCTTGAAGTGCTGATGTTTGTTCAGTTTTCCACCTGATCTCACTGAGTTTGTCTGTGTGTCTAGTGAGGGGTCTGGTGTTGTCTGTACAGGCAAAGGTCTGAGTAACAGAAATGATCCAGTTAGATTCCCATTCTAATTACATTCCCATCATGTATGAAGACTTAAGATTTAAGATTTAATTTTTTCACATGGGTTGAGCAAAATCAGGTGATTATGGCTGCTCTTGATGTTGTGTAATTTTGGGGAAGGTAGTCATTCAGAAAACAGCTAACACTACTTGTGACATTGTTTAAAAGAGTATTTGACCATCACTGAACTAAAGGTTACTGGTAATGTGCAAAGATGACAGCACAACAACAAATATGACAGCAGAAAGTCTACAAGTAACTCAGACAACCAAGATTTTGCTAGTGTGGATACCTAAGAAAACCTTAAAGCTGGATTTATCATTTGCAGTTGGATTTGGATCAAATACAGTGTTTTACCTTTAATGATGAGTCTGATGGCTTTATAGTTCCACTGGTTAGGATAACACCTGTAGACTCCCTCATCCTCTTCAGTCAGGTGTGATATGAATAGAGAGAGATTTCCTGGAGAGTGAACAGTACCCATCTGAACTCTGTTTCTGTACTGTTCACTCTCACTGGTGATCACGTCCCATGTGTTTCTGTTTGTGTTGCGTTTCCTCCAGGTGAAACTCTCATGTTTGGCGTGTGGGTCAGTACAGGAGCAGGGCAGCAGTACTGAGTCTCCTGTGTATGCAGTGATGACGTCTGTCCTCAGATTCCCTACCAACATGCAGCCTGCAGAAACACACAGGATAAAGGCCTTCACTATTAAACATGGCTGCACATGTACATGTAAAATGGCTGTTATTACATATGACATACTCCATTATTATTATATATGACATACTCCATTATTATTATATATGACATACTTAATTATTATATATGACATACTCCGTTATTATTATTATATATGACATACTTAATTATTATTGTATATCACATACTCCATTATTATTATATATGACATACTTAACTATTATATATGGCATACTTAATTGCTCCAGGTCCAGTCACCTGATGGTACTGATGGTACCAGCCAACTGATGATGGTACTGGAAATCACTAAGAGATTTCCCAATAGATGTTGGTATGATGGATACATGACCATCAAGTTATAAGATGTAAACGTCTGATTATATATTGTCTCTCTCCCTCCCTCCTTCTCTCTCTCCCCCTCTGCCCACCCTCGCTCCCTCCCTCCCTCCTTCTCTCCTTCTCTCTCTATCCCTCATTCTCTCTCTATTTCTTCCTTTCTCTCTCTCTCTCCTTCCCTCCTCTCTCTCTCCCTCTTTCTTTTTCTCCCCCTCTCTCTAGAGCAAATGAGAACAGTAGTAACTAAATAAGGAAACTAAACAAGTTGTGTGTAATATGGGTATATAACTGACTAGAACCTAAAAAGGACAGAAGACAAGAGTCATTAACTACAGGCATGAAATACAAATACAAACAGAAGATGTAACTAGAAACAGACAGAAGTAGAACTGCAGATCCTGCTGCTGGATAGATTTTTTGTTTTATGTAGTACAGTAGTTATTGGTACAGACCAGTCGCTATATGCAGTACAGCCCACTGAGTGCAGTTGAAATGATTTTTTGTTTTGTAACCACGCCCCCATGATGGCACAAACCTGCCCCTGGTTTAATGTTGTGTGTGTCTGTGTGTATTTAAACCCCTGTTGGTGTGTGCATTAGTGTTGGTCATTGTTTGTGTTGCTAGTCCTACGTGTATTCATGTTAAACGTACATGTTCATGTTGCTGTCATGTTCCTGCCAGTGTTACGTGTATTCATGTTATCCGTTTATGTTGTGTGAGTGCCATCGTCGTAAGCGTTACGTGTTAATAAATGTGTGTCAAAGTCGAGGGAGTCTGTGCGTCCTGCTCCGCGCCCTGCGGTTCTCCAGCTGTTACAGCAGTCAAGTGGCACATACAACAAATGCTACAGATTCTTGAAATGCTGATGTTTGTTCAGTTTTCCACCTGATCTCACTGAGTTTGTCTGTGTGTCTAGTGAGGGGTCTGGTGTTGTCTGTACAGGCAAAGGTCTGAGTAACAGAAATGATCCAGTTAGATTCCCATTCTAATTAGATTTCCATTCCCATCATGTATGAAGACTTAAGCGTCGGTCACATCTAACTGCCACCTCGCTCATGTTTTCACATGGGTGGAGCAAAATGAGGGGATTATGGGCGGTCTTGGTATTGTGTAATTTTGGGGAACGTAGTCCTTCAGAAAACAGCTAACACTACTTGTGACATTGTTTTAATAATTAGTATAAGAATAGCAGCTGCTTTTCTTTCAGAAAGAAGCAAGTAAAGCTCTTGCCCCTTCAAGTGAATGAGGTTTTTCACCAGGCAGATTTTTCTCGTGTTCGGTGTGAAAGATTATTTATACTGCAGATTTAGTGTCTGATGCTGCCTTTAAATTGAACCTAAATAAGATGCCTTAGCAGGCAGCATATGTCAGAGGGAGAACAGTGATCACACATTTATTCAACAGTCTTGGATCTGGAAGCATATTGGTCATTATTTCCATAGACATTCCAGAAAATTCTAATCTAAAGCCTCAACCCAAGCAGCTACAAAATTAAGATAAAAAAAGAGCAAAATTACAAGACTTTATACATAAATGCTTCATGAACTACAAATTCCATAATGCCCTCATACAGGTAGCTGAGATATGTGTACACTGAGAGAGACTGAGCTACAGCGTCATTTGTCATGGCATACTATGTCATTTCAACCAAGAAAATTGTAACATATTTATATGTGTAGGCCAAACTCTCAACTATGAAGTCTTGTTCTTGTTTGCCCCAACTGCTGTGGTCATCTGTGGTCTCTTGCAGAGATATTGTTATTCATCAAATGTTATTCAGGACAGTAAATCACTCTACCAGCTGTGGGTTCCTCTTGGATGTGCTATGACAGGGATGCTGCTCGTATGTGGTCACTCTTTGATTATTCATTGTTGGACAAACTCTACTGTTGATCAATCAAGATAAGAATAAAGAAATTCTGAACCGTGTGGAGTTAATGCTGGAGCAGAGCTGAGAGTGGAGCTGGAGCAGAGTTGGTGGACTGAAGACGTACATTTGGAGAAATCTCTCCCTTCGGCTTGTGCTCTCTCTCTCTCTCTCTCTCTCTCTCTCTCGATGCTCCAGCAGACATGCTCTACTGTTCCCGGCCTGGCCACCCACTTCACCTTCTTTAACCCTTTGCTACATTGAACTTATGAAGCTCGGCTCTCCGCGTAGTATTTGTAATGAGACTGATGGACTCCAGACACTCGCAGATGATGTTAATCACTGATAATTTATGAAGAGAGGGGAAATCCAAAGGTGTAGTCAAAATTCTCTACACTGGTAGATTGAGGCCGAGTGAAGAGCCAGCTATATTTTTATATATATTTAGAGTGCTGACACCAGTTTCCTGTAAAGTATCCAATCTCTGCACTATAAGTTTAGTAGGTCAAATCCTATGTTAGGCTGACAGAACCACTGAAAAAGCAGGATGCATTAAGACAGGAATTTCAGAAAGGTGGTTATGTATATTCTCATAACACATGCTAGACAATGCAGTAGAGCATTCTCTTCAGAATATAAATTATAATTACAGGAATAATTTGGAATCAGATACATTTTGTAATTTTATGTGCATTAAACCTTTGCCGGCACCTCTGCCTTTGGTTGTAGGTAAGTGGGACAGGGGTAAATAATTACAGTAACAAGCTCCAAATATGTCACTTGTAATGTCAAGCTGACATCAACATTGACTAAATCAACTTTTATGACTGTTTGTTTACGCCCATTTGCAACTTGTCATAGTAAAGCCTTGCTTCTTATTTTAGATGTTTTAAATCAAAAATCTAAAATAAGAACACATTAGTGATTTTGATCCAGCTGGTCCACCAACATTAATGATCTGCACACTGTGTAGTTTTCAGAACGATAATGTAGCGCAGAGGCAGACAGGACTTGACGCACATGTGTAAACGAAAGTTCTTCATTTGCAAAACAGGTAGACACAACGGCAAAATTAACAAAATGATGCAAACTAAGCAATGACTAAATGGAACACCAAAAAGGGAGAAAAA
This sequence comes from Electrophorus electricus, assembly GCF_041902795.1. Lineage (NCBI taxonomy): Eukaryota > Metazoa > Chordata > Actinopteri > Gymnotiformes > Gymnotidae > Electrophorus > Electrophorus electricus. The sequence continues at coordinate 9,011,224 of NC_137498.1, forward strand.
TGATACAGGAACTGTGCAGAAACAATAAAATTGTGATGTAACATTTGATACTAAGACATCGAAGCTCGTATCACACAGTGTACCGAAGCTTGTATCAGTTACTATTACCACTAAAGTTAATATTACCATTAATATTACCACTAAAGTTACTAACAACACGTGAATAATGATGGTCGAAGCTTCAGACGTCACTGAAGCACAGAATGAGGGTGAGACTTTCATAAGTTTGGCACTGTCCTATAACTTGGAAGCTTTATCTTTTTACTAAAAAAAATTGGAAATGTGCTAATTATAGAAGTCAAAAGTGAGAGTAAACATTTCCTAACGCCAACCTGTTGTACTTACATAAAAGGGAAACAATGATTTTACACAAATTATTTCAGAATTTAATTATTAAACATCATTACTGATCATCCTTTTTTTTTTTTTTTAATGACATATGAAGGCGGTGCAGTGTTGTATTGTTTATAGTGCTGCGCAGTTTTGAATCTTTAGCTGCTATAATTTCTGAAAACCACCAGGTGTCGCTGTTTGTCACCAGCTTTCAATGCTCCAAAGCTTCGAATCCTTCAGCAGTACAATAAGGAAGAACCTCAAACGCTTCACAAGACTTCGTCTGCACATCATTACCAAGAAGGAAGTTAAACAGTAAACACTAGAATAACGAGCAGGCTAATAACGTTACCAAACAACAATAAACTCACGGGAGGACGAGAGAGCGCACATTCAAAGACCCACAACCAAGATGATAAAACAAGGGATATTTATACAAAGATTAACGAATGCAAACTAGACAAAGATGAAAACAGTGACAGAAAAACCAAAACAAAGAAGCATGTGTGTTAAAAACCTGAGACATTCTTACTTGAACTGCCCAAGATATTTGTTACAATTAAAGGAGTATTTGACCATCACTGAACTAAACGTTACTGGTAATGTGCACAGATGACAGCACAACAGCAAATATAACAGCAGAAAGTCTACAAGTAACTCAGACAACCAAGACTTTGCTAGTGTGGATACATAAGAAAACCTTAAAGCTGGATTTATCATTTGCAGTTGGATTTGGATCAAATACCGTGTTTTACCTTTAATGATGAGTTTGATGTATTTATAGTTCCACTGGTTAAGATAACACCAGTATTCTCCCTCATCCTCTTCAGTCAGGTGTGATATGAGTAGAGAGAGATTTCCTGGAGAGTGAGCAGTACCCATCTGAACTCTGTTTCTGTACTGTTCACTCTCACTGGTGAACACATCCCATGTTTGTCTTCTTGTGTTGTATTTCTGCCAGGTGAAACTCTCAGGTTTGGCGTGTGGTTCAGTACAGGAGCAGGGCAGCTGTACTGAGTCTCCTGTGTATGCAGTGATGACGTCTGTCCTCAGATTCCCTACCAACATGCAGCCTGCAGAAACACACGAGATAAAGGCCTTCACTATTAAACATGGCTGCACATTTACATGTAAAATGGCTGTTATTACATATGACATACTCCATTATTATTATTATATATGACATACTCCATTATTATTATATATGACATACTTAATTATTATATATGACATACTTAATTGCTCCAGGTCCAGTCACCTGATGGTACTGATGGTACCAGCCAAATGATGATGGTACTAGAAATCACTAAGAGATTTCCCAATAGATGTTAGTATGATGTATGCATGACCATCAAGTTATAAGATGTAAATGTCTGATTATATTGATTATAGATTGTCTTTGCCTCCCTCTCACTCACTCACTCACTCACTCACTCACTCCCTCCCTCCTTCCTTCTCTCCCTCTCCCTTCCCACTAAAGTTACTATTACCACTAACATTACCACTAAAGTTACTATTACCACTAACATTACCACTAAAGTTACTAATAACGTGACTAATCTTGTTTGAAGCTTCAAACATCACAGATACACAGGATGAGATTGAGACTGTTTCATAAGTTTGGCACTGTCCTATAACTTGGAAGCTTTATCTTTTTACTAAAAAATTGGAAATGTGCAAATTATAGAACCCAAAAGGGAGGGTAAATGTTTCATTACATCAACCTGTTGTCTCCCAGTACAGTTTTGTATTATGTTTTCACATAAAAAGGGAAACAATGATTTTAAACTAATTATTGTAGAATATAATTACTAAACATCATTACTGATCATCTTTTTTTTTTTAATGAAATATGATGGCGGTGCAGTGTTGTATTGTTTATAATGCTGCGCAGTTTTGAATCGATGCCTGCTATAATTTCTGAAAACCACCAGGTGTCGCTGTTTGTCACCAGCTTTCAATGCTCCAATGCTTCGAATCATTCAGCAGTACAATAAGGAAGAACCTCAAACGCTTCACAGGACTTCGTCTGCACATCATTTCCAAAAAGAAAGTAAAAACACATCTGTAGATAAAAACACAGTTGCATTCCACAACACACTACACACAGCTACAGCAGTAACGCTGCTACACATCTTATACACTCTACAAAACTACAGTGTACTGAACACTGAAAACCACCCCAGACTACAGTCTGTCTAGTGGAACCACCATACGACTATGACCTGGAACTCTACAACTCTCTCAGTAGAACTCCACTGAAATTCTCCACACACTAATATCCACAGTAGAGGGGAAGTGTGTTCAAGTGCAAAATAAATGATTCCTCCACTTCTTTCTCTTTCACATCCAGACTAAATCTAACAATGAAACAGTGTCTTTCTAGTGTGATCACTTCCTCCTGAGCTGCCAGTGTTCAGACCCCATCCTCAGTAAAGTGATCCTGCAGTAAGAAGTAGTGCTACACAGTGATCCCCCTCAGCACTGTTTGGACACATCATTTCACTCCTGCACTTAAAGTGATCAGAGGGCCAAACTGAATGTGTAGCTTAGCAAATATTAGACAGATCAGACAGGAAAAGCTCTAGACTACATGCTGATCAAAATAAACATTGATCATTTAATCAGGTAAACACGAGCATTGTCTGATAACATTCATATTATTCATAGAGTACAGGTGGAGGCAGCAGTCTATGATCATGTTGTAGTTTTCATACTATTAAGAAAAAACTACTTAAGAGAAGCTGTGAAATCCACCCACTGACACAGAACCAATAAAGGAGTCACCAAAGTAAAGACCACTTTGGATGTAGACAGTACAATGTCATCACAACCCAACAGTTATCACAGGAAGTAGAAACATTTTCTCTCCTTTTCTCTTTGTTACTTTGTTCTTTTTGTTGTTAAAGCTGTCAAAAGCTGTTTAACTGTTTGCTAAATGCTGAATATCTGTAAAGTAACTAATTGAGGCTGTAGGCTAGTGTGCACTGCGCTGTAACAACAACAACAAAATAAAATAAAAACTGTACAGAGACAACCCCCCTAAAAAGCAAAAATAGTAATAAATAAATGTATATATAAAATAACTGAGAACAGCAATAGAGAGAGTGGGCTTCCTTGCCTAGTACCTCTATGCACATTTTGTGATGGTATTATATTAGTACTGACTGTGGCCTCAGGTGTGGTTTTAAAGATTTTACACAATGTGAGGAGAAAAACTTCAGGTTTTCTTTACTGAAGGCCTTCTCTGTATAGCTGTTTCTAATATGTGGAGTGAGGTGTGACGTATTTGTCACGGTTGGCCGGGCAGCCAGAGGGAGGGACACGCCCACTCCTGCTAGGGATCACACTAAACACCTGCCTCATTCCCAGTCTCCTGACTACTAATCACCTTCACCTGTTCTTGTTCGTTCTCTCTATTTAAACTCACAGGTCAAGAGAGAGTGTAGCACATTAGTGGCCCGTCGGACTGCTCACTCCCAACGTGTACATCGCTACAAGGACTACTGGAACAGAGTAGTGTTTGTCATTAGTAGTGGTACCGTCACATATTGACAATGGAAAATAAAGAGCACTTTGGCGCAACCTTGCCTCTCGCTCCCTCTGAACTGCCACCGTCACAGTATTAGGTTAAGTAGTCTACCCTGTTAATGGCTGAGTGTCTCCTTTGATGAAACCAGTTTGATCAGGGTGTATCAGTGATGGAATAATATGTTCTAATCTAATGGCTAATGCTTTGCTTTTTTTTTTTTTTCATTTTTTATTTCAATGTTTCCAAGAGATGACATTGAGTTTTACTTAGAGATGGGGTTTGTACTTAGAGATGTAGATTTCATTAAAAGGACCAAATAAGGACGGACTTTAGTAAAACGTGTTCAGAGTTGTAGACCAATACCACAGACCAAACATCTTTCACCTCCAAGGCAGCCTGACTGCTGTCCAAGGTGCTGAAACTGCAACCTTCAGCCAAGTTCAGAACCTGTGCTGTACACAGCTGCCCTGCATATGGCTGCCCAGTGAGACCCAGACAGAAGCCCCTGGTGCTTCCTCAGCTGTAGCTGTAGCCACTCACCTTCCCACCTCACCAAATACACCAAAAGGTCTTTAGAGGTCACATATCCTACATGTTTCCTTTATTTTAGAGTTTTCTTAGGCGTCTTCTTACAATGTTTTTGTGGCGTTATCTTTCAAAAAGAGTCATAATTCAATTTTACACAACTATTTTCCATCCTCTCTTTATCCCTTGGAATTAAACAGGCAGTTTCTGTTGCTGTGCCTTTGAGATGCAAGATAAATGAGCTCTGTTCTGATTGGCTGCCCTGTATTGTGCTTCATTTAAAAAGCACTAAGAGCTGAAATATGCCTGAGAACTGCAATGTAGGTGTTAGGGGTTAAACTGCTGTAGGCCAAAGAGGCAGAGATAAGTAAATGAGCTGGTTCTCATGACATCAGAGAAACAGTGATTTCAAAACAGGCTATTTTTACAGATTATATTCCATATATGGACTGTAAGAAATGGGAGAGTAAACAATGTGTTTTAAAATGTAACAATATTTACATATTACTTAAAAATTATTTATTTAAATAAAGTGAGTGAAATTCAGTTTTCCATGGTAGGTGCCCTTTAAGGACATGGGCCCAGATATGACTGTCAAAACCAATAAGCAGAGTCAGTCTACACTGTTTGTATTTGGTACCTTTTGTGGTTCTGTGATTGTTAAGGTGCAGTTCCATCTCTGAATCAGTGTCTCACCTACTTCACCTTCACTCTTGTTGCTACACTTGTATTCCACATTATGTTTGATTTACTGTTTCTTTTCAAGAACACAGAAGGTAAACACATGTGGTACAGTTTACAAACTTGATGCAAATTCCTGAACTTTATACAAATTCAGAAAACACTTTATTCAAAATGACGTGTGCTATATTTTGGAAATGCGAGGCAACTTCCGAAAACAGTTCCGTTATGTTGTGACTGAGTTTGCAGCATTTCTGAAGTTGCTCTGTATTTCGGAACTGTAGCGCACATATTTCCATTCTAATGAATTTGCTTTTTTTATTTTTACATTTTCTGCACAATAGGTCTTCACACCCACCATAGAACTGGACCTGGATACCTCACTTGTCTTGCCAAATGTATTTATTCATCACTAGTCCAACTCTTTATCCTGTAGGTAGTGAGCTCTGCCACTACTCAGGTCTCCATGGTAACACAGAGTAGTATTGTCTTGCATTTGATGAGTATGTCAAAATTCATGAGATCAGAACTCACTGTAGCCTCTCCCTGAAACCCACCCCCATGCCCCACTTAGTGAAACACACAGAAGCACCAAACAGTTACATCATACACCACACATAAAGGACTGTACCACATATACAGTCAACCACAATGAGGTGTGACCTCTGTCACAGGCAGCTGGATACAGAAGTGAGTAGTGGACAAGAGCTGCATCATACACAGAATGAACAACTGAGGAAAAAATAGTACTAACAGAAACAGTGTGTGTGTGTGTGTGTGTGTGTGTGTGTGTGTGTGTGTGTGTGTGTGTGTGTGCGCAGCAGCATGGGCTGTCCAAGCCTCATGACCAATTGATGAACAAATGAGGAACAAATAACACAAACAGAAATAAACAAGTGAGCACATTTCACACGTAGCACCCAGTGCACCCAGATTAGCAATACATATGTGAGGAGGAAGCAGTGCATGCTGGGAATTCTCACATCTGTAAACTGGTAGCTATGACTATGGTGACAGAATAACTTAGCACTAAATAAGAAAAGTCTTTAAACTGGAGTCACTGGAGTGAATTTCTGCTGCCAGAGTCAGTTAGTGTTTGACTGATTAAACCTTGAAGTTTAGAACTGGATAACTGACACTGAAGAGGATTTGGAGACTGTTTGACAGTCTTCATGGGTGAGTGAAAGAAGTAAACATGTCATTCACACACCACTCAGAGAACAGCGCAGCAGCATTTTAAGCTCACGAACCCATAAAGGAAGCATGCACATATGCATGTCTGTGTTTGTGTGTGTGTGTGTTATTTATGTATTGCTAAAGTGCACCAAGTTTAGTAATATATATGTGAGGAGGAAGAAATGCATGCTGGGAAATTGTACTGTCTTTATGGTTTTATTTTTTCTTCTCATTTGTTCATTTTTTATTTGTAAATTTTTCTAAGCATCTAAGATAAGAGGAACAACATAGGAGAACTTGAAGCCCAAACACCCAACAAGAAGAGTGAGAGAGAGAGTGAGTGAATGAGTGTGTGTGTGAGAGAGAGAGAGAGCAGGGCAGGGTGGGGGAGGGGGTGTTTTTGCATCTACAAGTATCACTTTGAATGTACATTTACTGTGTGTGTAGAATTGTCTTTCTCCAAGTCCTTCAGATGTGGATCTGGCCATCCTGCAGCAGCTGTGCATGTTTGTGTGTGTGTGTGTGTGTGTGTGTGTGTGTGTGTGTGTGTGAGTGAGAGAGAGAGATAGTTAGTTATGTATTGTTAAATTGTTAAACAGTGCTCCAAGTTTGCTAGGAGGAAGAGGTGCTTACTGGGAAACTGTACTGTTTTTGTGATATTACAGTTTTTTGCAAGACACAAAAACAGGGACATGTGACACAATAATTGAAACCACTAACTCATGTAGCCCAACTCCTGACCTGTTATACTAAACCAAAAGCACCTTCTCTGATTTACACTCATTTTGTATTTCTAAAACACATTTCTTTTTCCAATACGTTAAACACAATTCTCTATATTGGACACATCATTCAACAGAAATATGTGTGTTTCCTATGGAAAACCCTCAAATGCAATTGATGCATCCATTTATCAATTAACCAAACCCAGTACTCATAGGTGAAGACACTTGACGAATTTTACTAATGACACTTAGAAATCAGAACCTGAGCACTATAAAGAGGCCACAGGCTCGATATCTTGATTGGATATCAATGGAGGTCAGTATTGGAGAGCGAGGATGAGGAAGAGGATGAGCGGGAGGAAGAGCAACCATCACGGATGAGATCTGGGCCACTTTAGTTGACCATGTCGTTAAGCATGGGTTGTGTTTCAGGAAAGCTCTAGCCTAATTGGAGTCACTACACTGTAGGAAGTGTCAGCAAGTACTATAGTCAGTGTCCCTGAGCAGCACGGGGGTAAACCATAATAAACCATTTTACTTGTTAAACCATAACAAGTAAAAAACTGTCTTCACAGTGGGAGACAGCTGTCTGGCTAAAACCCTCTGGGAAGTCCTGATAGCTGAGACCTCCTAATGGAAATGGATTTATTTAGTACCAGTCCAACTCTTTAACCTGCAGGTAGTGAGCTCTGCCCCTCCTCTGGTCTCCACAGTAAAATAGAGTAATACCAAATTGTTTGATTGCTAGCTCAATAAGGGATATTATTGGTACGTCAAAATTCATGAGATCAGAATTCTCTTTAGTCTCTCCCCCAAACCCACCCACACTCCCCACTTGGGCAAACACACAGAAGCACCAAACACATACATCACACACCACATGTACAGGACTGTACCACATATTCAATCAACCACAATGAGGTGTGACCTCTGTCGCAGGCAGCTGGATACAGAAGTGTGTAGTGGACAAGAGCTGCATTATACACAGAATGAGCAAGAGGAATAAATAACACACACAGAAATAAACAAGTGAGCACATTTCACATACCACACCATAATAAAAAACAAAACAAAACATAAATTGTTTTTGTAAATGTATAGACTTATAGGGAAAAATGATGCTTGTAAGAGTCACAATACTCTTTTTCTTAATTTCATCAGTCTTAGTAATGTCCCTACAATTCCTACCTTATGCTGGTCTGAAGTAACTAATTAGCAATTAGCAAGTAATTAGCAGCGGTTCCTCTCTACCGGACCGAACCACAGCGCAGATTTCAGTGCCACTTAACAAATAAAGTCAACAAATTTACTTTATTTTCCCTTAACCCGGGTGGACAAGACATGTTTGGAGTCCATATTTCGCTCCATTAGAACCAATAGCTGCTAACATTGCTAACAAACACTGGAAGCCAACAGCAACGACAGCTAATAGGATTTGTAAATAAGTCAGATATCGAGCTACATGTCCTCAAACCTCATCCAGGTCGCTTCCCGGTGACGTGTTTCTTCACTTGTCTAGTTCACAGTGAGTTATACGACACACCGACTAGTCTGGGAGACATTTATTAACACTTGGATGCAGTTTGACCGGCTTGAGAGAAGTCTGTGGGCATGTATTTACGAAGGCTATATTTGAGCTGCTGTTGACTTACAGTGTTTGTTAGCAATGTTAGCATTTAACAGCTTTTGTTCTAAACTAAAGAGGCAAAATTTGGACTTCAAACATTTCTTGGTGGATAGACAGAATCTGGGGTAAGTGGTGAGCTGCTGCTCTCTGCTGCTCCCAGATATAAATACCTTTGTGCAAATGAATGTATGAGGATAACAACACCTGTAGAGAGAAGGTAACACTCACCATCAGCAGCGTGGAGCACAAGGAGCAGATAAACACACACCTGCATTCTTACTGAGTTACACACACACACACACACACACACACAGCTACAGCAGGACTGCTGATACACACCATACACACTCTTCAATACAGTCTACTGAATGACTTCACAGCTACACTTAAGTGGAGAGGAAGTGTATTCAGATGAAACTGACAAACTAAGCTCAACACAACACACACCAAATATAGAGATGCGGTAGGTTTTGTAAGATGTCATATGGTACGTCCTCTTTCTTCCTTATCAGTCAGTGATCTATCAGATATTCTCACATTGTCAGTGAGGACGGTCTCGTTCTTAGTTAAGTGGCTCCGTCCTTTGTCACAGAGAAACGATGTAGAAGCTCAGGGGGTGAGACCCAACATAACTTCCCTCACTGCTGTTTGGTCAGTTCATTTCACTACGACACCCAAAGTACTTCAAAGGCTTATTAATGAAAAAAGTCTAACGCTTCTTACCTGGAGTGAGGAACAGGTGCTACGGGGTAACCGCGATGCGTGGAGTTAACATGGAGTGACACACACACTGGTGTGGACAATCTGAAAGACTTTTTTTCTCTCCTGGACCACTTCAAGCCAGGTCACACGGCTACCTTCATTGTATTTACACGTAAAGGAAACAGAGAAGGCGAGCAGAAAGGTGACGGTTCTCCCTTCACACAAACACACACACACACTCTCTCAGTTACTCAATTCACATTACCATAAAGCTCCCTCTTAAAGACGCAGTACAACTGTGTCTGTTACAAGAGCATGTGGAATTACAGCAGCCACAGTGCTGGCTACCTGAGACTTTCAAAAAGTTTGAACAGATATTTAAAGGAGCATTTAATTTCAGAGCATTATTTTTTATTTATTTATACATAATGCAGTGCATGAAACATAAGTCAGGGTGTATTTTAATTGCACATGTTCAGTTTGATTAGTGTGGTTCAGTTTCAAATTTGATATGGAATTTGTTTGCAGGAGTAACGTGTTTGTTGGCCAAAAAACTGGTCCTCCTTCTGTAAGAATGTCACTCCACCACTAGAGATGTGAACTCTACTCACACCACAAATGTACTGTTGCTTTCAGACTGGACTGTCCAATTAAAATGAAAGCTAAAATAACCAATTTGACAGTCTATAGACTATTAAATAAATGTCTACAATCATGGACTTAATTCTCCAAATAAAGTGAAAGCTGCACTATGTAGAATGTATGTTGTCCACTACACTATCTGACAGAAACCTTGGCCTCACCATTAAGAAACAATGTCATCGTAAGGACTTACTGTGCCCTGGGCCTACATGGCACTGTGTTTACCGTCCCCTCTGCCCTGGTGGCACAATGTTTACCATGCCCTGGGCCCTGGGTGGTGCTGTGTTTACTGTCAACAAACTCAGGCATCTGAATGGTAATAAAGGATTTGAGTGAGACCTGAATCGGTCTTCATTTGTTTTGACAGACCAATCATAGCAGTCTCTAACACACAAATCAGGGGCAGTTATAACATTAGGCATGTTGGTGATATTTGTCATTGTTTCATACACATATTACTTAAATTATGGAAACTATGTAATTCTAAAACAAATGTGGCAATGTGACAAATATACATTAACCTCGAAACTCTCTGACTTACCTGTGACTCATTTATAAATGAGTTCTTTCAAATCAAAGTGTATTTATATAACGCTTTTTACAACAGATGTTGTCACAAGACAGCTTTACAAATGATCAAGTCCAAGCTCTCAGGGAGCAAGCCAAGGGCAACAGTTCTAGACAAATCTCTCTAGAAGAAGAAATAAGGGGAAGAAACTTTGAGAGGAAGCAAGACTCAAAAGGGGGGCCCATCCTCCTCTGCTCAACAATGGTCACCACAATAATAACAATTTAAAAAGAAAAATAAATGTAACAAATTAAAAAATAAGCAATTAATGTCTAGTCCAACTTTCTAGAGGTCCTGTTCTTGTCCCAAGGTGTGCATTCCCGGTGTGTTGTCTTGTATGTTGATTCACTATGATGATCTGATCACAGCAGTTGGTGAAAACATCCAGGCCCTTCTGAGTCTGTCAGCGTTCAAAATCAGATTTATCACCTCTGGTTTGGTGTCAGATAAAGTAATAAGAATCACAGTAACACTGCTACTAAGCCAGTAAGTGGAGGGGCCATAATTGTAAAAATATGTATACAGTTCTGGTTTGACCATTTGAGCAGTAACTGAGTCAGAAATCAGACTTCAAAATGCTGTTCTCAATTTAAAGAATGTACGATGTATGGTAGCTAGGTCTGACATTGAGGATTTTAGAGGGGATCTCATTTTTTTTAACATGGTGAATTAGAGAGTAAGAATTTTAGTTCTTTTTTTCAAATGTATTTGATCTTATAGGATTTAATGTCTGTACTGGATCTGAAAACCCCCTTGTCCTGTAACAGATAACTTTATTATATATCTCTAGGATTAGGTAAAACCATGCGTATTAAATGTAATGTTTTAAACCATTTTATTCTTAGATTTAGTGCTTAGATTTTTGCCAAGACCCAATCCCCTCTCATTTTTCCTCCTACCCCTTGTTTTCAAGTGTCATCTTGCCCCTTGGGACTGAGTTACAAAGGGTAGTGGTTGAAATCTTCCCCCTTGCTTCTGCATCCATTTATCAATGATTCACAAGGGATTCTGAGACATTTCACACTCAATTTGGAGTGTGACTCTGAAAACCTTCAGTTTGGAGGGCCATTTAGCACTAACAGTGCACCCTAGCCCTCTATCGGACACCCAACCCTTACTTATGAACACGGCATATAGAGGGCCAGGGTTAAGTGGTAGGGTCAAGGGGTGAAATGTGATTGGGCCCAAGTGATGGTTTAGAACATCTGTGCTAGCTGAGCTGTTTTTAAAAAGAAACACACGTGGCCTGAGCGAGCTGTTAGTCGTGGTTTTGGTCCTTGTGGTTTTAACCAGCGCTTTTTAGTATTAAGTGTAACGGCTCCTAGCAAAGGCAGAGTCTAATTATAACTGATCACCCAGGCTCTGTTTAACTGGCTTGTCAAATGTCTTTCAAATATATAATAAATAGAATAATACAAATATTTACACTTTATTACAAGAAAAAAGGATTTGTGCTGGAGGGGACATCCGTAGTTTAAAACACCATTCATTACAAAAAAAACAACCCACTCTATTGCTGATTTTATGTATTTATGCTGTATGATGTTTGCTGTATTTATGTATTTTATGTTTATAAAGTGTTATGGCTACACTATAAGTAGTGTATTCAGTTTTTGTCCACCAGTAGACTGGCTGTGTTACATGGCTGCTTTAACGGCAAGTTGTCAACAAGGAGGCTTTTTCAGCCTTCAAGTGGCTTCTCAAGCCTCCTCTTTCTTCCTCCACAGACACCCCCACACTGAAACCACAACATGCATGTCTGGTTCACAGCGGAACCAGGGGCCCTGTGGGCTCAGCATAGTGACAATGCTGCTGAGTTTGTGTATTCTCTTCACTGAAAGTGAGTGTAAAATTCTCTTTTAATGCTGAATTGCATGAAATTGTACATTTATTTGTTAATATAAAAATGTTATTTAAGCGAGCTGACTTTTCAGGGAACTGGAAAAATATTTTACTTAACAAATAATTATTAAATATTTCTGCATATCTTATGATTCCATCTTATGAAGTCTGTGTACTTTTTAATATAGTTAAAATATAATTGTCCTATATTTCCTGGTATACGTTTCTATAGGCTACACTGTAGTAAAGAGTAGAAGACAATTACATGTTATTGCTTTAGTATGTCTTTGTCTCCATGTGCTTTTGTATGTTTTAGTTTGTAGCTCCTCCCCTGCTCTGCCCCTTGACATGTGTCTCATGTGAGTTTTGTCTCTTACCCCTCCCAGTAATTGTTCCCAGATATTCCCTGTTTGTCTCCTGCTGTATAAATATCCTAATGCAGTCTGCAGTCATGGTCAGTGTATGACCCTACTTTCATGTAAATACTTGTGTCATGAAATAACTCAGCTCAGTGAATACATCAAATATAACATACAAGCAGTGTTCTTAATTTTAGTGGTGTGAGAAAAATATGTTTTGTGGACTAAATCGTGGTAGAAATGTATTTGATAAGTGTATGGCATCTTAATGTGAATATGTGCAGTTTTTAAAATCAGTAAACATTTTGCTCTCCATACACCTTATGAACGCCCCAGAAGAAGGAGGAGACTGTTCTGGTCTGAGAGCTCAGGATGTCTGACGTCTGCTGTGGTTTCATTTCTCACAGTTCCAAGCAGTGGGCAGTGGGTACCAGAGCAGAATCTAAAGCCCATTTTAGACCAGAAGTGACAACCGTGCTGCTTCTGCACCTCTGCAGCTAAGCTGTGGTCACACACTCACAAGCTCAATTTTGTTCTAGTGTATTTCTTGCCTTATACCATGACAGGCTTATCAGTGGTTTCTAGCTAGAAATAATACGAAATGCTACATTTATTCTGTAATGTGTAGTTTAATAATCAAAACAGCACAACTCTGACTTATGGGTCTATACTAGTGTAAAATTGGGATAAAGGATTATGAAACACAGACTAAAACTAGGACTAGGCTCCAATGGCAGTTCCAGTTTGACTGTAATTTAGTACAAAATAGGTTTAGTATGAGTAGGACTGGTATGGTTACTGATAATTTGGGGAATATTATGTACTGTGAGGAGAGATGTCAGTACTTCACTGAGAAAAGGGACTGCTCATGTACTACCCAAACCATGCCTATGTTCAAAGGGTGATTAATAGAGTTTATCAAAATTCAAATAGGGTCTTATTGTGAGTAATGCAGGTTTTTGTTGTTTGTTTTCGACTCATTCAGTAAATCCAGAACTTCATATTACTCACAAAATATCTTAAAAAACCTTTCTACATAAGCAATGGTCCACAACAAATTATTGTGAAGCGGAAACTGAAAAATCACCAAACAAAAAGCAGGTCTGTAAACTACATTTTAAAACTATAAACTTAGAAATAGGAGTTTGAGAGTAGAGTGACAGGATAATACTGTTTGTTTCTCTCCTCTACATCAGACTCCACCCCCTTTGCTTTATAATGAGCATATGTGTCTCCTATATGGTTTCACAGATGCAGCATCATAGTCAATGTGGGGTTGCAAGTAAGTAAGTAAAGCACATTTCACACATTGCACCCAGTGTACCCAGATTAGCAATACATATGTGAGGAGGAAGAGATGTATGCTGGGAACTCTCACATCTGTAAACTGGTAGCTGTTTCCACAGTGACATCAGTGACAGTGTGTGTGTGTGCGTGTATGAGAGCATGTATTTGTGAGTGTGGGTGCATGTGTGTGTGTGTGTGTTTTGGGGTGGGCAGGGGTGTATCACGTTTGCAGGTTTATCACTTTGTACATTTACTATGTTTGTAAAATTATGTCTTTCTCCAAGTGCTTCAAATGTGGTTCTGGCCATCACACACAGCAGTGTGTGTGTGTGTGTTGCGGATAGAAGTTTGTCAGAGTTTCATTTGAATACACTTCCTCTCCACTATAAGTGTTCTTGTGAAGTCATTCAGTAGACTGTATTGAAGAGTGTGTACGGTGTGTATCAGCAGTCCTGCTGTAGCTGTGTGTAGTGTGTGTGTAAGTCAGTAAGAATGCAGGTGTGTGTTTATCTGCTCCTTGTGCTCCACGCTGCTGATGGTGAGTGTTACCTTCTCTCTACAGGTGTTGTCATCCTCATACATTCATTTGCACAAAGGAATTTATATCTGGGATCAGCAGAGAGCAATAGCTCACCACTTATCCCAGATTCGGTCTATCGACCAAGATATGTTTGACGTCCAAATTTTGCCTCTTTAGTTTAGAACAAAAGCTGTTAAATGTTAACGTTGCTAACAAACACTGTAAGTCAACAGCAGCTCAAATATAGCCTTCGTAAATACATGCCCACAGACTTCTCTCGAGCCGGGCAAACCGCATCCAAGTATTAATAAATGTCTCCTAGACTAGTCGGTGTGTCGTATAACTCACTGTGAACTAAACAAGTGAAGAAACACGTCACCGGGAAGCAACCTGGATGAGGTTTGAGGACATGTAGCTCGATATCTGACTTATTTACAAATCCTATTAGCTATCGTTGTGTTTGTTAGTAATGTTAGCAGCTTTTGTTCTAAACTAAAGGAGCAAAATACCGTCTCCAAACATGTTTTGTCCACCCGGGTTAAGGGAGAATAAAGTAAATTTGATTATTCGCCGACCTGACCCGTTAAGTGGCACTGAAATCTGCGCTGTGGTTCGGTCCGGTAGAGAGTAACCGGTGCTAATTACTTGCTAATTGCTAATTAGTTACTTCAGACCAGCATAAGGTTCCTACCTTATTGTAGGGACATTACTAAGACTGACAAAATTAAGAAACAGAGTACAGAGTATTGTCACTCTTACAAGAATTATTTTGCTCTATAAGTCTATGCATTGTTTTTATAAATGTATTAGTTTTTTTCTTTCTTTTTTTTTTGTAATGTGGTATGTGAAATGTGCTCACTTGTTTATTTGTTTGTGTTATTTATTCCTCATTTGTTCATCAATTGGTCAGGAGGCTTGGACAGCCCATGCTGCTGCGCGCGCACACACACACACACACACACACACACACACACACACACACACACACACACACACACACTGTTTCTGTTAGTGGTATTTTTTCCTCACTTGTTCATTCTGTATATGATGCAGTTCTTGTCCACTACCCACTTCTGTATCCAGCTGCCTGTGACAGAGGTCACACCTCATTGTGGTTAATTGTATATGTGGTGCAGTCATTGCATGTGGTGTATGATGTGTGTGTTTGGTGCCTCTGTTTGTTTGCCCAAGGTGGGGGGTGGGGGTGGATTTGGGGGAGACAGTGAGTTTTGATCTCATGAATTTTGACATACAAAATGTCACATGCTTCCTGAAAAAGCAAACACTTCATCCAAACGATTTCAACTCTTTCCAAAATGATATTTTTGCGACAAGCGTCTACACTAATATAACATTAATGGCTTTTTGTACATGGCAACTAGCTTGTGTCATAGTACTCATACATACACGTATTTTCACAAATATACAGACTATGTATGCATATTCAGTACACATACACCATAAAGTAAAACACAATTACAAGGGGAAAGTTCAATTTTTTGCATGATCATTACTGCAAGACACATGCTGTATATACTGTAATACATAGAAGATAACAAAATAGGCTTGTAACAATGAAACAAAAATTAGGTTGCATCTTGTCTCCATCATGCTCCATCATCAATGTCACCACAAGCTTCCTCCGTCACCTGGAGAAGGCATATGTGTGGTTGGTGATCATGGACCTTCCATGCTGAAAAGGAACTCCTCAATAGAATTTAGGAATGGAGGGTGTGGTGGAGCGTGATGCACAACAAATCAGGAGTGTTCAGTGTGGAGCAGAGCAGCCTGGTGGAAACTTACCTTGTTGCAGATGACAACAAACCTGGACTGCTCTGGTGCAGTCCCCTAGTGATGGGGAAAGAGTCTGTTGTGTAGTGTGTGGAGGAAGGTGATCATGTGGGCAGTGTTGTAGGGACCAAGAGTGACATGATAATGAATGCCATCACTCTGGCTAATGGCTGCACACATTGTGATATCACTCCCACGCTGCTCAGGGACCCTGACTATAGTTGAGTGACTCAGGTTAGGCTGGACCCCTGCTGAGCTTTCCTGAAACACAACACATGCATGCTTAACCATATGATCAACCAAAGTGGCCCAGATCTCATCCGTGATGGTTCCTTGTCTTCATCCGCTTCCTCATCCTCTCTGTCAAATACTGGCCTCCATTGATATCCAACCAATATAGCTAACCTGTGGCCTCTTTATATTGCTCAGGCTCTGATGTCTAATGGTACAAATCAATCATAAGTGTCTTCACTTATGAGTCCTGGGTTTGGTTAATTGATACATCCATTTATCATTTGCATTTGAGGCTTTTCTATAAGAAACAGGTATTTCTGTTTTAAAGTAGGTGTTTAATATAGAGAATTGTGTTTAGCATATTGGAAAAACATGTGTTTTAGAATTACAAAATGAATGTAAATCAGAGAAGGTGCTTGTTTTTGTATAGCAGGTCAGTAGACAGGCTACATGAGTTATTGGTTTGTGTCTTGCAAAAAACTATAATACCATAAAGACAGTGTAGTTTCCCAGCATGTATGTCTTCCTCCTCGCATATGTACTGCTACACTTGGTGCGCTGTTTAACAATTTAGCAATACATAACTAACACGCCTAACACAAACATGCGCACGCGCACACACGCATGTGCATGCACACACACACACAAACATGCACTGCTGCTGCAGTGACCCACATATGAAGGACTTGGGAAAAAGACATCATTTTACACACACAGTAAATGTCCATTCAAAATAATACTTGTAAATACAAGAACCCCCACCCAGATACACTCTCACACACGCATGTACATGCTTCCTTTTTGGGTTAGTGGGCTTATAATTCTGCTGTTTTGTTCCTCTCTAAGCATGTGAACAACATGAACGCCCATGAAGACACATCTCACGCCCATGAAGACACACATCCATGTGTTATTTATTCCTCACTTGTTCATTCTGTGTACGATGCAGCTCTTGTCCACTACCCACTTCTGTATCCAGCTGCCTGTGTCAGAGGTCACACCTCATTGTGGTTGATGGTGGTACAGTCCTTTGCATGTGGTGTATGATGTATGTGTTTGGTGCTTCTGTGCGTTTTCCCAAATACGGAGTGGGTGTGGGTTTGGGGGAGAGACTACAGTGAGTTCTGATCTCATGAATTCTGACATACCCATCAAATCCAAGACAGTACTACGCTATACTACCATGGAGACCTCAGGAGGGGCGGAGCTCACTACCTAAAGGATAAAGAGTTGGATTAGTTTTGAATAAATACATTTGGCAAGACAAGTGGTCCAGATCCCATTCCTTATGGTCCATATTTGGAATCTAATCTATAAAATATCCCATTTTGAAATCACTGCTTCTCTGATGTCATGAGAACCAGCTCATTTACATATCTCCACCTCTTCGGCCTACAGCAGTTTAACCTCTACCACCTACATTGCAGTTCTCAGACATATTTCAGATCTTAGTGCTTTTTAAATGAAGCACAGGGTAGCCAATCAGAACAGAGCTCATTTATCTTGCATTCTAAAGGTACAGCAACAGAAATGGGCTGTTTAATTCTTAGGGATAAGGAGATGTTAGAAAATAGTTGTGTAAAGCTGAATTATTATCTGACTTTTGCTGGAAGATCAAGCCACACAAACATTGTAAGAGGACACCAAAGAAAACTATAAAAGAAAGGATAAATGTAGGATATGCGCCCCCTCTAAAGGCGTTTAGTATTTGGTGAGATGGGAAGGTGAGTGGCTACAGCTACAGCTGAGGAAGCACCAGGGGCTCCTGTCTGGGTCTCACTGGGCAGCCATATGCAGGGCAGCTGTGTACAGCACAGGTTCTGAACTTGGCTGAAGGGTGCAGTTTCAGTACCTTGGACAGCAGTCAGACTGTCCTGGAGCTGAAAGATGTTTGGTCTGTGGTATTGGTCTACAACTCTGAACACGTTTTACTAAAGTCCGTCCTTATTCAATCCTTTTTATGAAATCTGCATCTCTAAGTACAAACCCCATCTCTAGGGAAACATTGAAACAAAAAATGACAAAAAAAAATTAGCAAAGCATTAGTCATTAGATTAGAACATATTCCATCACTGATACACCCTGATCAAACTGGTTTCATCAAAGGTGACACTCAACCATTAACATGCGTAGACTACTTTACCAAATGCATTACACTTCACTCCACATATTACAAACTGCTATAGTCACACTGGATGCAGAGAAGGCTTTCGATAAAGGAAACTGGAAGTTTTTCTCCTCACATTGTGTAAAATCCTTTATACCACACCAAAGGTCAGTACTAATGCAATAACATCAAATGTCACAGAGGCACTAGGCAAGGAAGCCCACTCTCTATTCCTGTTCTCAATTTTTACATTTATACATCTTTTTAAATTTTTTAGTATGTTTGCTGTTTTTGGCCCTTTTTTTTCAGTTTTTATTTTATTTTGTTGTTGTTACATTGTAGTGCACACTAGCCCACAGCCTAAATTAGTTATGCTACAGATATTCATCATCAAACAGTCTACCTCTAAAGTGATCTTTAGATGGTTGCCATTATCAGAAACTCTTGTAATTAGCAAATGTGTTTAGTGATGGTCCAAACAGTCACAAAGGAGCCATAGAGCCACCCTGGACATGGAGCACAAGCCCCTGCTGACTGCTTTAGTGATTCTGTCTCAATGGTAGATCTCTCAGCTTCTCTTAAGTAGTTTTTACTTCATCGTATGACAAATTACAACATGATCATAGACGGCTGCATTCCACCTGTACTTTATGAATAATATGAAAGTTATCAGACAATCCTCAGGTTTACCTGATTAAATGAGCAATGTTTATTTTGATCAGCATGTAGTCTAGAGATCTTCTTGTCTGATCTCTCTAATATTTGCTAAGCTATACATTCAGTTTGGCCTTCTGATCACTAAGTGCAGGTGTGAAATGATGTGACCACATCACTGTGTAGCACTACTTCTTACTGCAGGATCACTTTACTGAGGATGGGGACTGAACACTGGGCAGCAAAGGAGGAAGTGATGACACTAGAAAGAGTGTCACTGTTAGATTTAGTCTGTATGTAAAAAGGAAGAGGAGGATTAATTTGTTTTGCACTTGAACACACTTCCCCTCTACTATGGACATTAGTGGGTGGTGAATTTCATTGGAGTTCTACAGAGAGAGCTGTAGAGTTCCAGGTCATAGTTGTGTGGTGATTCCCACAGACAGACTGTAGTCTGATCTGCAGTTTTCAGAGCGTTCAGTACACTGTAGTTTTGTAGAGTGTATAAGATGTGTAGCAGCGTTACTGCTGTAGCTGTGTTTTTATCGGCAATGATGTGCAGACGAAGTCCTGTGAAGCGTTTGAGGTTCTTCCTTATTGTACTGCTAAAGGATTCGAAGCATCGAAAGCTTTTGACAAAACAGCGACACCTTGTGGTTTTCAGAAGTTATAGCAGCCATAGCTTCAAAACTGCGCAGCACTATAAATAACACTGCACCGCCATCATATTTAATTTTTTTTATAGGTTTTTTGATGATCAGTAATGATGTTTAGACATACAATTTCTGAATTAACTTGTTTAAAATCATTTTTCCTTTTTATATGAAAACGCAGCATAGTAAAATGTTGCAAACTACACAGGGAGAGAACGGGTTGACGGTATGAAACATTTGTTCTCCCTTTTGGCCTCTATATTTTCCACATTTCCAATTTGTTTTATAGCTTATAGAACAGTACCAAACTTAGGAAACAGTCTCACCCTCATCCTTGCGTAGACGGCAAACACAGAGACTACAAATGAGATCTAAACAAACAAAACAGGAGTAAGGAGCAACACAGGTTCTTATCACAAACTAAATGAAAGACAAACACTCTTACCATGACAAAGCGCAACTAACGCCGTCGCGAACTAACCAACAACCGAGAGAACCATATTAACAAAGGCGCGATGAGAAACAATAGCAGACAAACACGATACGTAGGGACGGGGTTTTATAAGACTATAATCAGGGATAAATTAGAAACAGCTGGAGACAAAGGGGGGAGACAGGGACCCATAGAGAATGACGAAAACCCGGAAGTTACTAGGTTGCCTGGGAAACGGGGAATGCTCCGGTCTGTAGACGCGACAAACTGATACAAGCTCCGCGACGCTGTGTGATCTGAGTTTCGATGCCTTAGTATCAAACGTTACATCACTCTTTGGTTTCTGCACAGTTCTTAGATCGTTCGTCTGCCATTTTGTGGTGTTCCGTTTAGTTTGCATCATTTAGTAACTTTTGACGTTATGTCTACCTGTTTTGGAAATAAAGAATTTCGTTTACACATGTGCGTCAAGTTCTGCCTCCGCTTCACATTATCGTTCTGAAAACTGCACAGTGTGCAGATCATTGAGAGAGAGAGAGAGAGAGAGAGAGAGAGAGAGAGAGAGAGAGAGAGAACATGGATATGATAGAAGATGAAGTGGGTGGCCAGGGCAGGAGTGGGAGGGAGGGAGAGAGAACAAGAACAAGCCTAAGGGGGAGAGTTCTCCAAATGTACCTCTTCAGCCCATCAACTCTGCTCCAGCTCCACTCTCAGCTCTGCTCCAGCATTAACTCCACACAGTTCAGAATTTCTTTAGTCTGATCTTGATTGTTCAACAGCAGAGTTTGTCCACCACTGACCAATCAAAGAGTGACCACATACGAGCAGCATCCCTGTCATACCACATCCAAGAGGAACCCACAGCTCATAGAAGAGTGATTTACAGTCCTGAATAACAACTGATAAATAACAATATGTATGCAAGAGACCACAGATGACCACAGCAGTTGGGGCAAACAAGAACAAGACTTCATAGATGAGAGTTTGGCCTACATATATGAATATGTTATACTATGTCATTTCAACCAAGAAAATCATGTCATGATAAATAAAGTTGTAGCTCAGTCTCTCTCAGTGTGTACATTTCTCAGCTACCTTTATGAGTGCGTTATGGAATTTGTAGTTCATGAAGCATTTATGTACAAAGTCTTGTATGTTTGCTTTTTTTTTTTTTTTTTTTTTTTTAGCTCAGTTTTGTAGCTGGTTGGGTTGAGTCTTTAAATTAGAATTTTCTATAATGTCTATGGAAGTACTGACCAATATGCTTCCAGATCCAAGACCACTGAATAAATGTGTGGTCCCTGTTCATCCCCTATTTAGGTTACATTTAAAGGCAGCATCAGACACTGAATTTTCAGTGTAAAGTGTCAGTCACACCGCACATGAGTAAAATCTGCCTGGCAAAAAAGTTAATTCACTTGAACGGACAAGAATGCAAAAAATGTGGAAATTTGCTTCCCGTAGTGAGTAATCAGGAGGCAGACAGAGAGACTATTAGACACAATTTACCTGCCATTGACTAATTAGATTAGATTAAGAGTGATGTTTCTTTTCACATTTTAAGAGTAAAACTAACAGGAACAGGCCTTTGGTAATATGTAGATGCTGAAAGCAACAGTACATCTGTGGTGTGAGTAGAGTTCACATTCCTAGAGGTGGAATGATATTCTTACAATGCCGGCTCCAGTTTTGGCTACTAAGCACAAGACATCAATCATGCAGACAAATTGCCCACCAAATATGGAAAGATCAAGTACTCAATTTGAACATGAATGGAACAAATCCTCACTAAGTTCTCATGGACTGCATTGTGGGTAATAAAAATGCTCTGAAAGTAAAATGCTCCTTTAATCATCTGTTAAAGTCTTCTTGTTCTAAAGCCTCATGCAGCCTGTTTTAGGCCCCTCTCCACTGCAGTCTAGCTCTTCAGTCTCCACCAGCAGGGCTTTAGTGAACTCTGCTCATAATATAGCAGGTTTAGCTTCACCTGCTATTTTCATTAGTAATAGAAAAGATCCCTTTGACCCGTTGAAGTAGTTTGGGTGTTATAGAGAAATGAACTGACCAAACAGCACTGAGGGAGGTCATTTTAGGTCACTCCCACTGGCAACCACATTTTGTCTCTATGACAACGGACTGAAACGTTCAAGTTACAATGATGACGTTCTCACTGATGATGTGAAACTATCTGTTAGATCACTGACTGATAAAGAAGAAAGAGGACATACCAAATGACAATGTATTAAACCCTACAGGATCACTATATATGTGAGTGAGAATGTTGTCATTCTTACTTATGTGTGTCTGTGTTGGGGATAGACGTTGGTCAGAACTTCATCTGAATGCATTTCCTCTCCACTATAACTGTAGTTGTCATATTATTCAGTAGAGTGTAGTTCTGAAGAGTGTCTGTATGGTGTGTATCAGCAGTCCTGCTGTAGCTGTGTGTGTGTAACTCAGTAAGAATGCAGGTGTGTGTTTATCTGCTCCTTGTGCTCCATGCTGCTGATGGTGAGTGTTACCTTCTCTCTACTTCTGTAGATCATCAAATATCTACTCAGTAGCTACTTAAAAGAAACACTGAAAACATCTATAGGAGTTCAGTTAGAGACGACATCTCTGACCACCTATAAAAGGCAGTTTAAAGGCACATGTGGACACTAGTGCCAATGGGTGATGTTACTGTTTCTAATAAAGTAGGTGCTGAGAATAAAATTGTGCGTGTGTATGTGTGTGTGTGTGTGTGTGTGTGTGCGTGTGTGTGTTGTATATTACCTGAACATGTAAGGTAGAATTTAAGATTTGATTAGTAGGCTGCTTTCAGTTGTAAACCAAACCTTGAACACAATGTGTCATTGTGGTGCAGTTATATCTAATTACATATAACCCATGCATATCGGATTCAGTGCTCAGACTAGAGCATAATAATCAGAGTAAAGTAAGTAGTCAGTACATGGTTGTATAGTAAATGTTACTCTGAACAATCACAAATCACTGTGTGCTTGAGATAGTTAAGCCATGTTAAAGAGAAAAGAGATGAAAAGAGTAAAGAGATGAAACTCAAATGTTGGGACATGCACATGAGGGGATTGATGGTGAAGGTCTTCTACTGGTGTGTTTCTGCAGGCTGTACACTGGAACATCAGAAGATCACAGAGATCACTGCATACGCAGGAGACTCAGTACTACTGCCCTGTTCCTGCACAGACCCACAAATCAGACCTGAGAGTTTCACCTGGCAGAAACACCAAAACTCCAGTTATACAGACCTCTCCAGTGAGAGTGAACAGTACAGAAACAAAGTTCAGCTGGGTACTGCTCACTCTCCAGGAAATTTCTCTCTACTCATATCACACCTGACTGAGGAGGATGAGGGAGACTACAGGTGTCAAACTAAAGGGAATAAACACAAAGACATCAAACTTTATGTTTCAGGTAAAATATTATTCAGAAATACAGACAAATTAAAATCTCCTAAATAGATTTCACCTGGTGGATCTCCATCATGAACTTCGCTTTTCAAACATACATATAAATGTAATATAAATACATTCACCACACACTTTATTAGACACATATACATCACATATTACTAAAATTCAAAAACAGGACATTTAAAAATAGAGAAACACCATTACATATTTATGTATCTAACATGTGGACCACATTATCCTCAGATATTAGTCACCAGACACCCTCTGTCACCAGTCTAGAAGAGTTAAACACAACTAACATACATTTCACCTGCCCTCACTGAACACTTTCAGTACCTCTAATAAGTGAATGTGTAGGTATAATTACAGACTGTGTCCACCTGGTGTCTTACACAGTTTGTGTGTCACCCTGCACCCAGGACATCACTGGTCAGTTTCTGACCACAGATGTCCCAGTATATGTGGATACTGAACCATTCTCCACACATCAATCCCACTACAGTGCTGGAGGCTTGGTAGTGGGTGCTGTACTGGTATGAGTGGTTCAGGTACAGCAGTGTTACTGGATTCAGTGCTACTGGTAGGTTGAGAGTGTTCTGCCAGTGAAAGATATCCAGCCAGCAGTGGTTCAGTGGTCAGACACTGACCATGACTGGAGTTGGAGGATGGTTAACACTAACTGTGTATTACACCAGATGGGCTAGAACCACTGACTCTACAAATACAATATTTTTCCCATCCATTCATATTTATCAAATGTGACAGAGCATAAACTGTTGCATAAACTTTGTAAGTTACAGAACATCAGAACATCTTTTTGATGTTAAAAATTTGACAAATGGATTTGTTTTGTCTTCATATGATGGTTCACAGAAGAATGTCACTGGTTGTATTGGTTACTTCATAACAGTAGTGTAACATGTCAGTGTTTCTGCTCTCTCTAGTCTGTAAGGATATTGTGAATCCTCCCACAGTGCTGAGTGGATACGTGGGAGGGTCTGTCCTGCTGCCCTGTTCCTGCACTAAACTGCTGGCCAAGCCAAAGACTGTCAGATGGAATTTTATAAACAAATCTAAAGACATCTACCCAACTGACCAGCCAATCCATTACACTGATAGAATTCAGCTGGTTACTGCTCCAGGAAATTTCTCTTTATTCATATCTGGTTTGACTAAAGAGGATGAGGGAAAGTACATGTGTAGTATCAGTGTTCACCATACAACTGTCAATCTCAATGTAAAAGGTAAACAAACCACTTTTATATTTAGTGTATGTCTAAAATGTTTTTGACTACATTTAGTGACTGGTCTGTACCAATAACTACTGCACTATGTAAAAACAAATGAATTGCCTAGACATCCTAGTAGCAAATATGGAATAATATGCTCTTCTAAAATATGAATCTGAACTCAATGATGCAACACTAATAGATCACAGACCTAAAACACTCAGAAATAAAATATGACGTTCTATTTGTGCTTCACTTTCATCTCTCCATCTTTAATCCAAGGAGCCTTGGTCATGTGGTCAGAAACTGACCAGTGATCTCTAAAATATTCATGGAAACAGACAGGCTACAGTGTCTAACTGTGTGCATACTAGGTGTTTCTACTGGAGTATAAACACACCAGAATTGTGGCTGACTGTACTGTGTAATGAGGTTTAAAAAGCACAATTTCATAAACAGCTCTGGCTTTTTGGGCACCAAACATTAAGAATCAATAAGAAAATATGACAGAGTATTACGTCCCACCTCCTTGCCTCTCTGTAATTATTTGATTTGCTCACAGAAAATTACTGATTTTATTTTTTTTTTTAAAGCAATTCTTCCTGCTTCATAAAGGATGTACAGAGCCCTGTAACCTCAGACTTTGCTGTCGTTTTACCACCACTGACATACAGCAAACCAAACAGCAAACTGAACAATTTTGTTTGTACAAATTGTAAATACAATTCTGTAGTATAAAATCTAAAGTTAAACATACAAAATACATAACAGCCCTGAACCCTCATTACTTATAACTGATCACACTTTTCTATTCTTGCAGAGGCTCCATATAAACCTGTAAATGCTCCTCCAGTGGACACTGACACATCAAGTCCAACAGCTTCAACTAAATCTACTACTACAATGACGTCTCCAAATGGTTATAAGACATTCAGTCCATCAACTACCAATGGAGGTAACACGCATTGGTTTAACGAGTGTGGGGCAGGATGCAAGCATGAGTTAGCCTGGTCTGATGCATTTTTTAATGCAAGAGATCAACAAGTTAATTGCCAAAAAGACCAAGGACATGATCACTGATATGGTCAAGAGTCTGGATGCTGCCACTGTGATGATGCTCATCAACTATATGTATTTCAAAGGTAAGAGTAGACAAGCAGAACCCACTAGAGATTAAATAATTTTTCATGTATTTCACCTGAACTGCGCTAACCAGTTTTGTATTTCACTCTGTCAGGTAAATGGCAAGAGGCTTTTAAAGTGGAGCACACCAGCAAAGGTGACTTTCATGTGGATGAGAACACCACAGTGCCTGTGGATATGATGAACAGAAATGGCAAATATGACTTCTACTATGACCAGGGCAACTTTACGTCCATTATCATGCTGCCATATAATGGAAACGTGTCCATGATGATCGTCCTGCCTGACCAGGGAAAAATGGAGGAGGTGGAGAAACACATCAGCAAGGATCACCTCAAGTACTGGAAGGACAAAGTCCACAAAACGTAATGCATCATGAAATGCTTTTAAAAATAGAATTTCACTTAAACATGTTAAGTACTACCACAGAGTAGAACCTTTACTCCCTGACAAGGTCACCAATGGCAAAAAAGTATTAAATAAATATTTTTGCTTATGCTATTTCATGTAAGAGTGTGTTTTCCTGACTGATCATCTCTGTTCTCCAGCACTTTGGACTTGTATATGCCCAAGTTCTCAGTGTCTGCTTCCTCCTGTCTTGGGGACACACTGAAGGAGATGGGAATGGTTGATGCATTCTCAGACAGTGCAGACTTCTCTGGAATCAGTAAGGGGGCCAAGGTGGCAGTTTCCAAGGTATGTGGTAAACCCTTTAAGAGATTTGCTGTCATGTCTAGAGTGTCACATTATAAGTTTGGGAAATATTGTTTAAAACCTTCTCAGTAGACGTCTGGGGGGTCTTTGGGGCAAAAAATCAATGGCTTTCTGATGTCTGTTTGTTTTGGAAAGACCACTGATGTGATCATTCTCTTCCGTTATGGGAAATTTGGTGGGATCTTGGCAGAGACTGCCCATCTTAGATATCCAGTAGAATTTATACTGCACTCTCAGTTTCAAATAAAAAATTTAATTTTTAGGTTTACCTCTCTTGATATGATATGATATGAAGTAACATTTATACAGCGCCTTTCTCAGTACCCAAAGATGCTTTACACTGCACAATGATTTTACATTCAGTCAACACACTGGTGAGATGCCGCAGCCCAATTGCAACTACTGTCCATCAAGGACTGTTCAGACGTTAATGCATCTACTGCTTACATACTTTAAAGTGTCATTCAATGACTGCCCAGATTGGTCCTTCCCCACAGGTCCTACACAAGGCCGTCCTCAGCGTGGATGAGCAGGGCACTCAGGCTGCAGCTGCCACAACTGTTGAAATCGTGCTCATGTTAGCTTTGCCTTTCAAAACAGAAGTCAGCAGACCGTTCCTAGTCTTCATTGTGGAGAAGAACATCAGGAGTATCCTGTTCATGGGAAAGATAACCGACCCCACTGTGTAGTGGTAGAAGTCTCTCACACAGTCTAGTCAGCAGTATGATGAGTGCTACTGAATTATCTCTCATATCAATTAGCAACAAATATAGTCACGTCTCTGTATTATCTCGGAGCAATGAAAGGCTAAAGGTTGTGCTAGTTTAGTGAGCTACATATAGAAGGGACTTCATTTAGCTATAATTAAACTTAAAATTAAATGCTCCTTTCAGACTTAGTCCAGTTCCCTTACACCAGATATGAGAAAAAGTAACAGACTGTTGGATTATTTCTGATGGCACAGTGAATACAGATGTACACAAACCCAGGCATCTGAATGGAAATAAAGTTGTTGAGTGATATTTGAATGGGTCTTCATTTGTTTTGACAAACCAATCATGGCAGTCTGTAGCACACAAATCAGGGGCAGTTATAACATTAGGGATGTTGGTCATATATATCAGTGTTTCATACAAATATTACTTAAGTCATATGGAACTATGTAATTCTAAAACAGACATAGCGATGTGACAGACATACATTAAGCTCCAAACTCTCCAACTGTCCTGTGACTCATTTATAAATCAGTTTTGAGTTATTAACCATTGCATTGTCTTGTATGTTGATTCGCTATGATGATCTGATCACAGCAAATGGTGCAACATCCAGGCCCCTCTGAGTCTGTCAGGGTTCAAAATCAGATTTATCACCTTTGGTGTCAGATAAAGTAATAAGAATTACACTAACGCTGTGTCTAAGTCAGTAACTGGATGGGCCATATTTGTAAAAATATGTATACAGTTGTAGTTTGTCCATTTGAACAGTAACTGAGTCAGAAATCAAACTTCAAAATGCTGTTCTCCATTTAAAGAATGTACAATGTATGGTAGCTAGGTCTGACATTGAGGATTTTAGAGGGGATCTCATTTTTTTAAGCTGGTGCATTATAGAGTAAAAACTTTTGTTCTTTTTTTCAAATTTATTTGATCTTATATGACTTAATGTCTGTACTGGATCTGAAAACCTCCTTGTCCTGTAACAGATATCTTAACTTTATTATATATCTCTAGGATTAGGTAAAACCATGCGTATTAAAAGTAATATGTTTTAAACCATTTTATTCTTAGATTTAGTGCTTAGATATTTACCAAGGCCCAATCCCCTCTCATTTTTCCTCCTACTCCTTGTTTTCAAGTGTCATCTTGCCCCTTGGGACTGAGTTACAAAGGGTAGTGGTTGAAATCTTCCCCCTTGCTTCTGCTTCCATTTATCAATGATTCACAAGGGATTCTGAGAAATTTCTCCTAATGCACAATTTGAAGTGAGACTCTGAATCCCTCAGTTTGGAGGGCCATTTAGCCCTAAGACCTCACCCTAGCCCTCTATCAGAGACCCAACCCCTACTCATGAACACAGTTGTCAGTGTGTGCTGGGAGGTCAATGGTGTTTCCATTGAGATAAGGAATTACATAAACTGAGATGCTCAGTTTATGTTTTCTCTTTACTGTACTTCCTCTCACTAAAGGTGAGTGTGAAATTCTCTCTTAATGCTGAGTGACATGAAACTGTACATATATGTGATAATCTAAAAATGTTATTAAAGTGAGTTGAATCATTCAAGATTTATTTGGCCAAATTAGAATCATAACCTGGCTGGTCTTAGAATGAAAAATATGATTAAATGGTCCAGAATGCAAACAGACTATATCTTTGCATGAAGTAAAGTTTATTAATCAAAAATAAATCAAAAAGTCAAAAGATGTTATTTCAGAAAATGAAAAGACAGGTTGGGGAAAATGAAGGGAAAAAAGAAATAGAAAATAAACTGGTAAAAAGAGCTGGGAAAAGTTAAAGAGTAGGGCTAATTTTGTTGGAGCGCTTGGCACAGGACAAGGTGCTTTTTATAGCCTGCCATGCTCGTCTGAAGAAGATGCGTACTCTCTTCAACTTCTTGCATTCTGAGCCTTTATATTTGAAATAAAAGTAGAATTTTAAACTGGTGTCCATGGAGTGGATGTATGTAAACTCTGATTATTGATGTGGTGCTTTGATGCTACTCACCAGCTGGGGTGTTCTCCACTTTAACTGCCTCTGTAATAGATTCTGCTACTCCACTCAGATCCTCTCTTACATCTACAGATGTTTTTTTTTTTTCCCAAAAATCAATACAAATGCAATTACATAATAAAGTACAGGCACATATTTAAAGTGAACAAACATCATGTCCTACTGTGTGTTCTTAATGGAAAGCTAGATTTATGCAAGAAAGTACATCTGCACCTTCTACATGGGCGCTGTGGTCCAAATAGCAAATCTCTCCCGTTGACTCTATGATCATAAAGTGTTCAGCAGTTCTGCTCAGGATGGTACGAACCTCCTTACAGTCCTGCTGTTTCTTGGGTGAGAAATGAGAAATAATCAGTGATGAATTGTAAAGGAAATGAATCATCCATTGACCCCACCTGGGCAGTGGAAACTCCACTAATGGACAGCATATTTTGGATTGCCATCTGTACAAGTCAGGGAAATGTGAAGGCAAAATAAATAAAACTGTGGATGCAGTAAAAAGATGTATACACTCACACTTTCCCCCAGATTTGAACAGTAATGTTGCTTAAACCAAGCAATGGGAGCAGGGTATCTATGACTCTTCTGGCTTCTGGTGATAATATTAGTAATTAAGTTGTCCCTTGGCATCTAGAAAGGGCAGAAGAAAGCTCTATTGTACTGAACGATAATAAAGCTGTTTACTTTCATTTAAAAAGT
This sequence comes from Electrophorus electricus, assembly GCF_041902795.1. Taxonomy (NCBI): domain Eukaryota; kingdom Metazoa; phylum Chordata; class Actinopteri; order Gymnotiformes; family Gymnotidae; genus Electrophorus; species Electrophorus electricus. The sequence continues at coordinate 9,041,561 of NC_137498.1, forward strand.
TTGCATGTGTTTTTGGACATTTAAAAAAAAAAAACTTTTATTTTTAAGAATTAAAGATTTATTCCTAAGAAGTAATTGAATTTGAAATGAAAATTAGGCTTTGATTACAACACAATTTTCTATAAAACAAGACTTATTTTACATGCATTTGTGCACAGGATTACCTTTGTACCCCAGTTTCATATCTCTATATGGAAATGAGAAATCAAAGCCTGTAGACTTTATTGTTTTATATACAGTTATTATGTAACAGAACAAATGGCCACCCGTAGCTCAATTTCTTCTACAAATGTTAATAAATGTGAAACAAAGGTTGTCTGTTGTGCGACAGTGCATAATGGCCACAATCGTGGTCTTACAGAGGCTTTTCTAAAACAAGCCCATAAGTCACTTTCCCTTGTCTCAGTCAACGTATTTCATCTAATGGAGTTCGGTTACCCGAATATTTTCAGCTACGTCCCCTTTTTATTTATCAAGGTTTCCTTTTGTTAGTTCACTCTCTACTCACTTATTCCGCATTTGAAAATATTTGTGCGGTCCGTGAAATTAAACAGCTGTGACGGCCCGAGTGCCGCAGGTCCCACAAACTCGCTTGACGTAGACAGACGTTTATTAGACGAACACGAATAACGAACACAGTGGCGCTCACACCAAAAAGGCAAGATGAACATGAGCAACATTGAACACATCTTACAAACACAAAGTGCACCACGTACGTGAACATTAGCGAACACAGACTGACAGGGATACACACACCAACCGGGGTTTAAACAAAAAAACACTGACATTAGGAGAATAACCCGGTGCAGGTGTGCGAGAATACATAGTCGTGGTTTCACACAAGACCATGAACTCCCACTGCAGGCGGCGGGCCGTACCACGTGACTAGTGGGGCGGGGAGCTCACTATCAGCCCACTAATTAGTTCTCCGTTCAGTCAAAAGTTCTCCATCATTAAAATGTGTGTTCTCATTTTAAATTCGCATATTGGCTACATGTTTATAATACGATTCCCTTATCAAATATTTAGTTTCTAATTTGGGAAAAAACTGCCTTTGTAGATAAAATTAAATTCTACTTACGTTTTGTTTTTGTTTCTCAGTACCTCTTATGCGTGAAGAATTGTTTGTAGTCTCTGTTGATGTTTTGTCTAAAATGATCGTCATCGGCAAATCCACTCAATAAACTGATCTGGGGTCAGAAATAGAATGACACACATTATGACATAATGGAGCGCTAAATTCTGTTCAGTGGCTGTTTAGAACAATGACAGAAGTGCAGCTGAAATGACATTATAGTCTCATATTATAAATCACATTTTAAAATCATTTCCCCCTCTTTACGCTATCATTTTGTTATCTGGCTCAGATTAAAAAATCTAAATAAATAAAGTAAATATAACCTATACATGTAAACTATATATTAATTAATTAGTAATCATTCCTTATTGGTCACAATACAATGTTCAACAAAGCAAGGCTTATCTTTACTCGGGTGTTTCAGTACTAAGGCTAAGCAGTTATGCAAACACTTTCTTGCATAATATATGCTTATATTATGAAATTGAGCAACTAGACAAACAGAATTAAATGCTCCATTCATTACCGCTTCAAATGGTTTATTATTTTTTTAAAATATATATTTTTTAGAAGTGCAGGATTGTAGCCCCAAAATATATCCTATATGAAGTGACCTGCATTAAGGAATTAAATGTTGATGTCACTTACTATTATTATTGTTAGTAGTAGTAATATTTAGTGGGGAATCATTTTATGGTGTTGATTGGAGAATACTATTAAACAAATTAATCTTACCATCAGTAGTAGTTGATGAAATTAATAACTTCTAACCATTTGGAGGTGTCATTGTTGTAGTAGGTTTAGTTGAAGCTGTTGGACTTGATGTGTCAGTGTCCACTGGAGTAAGATTTACAGGTTTATATGGAGCCTCTGCAAGAATAGAAAAGTGTGGTCAGTTCTAAGTATGAACTCTGTTTCTGTACTGTTCACTCTCACTGGAGATCACTTCCCATGTGTTTCTGTTTGTGTTGTATTTATACCAGGTGAAGCTCTCAGCTCTGTTGTGTATATCAGTGCAGGAACAGGGCAGCAGTACTGAGTCTCCTGCGTATACAGTGATCTCTGTGATTATGTGATGATCCAGTATACAGCCTACAGAAACACACCAAAAGAAGACCTTCTGTGATAATAATGTGATAATAATGATTAGATGTCACTTACCAAGTGAGGCAACTAGTAAAACTGAACCGATGTGAGCACCTCAAACCATGTAGTACCTTCCTGTTCTTGAAACTGGGTGATGAAGCTGAAATGAAACTCCCATATGACTCTGTTATAAATTACTTTGTACTGAAAGTGATGCGTTTGCCCTGGTCCTGAAATAAAGTGTTCCATTTTGATGTTTATATGATTGTGAATGTCTTAAGTAATGCCACAAAACTAACAGTTAAATAAAGGTCAGAGACAATATATGTAACTCTGTGATAGAGCATCAGTGTGGAAGCCTTCACTAGAATTCTTTATATTAAGCCAGCAATTGTCACGGAACGCTCCCCTCGCCACTGGTCACGGGGTACGGCCCACCGCCTGCAGTTGAAGTCACTTTTTGTTTTGTAACCACGCCCCCATGATGGCACACACCTGCCCCTGGTTTAATGTTGTGTATGTCTGTGTATTTAAACCCCTGTTGGTGTGTGCATTAGTGTTGGTCATTGTTTGTGTTGCTAGTCCTACGTGTATTCATGTTAAACGTATATGTTTGTGTTGCCGTCGTTAGGGTTCCTGCAGTGTTACGTGTATTCATGTTATCCGTTTATGTTGTGTGAGTGCCGTCGTCGTAAGCGTTAAGTATCAATAAATGTCTGTCAAAGTCGAGGGAGTCTGTGCGTCCTGCTCTGTGCCCTGCGGCACTCCAGCTGTTACAGCAATCAAGTGGTACATACAACAAATGCTACAGATTCTTGAAGTGCTGATGTTTGTTCAGTTTTCCACCTGATCTCACTGAGTTTGTCTGTGTGTCTAGTGAGGGGTCTGGTGTTGTCTGTACAGGCAAAGGTCTGAGTAACAGAAATGATCCAGTTCGATTCCCATGCAGCTGATATGCATGAGATTTAACTGCACCACAATAATACATTGATTTCAAGATTTGGTTTTATGACTGATGGCAGTCTAAAAAGCAAATCGTAATTGTTCAAATTCTACCTTATATGTTCAGATAACATGGAGTGTCTCTTATACGTTATCAGAAATATATGACATGTCGTCTCTAACTGGACTCCTACTAGATGTTTTCAGTGTTTCTTATAAAGTAGCTACTGAGTAGATATTTGATGATCTACAGATGTAGAGAGAAAGTCAACTCACCATCAGCAGCAAGGAGCAGATAAACACACACCTGCATTCTTACTGAGTTCCACACACTACACACGGCTACAGCAGGACTGCTGATACACACCGTACACACTCTTCTATACAGTCTACTGAATGTTCTGACAACTACAGTTACAGTGGAGATGAAGTGTATTCAAATGAAGCTTTGACAAACTTCTATCCCCAGCACACACAACAAATATAGGGAGGCAGTAGGGTTTTATAAGTTTTTAAAAGTCATTTAGTGTGTCCTCTTTCTTCCTTAACAGTCTCACATTATAAGTGAAAATGTCATCATTCTTACTTAAGTTGGCTCGGTCCGTTGTCACAGAGATGTGGCGGCCCAGTGGGACAGACCCAAAATGACTCCCTAAGTGCTGTTAGTTCAGTCTAGCACACCTGCCCCTTTGTACATGCATCATTTATGAACGTATTTAAATCCCTCTGTCAGTGGAGTGGTTGTCGGTCTTTGTTCGTACTCAGGTTGGTGTTAATGGTCGTTTAATAAATGCATGTCTTCGTCAAGAGACGTCTGCGCTTCCTGCGCCTTGCCTTGCGGCACTTGGGCCGTCACAACAAACAAAATATTTGTATTTTCTTATACCTGCGTGCGGGGGGTGGCATAACGTGAATAAGTGAATAAATCATATAAAAGCAGACATTGAGTTCACTTTGTTTTCAGTAGGCTACACCAAAAGTGAGCAGAAGGCCTTCAGTATTTTGAGGAGTTCCCTTCAGTATTCTGGGAAGAGTCTCATATATAGTCAGGGCCATTGGACCTGGACTTCAGTCGTCTCTCACACCAATCTTATTCCCACTTCCTAAAAAAGAGAGAAGCCTGCAGCCAAGGGATTAGTTAAGATGAGGCAAAAAGCAAAAGTAAAAATAATGTATATGTAACATGCTGCAACCGTCCCTGATCTGGGTTGAGATCTTCCCCAAGGTCGGGGTCAGTTGCAACATCTGACTTCTTCTATTCAAATAAATAAGTGGATGTCATGTGTAATCATTTAGCATTTTTTCTTCACAAACTCAAATATTTACTGTATAAACTGAAAAATCTTTAGGATTTAGCGTTGTTGTGCATCACTAAACTAATATTTAGTTGTATAACTACTGTTTCTGAGAACTGCTTCACATCTGTGTTGCATGGAGTCGACCAACTTCTGGCAGCTGTCAACAGGTATTCCAGCCCAGGATGCTTTGACAACTTTCCACAGTTCCTCTCCATTTCTTGGTTTTGCCTCAGAAACAGAATTTTTTATGTCCCCCTCAAGTTTTCTATCGGATTAAAGTCCGGGGATTGGGCTGGCCACTCTGTAACTTTAATTTTGTTGGTCTGGAACCAAGATGCTGCTCGCTTACTGGTGTGTTTGGGGTCGTTGTCTTGTTGAAACATCCATTTCAAGGGCATTTCCTCTTCAGCATAAGGCAACATGACCTCTTCAAGTATTTTGATATATGCAAACTGATCCATGATCCCTGGTATGCGATAAATAGGCCCGACACCATAATAAGAGAAACATCCCCATATCATGATGCGTGCACCACCATGCTTCACTGTCTTCAGAGTGTACTGTGGCTTGAATTCAGTGTTTGCGGGTCATCTGACAAACTGTCTGCGGCTCTTGGATCCAAAAAGAACAATCTTACTTTCATCAGTCCACAAAACGTTTCTTCATTTCTCTTTAGGCCAGTCCATGTGTTCTTTGGCAAATTGTAACCTCTTCAGCACATGTCTTCTTTTTAACAGTGGGACTTTGCGGGGGCTTCTTGCTGATAGATTAGCTTCACACAGGCGTCTTCTAATTGTCACAGTACTCACAGGTAACTTCAGACTGTCTTTGATCACCCTGGAGCTGATCATTGGCTGAGTCTTTGCCATACTGGTTATTCTTCAATCCATTCAAATGGTAGTCTTCCATTTTCTTCCACATCTCTCTGGTTTTGTTTTCTATTTTAAAGCATTGGGGATCATTTTAGCTGAGCAGCCTATCATTTTCTTTATATCATTTTCACTTCTTTATATGTTTTCCCCTCTCCAATCAAAGTTTTAGTCAAAGTATGCTGTTCTTCTGAACAATGTCTGGAACGACCCATTTTTCTCAGATTTTCAGAGAGAAATGCATGTACATGTGTTGGCTTCATCTTTAAATAAAGGCCACCTGATTGACATCTGTTTTTTCACAGAAGGAATGACCTCACTAATTGAACTCCACAGTTATTATTTTGAACACACCCATTTCAATTAATTATTCAATTACACAAACTCAGGAGCATGTATATCATGAATATTGGGTCTGATGGTTTTCTATGACTCTGCTACACCTACTGGTAAATTATTTACCATGTAGTAATATAATTTCTACCAAAAACAGTGATTGATATGATTAGTCATGTTGGACTGCTATTATTTCATCTCCCTTTGTAACTCAGTACAGTAAGTGATGTGGAGTCTGAGCTTCCTAGACACCACCATCTCCACTGATTTCAAACTAGAGATCACAACAGCCATAATCAAAAACGTTCATCAGTGTATCAGGAGCTGCTTTGTATCAGAAACTCACCATGGACCCCACACAACTAGGGAACGCCACACACTATCTGTATAAAACCCTCTGCTCAGGTATTTGTTACTGCTTCAACAAAACCTGAACTTCACAACTTGTGTTTCCCAAAGATGGTTTTCCTTTAAAAAAAATTTAAAACCATAAAAAAGTGCTGTATGTGATATATGTGATCCTTTATTTTAACTATATTGTACTAATTGTATTGTATCATCTGAACCCCCCTCAGATACAAAGTAGCACTCACTTGAACATGTGAACAAAGCACAGCAAAACAATCTTGTAAACAAACAAACAAACACGCACACACACACACACACACACACACACACACACACACACCATGGAAGATTTGACCTTGAAGGACACGTGCCAGTAATGATGTGGAGGTTGTTTTTCCTATGTTACAGTGGATGGTATGTGAGCATTCACCTGTGTCTCCTGCTCTCTCTTCTCTTCTGTTTGCCCCTTTCTTAGTCTCGTTTGTCCATGTCTCTGGACTACATTAGAAAACCAGACAGTGTGACCCACAACTTGTATGCATGCATGTGTGTGTGTGTGTGTGTGTGTGTGTGTGTGTGTACCTTTGTATCTCCAGCACAAGACCCCCACGAGACCCAGCAGCAGGAGGAGGACAGCTCCCACAGCAGTAGTCATGAGGATATATAATAGATCACCAGCAGGGTTTTGGACATCTGAAGGCAAGCGTTATACAAATGTTATGTGTATTTGTGTGCGTGTTAGTGTTTGTGTTTTTACACAGCATGCATTTTAATTGCTTTTTAAGATATTAGGAGACCATGTTGATATGCAGTAAATGCATGTTACCGTCAGTCAGAGTCTTTGCACTGTCAGTAGTGGAAGCGTCAGCTGGAGCCTTTGCACTTGTTTTGCCATCAAATCTTGATGTAAATTCTGTTGTTGAGATTCCTGGAGAGGGAGATGTGTTTGTTAGCATAAGATGGTGTACTGCTTTAGTACTAGCAGTACTAGGGTAGCAGTACTGAGTCTCCTGTGTGTGCAGTGATGTGTTTTGTCTCCCTGTTGTTTTTTAATTGCTTAATTTAATAGTGATTTAATACTCAACCTGTAGAAGCACACCCTACTGTCATACTCCACCACATTTGCTTGTTAAATTAATAAATATTTACTCTAATATTATATGATTTTTAGCATTGTTCTAATGACATTCACTATCCTTATAACAATGATGGTTATAAGGTGTAACTGAGCAAATTGGTTGCTCCATTTAGGTAATAATTTGAGCTTTGTTTGATATTAAGTACCAATTTAACAATTTTTTAATATTTGATCAGAATCTACATTTCAAATTTATTAACATGTTTGTTAAGAGTGGTCTTCATAAGTCCTTCATAACAGCTAACACAAACCTAAATACACTTTTATAAAGGCTGATTCTGACAGACAGCTGTCATACAGTCTTCTCTTCATAACACAATACTATCAGTGGATTAGTTGACATAACACTTCATTCAAGGGCTATAGGTTGTTGGGGTTTTTTTTGTTTTTTTACCTAAGTTTTAAATGTTTCCAGTTAAAATAACATAACGGGACCCCCCAGCAGACAGAGTCGGCTGAGAATGAGGACAGCCACTAAAGCCACCCCAATACCCCCAGAGGAAAATCAGGTCTGATGACCAATACCGTTTGTTCATCTTATGTAGCCCAGTCCTGTGTTGTTCCCGTTTGTCTGTCTTTATGCTCACTGTTATGTTTCATTATTGTTGTTCTCCGTTAGTCTTCCCTTAATGTTGTATTCCCTTGTTGTTCATTTCTCGCCCTCACCCTGTTATCATATTATTATTCTTCTGTTAGCCTGTTTGTTCTTCATTCTATAATGTGTTGTTAGTCTTTGTCGAATATTAAACTTATTATTTATTTATTCTATGCAATCAGTTTGGTTCGTTACGGCGTCGTCACTTCACACGAGTGTTCACTCTCCACCCCTCCCGCGTTACAATTAGTTGTTGCTTACCAAGTGAGGGGTGACATCTTAGAACAGGCCAGACGCTTGTGGACAGCCGAGTTTTATTTGTAGCGGAATAAGCAACAATTGTAAAGTGAAACAGGCGAGAGTAATGGCCAGATATACACACACCAGGGAATTGCTCAGTACATGCTGATAGACCAGCGATAATACTTTGCAGGGAGTGAACGAAACCAGAGAGAATAAATAGTGTAGCAAAGATGAGACACATGTGGCACTAGTAAACAGGTGATGAGGATCTGGTGAGGTTGTGCCGGGGAAGACGGGAGTTGCAATCACGGACTGAGGGCGGTTGCGGGACATGAGGATACTAGGAAAACTGAGCAGATGTGAACACCTCAAACCACGTAGTACCTTCCTGTTCTTGACACTGGCTGGAGAGGCTGAAATGAAAACTCCTATATGACTCTGTTATAAATGAACGCTTTGACAATGATTGTCATGACACTCGATTGAAAGTGTTCTGGCCTGGTCTATAAATAAGGTGTTTTATTTTGTTACTAATAAAATGTAGGTTGATCTCTAATGCCACGCCATTCTACCAGTCACAGAAAGATCAGACAATATATGTATAACTCTGTGATAGAGCATCAGTGTGGAAGCACTAGAATTCTTTATATCAAGCCAAGTGCCACATATAACACATGCTACTGATCACATTCTTGAACTACCAAATTGCCACTCTTGGGCCCCTGAACAAGGCCCTTAACCCTAAATTGCTCAAGTTATACTCAGTCATAATTATAAGTCGCATTGGATAAAATCAATTTGTTATTTTAGCATTCTGTTTCTAATGTTTGATCATTCATGATCACATATGTAATTTTTACATTAGGCTACTTATGTTTATCACAGTAAAGGATCCAATACTGCCTCTTGCATTGTGATTTTAACACTGCCAGAATGCAATGTAGACAGAATAGGTGGGTTACATAAAGGATCCAATCTCTGCACCGCACATTTAGTAGGTTAAACCCAAAGTTAGGCTAAGAGAATGGTAAAGCCATGAGAAAGCAGGATATATTATAACTAAGGAAGGTTCCTTAGTTATAATATATCCTGCTTTCTCAGTCACACATTTTCTCATGTTAGATTTCTCATAACACATGCTAAATTGTAATTACAGGCATAATTTGAAATCAGATCATTTCTTGTAAGTTTTATGTGCATTACACCTTTGCCTGCACATCTGCCATTGGTTGTAGGTAAGTGGGACAGGAGTAAATAATTACAGTAACAGAAACTTGTAATGTCAAACTGACATCAACATGGACTAAATCAACTTTTATGACTGTTTGTTTTACGCCTATTTGCAACTTATAGCAAAGCATTACCTCTTATTTTAGATGTTTTAATTCTAAAATCTAAAATAAGAACACATCAGTGATTTTGATCCAGCTGATCCACCTACATTAATGATCTGCATAATGCAGTTTTCAGAACGATAATTTAAAGCAGAGGCAGACAGGGCTTGACGCACATGTGTAAACAAAAGTTCTTCATTTCCAAAACTGGTAGACATAACTTCAGAAGTAACAAAATGATGCAAACTAAACACTGACTAAACAGAACACCAAAAAAGGGAGAAGAACGATACAGGAACTGTGCAGAAACAATAAAATTGTGATGGAACATTTGATACTAAGACATCGAAGCTCATATCACACAGTGTACTGAAGCTTGTATCAGTTACTATTACCACTAATATTACCAATAAACGTACTAATAACACGTGACTAATGATGTTTGAAGATTCAAAGGTCACCGAACCACAGGATGAGGGTGAGACTGTTTCACAAGTTTGGCACTGTCCTATAATGTATCTTTTTACTAAAAAATTGGAAATGTGCTAATTATAGAAGTGAAAAGTGAGAGTAAATGTTTCATAACGCCAACCTGTTGTCTCCCAGTATACTTTTGTATCAAGTTTTCACATAAAAAGGGAAACAATGATTTTAAACAAATTATTGCAGAATTGAATTACTAAACATCATTACTGATCATCCATTTTTTTTAAATGACATATGAAGGCGGTGGAGTGTTGTATTATTTATAATGCTGTGCAGTTTTGAATCTAAAGCAGCTATAATTTCTGAGAACTACCAGGTGTCACTGTTTTGTCACCAGCTTTCAATGCTCCCAAGCTTCGAATCCTTCAGCAGTAAAATAAGGAAGAACCTAAAATGCTTCACAGGACTTCGTCTGCACATCATTACCAAGAAGGAAGTTAAACAGTAAACACTTGAATAACGAGCAGGCTAATAACGTTACCAAACAACAATAAACTCACGGGAGGACGAGAGAAAGCACATTCAAAGACCCACAACCAAGACGCTAAAACAAGGGATATTTATACAAAGATTAACGAATGCAAACTAGACAAAGATGAAAACAGTGACAGGAAAACCAAACGAAGGGTCGGAACAGAAAAACCAAAACAAAGAAGCATGTGTGTTAAAAACCTGAGACATTCTTACTTGAACTGCCCAAGATATTTGTTACAATTAAAGGAGTATTTGACCATCACTGAACTAAATGTTACTGCTAATGTGCACAGATGACAGCACAACAACAAATATGACAGCAGAAAGTCTACAAGTAACTCAGACAACCAAGACTTTGCTAGTGTGGATACATAAGAAAACCTTAAAGCTGGATTTATCATTTGCAGTTGGATTCGGATCAAAAACAGTGTTTTACCTTTAACGGTGAGTCTGATGTCTTTATATTTCTGGTTTGTAAGATAACAGCTGTAGTCTCCCTCATCCTCTTCAGTCAGGTGTGATATGAGTAGAGAGAGATTTCCTAGAGAGTGAACAGTACCCAGCTGAACTCTGTTTCTGTACTGTTCACTCTCACTGGAGATCACATCCCATGTGTCTCTGCTTGTGTTGCGTTTCTTCCAGGTGAAACTCTCAGGTTTGGCGTGTGGGTCAGTACAGGAGCAGGGCAGCAGTACTGAGTCTCCTGTGTATGCAGTGATGTCGTCTGTCTTCTGATTCTCTGCCAAACTGCAGCCTGCAGAAACACACGAGATAAAAGCCTTCACTATTAAACATGGCTGCACATGTACATGTAAAATGGTTATTATTACACATGACATACTCCGTTATTATTATTATATATGACATACTTAATTATTATTATATATCACATACTCCATTATTATTATATATCACATACTTAACTATTATATATGACATACTTAATTTCTCCAGGTCCAGTCACCTGATGGTACTGATGGTACCAGCCAACTGATGATGGTACTGGAAATCACCAAGAGATTTCCCAATAGATGTTGGTATGATGGATGCATGACCATCAAGTTATAAGATGTAAATGTCTGATTATATATTGTCTCTCTCCCTCCCTCCTTCTCTCTCTCCCCCTCTGCCCACCCTCGCTCCCTCCCTCCCTCCCTCCCTCCTTCTCTCCTTCTCTCTCCATCCCTCATTCTCTCTCTATTTCTTCCTTTCTCTCTCTCTCCTTCCCTCCTCTCTCTCTCCCTCTTTCTTTTTCTCCCCCTCTCTCTAGAGCAAATGACAACAGTAGTAACTAAATAAGGAAACTAAACAAGTCGTGTGTAATATGGGTATATAACTGACTAGAACCTAAACAGGACAGAAGACAAGAGTCATTAACTACAGGCATGAAATACAAATACAAACAGAAGATGTAACTAGAAACAGAAAGAAGTAGAACTGCAGATCCTGCCGCTGGATAGATTTTTTGTTTTATGTAGTACAGTAGTTATTGGTACAGACCAGTATATGCAGTACGGCCCACCGAGTGCAGTTGAAATGATTTTTTGTTTTGTAACAGAGCCCCCATGATGGCACACACCTACCCCTGGTTTAATGTTGTGTGTGTCTGTGTGTATTTAAACCCCTGTTGGTGTGTGCATTAGTGTTGGTCATTGTTTGTGTTGCTAGTCCTACATGTATTCATGTTAAACGTATATGTTCATGTTGCCGTCGTTGGTGTTCCTGCCAGTGTTACGTGTATTCGTGTTATCCGTTTATGTTTTGTGAGTGCCGTCGTCGTAAGCGTTACGTGTTATTAAATGTCTGTCAAAGTCGAGGGAGTCTGTGCGTCCTGCTCCGCGCCCTGCGGCACTCCAGCTGTTACAGCAATCAAGTGGCACATACAACAAATGCTACAGATTCTTGAAGTGCTGATGTTTGTTCAGTTTTCCACCTGATCTCACTGAGTTTGTCTGTGTGTCTAGTGAGGGGTCTGGTGTTGTCTGTACAGGCAAAGGTCTGAGTAACAGAAATGATCCAGTTAGATTCCCATTCTAATTACATTCCCATCATGTATGAAGACTTAAGCGTCGGTCACATCTAACTGCCACCTCGCTCATGTTTTCACATGGGTGGAGCAAAATGAGGGGATTATGGGCGGTCTTGGTATTGTGTAATTTTGGGGAACGTAGTCCTTCAGAAAACAGCTAACACTACTTGTGACATTGTTCTAATAATTAGTATAAGAATAGCAGCTGCTTTTCTTTCAGAAAGAAGCAAGTAAAGCTCTTGCCCCTTCAAGTGAATGAGGTTTTTCACCAGGCAGATTTTTCTCGTGTTCGGTGTGAAAGATTATTTATACTGCAGATTTAGTGTCTGATGCTGCCTTTAAATTGAACCTAAATAAGATGCCTTAGCAGGCAGCATATGTCATAGGGAGTGATCTGGAAGCATATTGCTCAGTATTTCCATAGACATTCCAGAAAATTCTAATTTAAAGCCTCAACCCAACCAGCTACAAAATTAAGATAAAAAAAGAGCAAAATTACAAGACTTTGTACATAAATGCTTCATGAACTACAAATTCCATAATGCCCTCATACAGGTAGCTGAGATATGTGTACACTGAGAGAGACTGAGCTACAACGTCATTTGTCATTGCATACTATGTCATTTCAACCAAGAAAATCATAACATATTCATATGTGTAGGCCAAACTCTCAACTATAAAGTCTTGTTCTTGTTTGCCCCAACTGCTGTGGTCATCTGTGGTCTCTTGCAGAGATATTGTTATTCATCAATTGGTATTCAGGACAGTAAATCACTCTACCAGCTGTGGGTTCCTCTTGGATGTGCTATGACAGGGATGCTGCTCGTATGTGGTCACTCTTTGATTAGTCAGTGTTGGACAAACTCTGCTGTTGATCAATCAAGATCAGACTAAAGAAATTCTGAACCATATGGAGTTAATGCTGGAGCAGAGCTGAGAGTGCAGCTGGAGCAGAGTTGGTGGACTGAAGACGTACATTTGGAGAAATCTCTCCCTTGGGCTTGTGCTCTCTCTCTCTCTCTCTGTCATGCTCTCTCTCAGTCACATTCTCTTTCTGCCTCTCCTTCTCTCTCTCTTACTGTTCCTGGCCTGGCCACCCACTTAACCTTCTTTAATGTCCATGTTGTCTTTCACTCAATCTGGCACTTAGGTAACATTTAGAAAGTATTTTCTGTGCCACATTTCTGTAACTTATTTACAGAGTTTCATTATAATATCTATTTTATTCTAATTGGTTTCATTATAATATCTATTCTATTCTATTGTGTATCTACTTCTCTTCTGTTATGCTAATGAACTCTTTGCTACATTGAACTCATGAAGCTCGGCTCTCCGTGTAGTATATGTAATGAGACTGATGGAGTCCAGACACTTGCAGATGATGTTAATCACTTGATAATTTATTAAGAGAGAGGAAGTCCAAAGCTGTAGTGAAAATTCTCTGCACTGGTGGATTGAGGCTGAGTGAAGAGCCAGCTATATTTTTCTATATATTTAGAGTGCTGACACCAGTTTCCTGTAAAGTATCCAATCTCTGCACTGTAAGTTTAGTAGATCAAACCCTATGTTAGGTTGACAGAACCTCTGACAAAGCAGGATGTATTAAGACTGAGGAATTATAGAAAGGTGATTATGCATATTCTCATAACACATGCTAGATAATGCAGTAGAGCATTCTCTTCAGAATATAAATTATAATTACAGGCATAATTTGGAATCAAATACATTTTGTAGTTTTATGTTCATTAAACCTTTGCCTGCACCTCTGCCTTTGGTTGTAGGTAAGTGGGACAGGGGTAAATAATTACAGTAACAAGCTCCAAATATGTCACTTGTAATGTCAAACTGACATCAACATTGACTAAATCAACTTTTATGACTGTTTGTTTATGCCCATTTGCAACTTGTCATAGCAAAGCCTTGCTTCTTATTTTAGATGTTTCAAATCAAAAAGCTAAAATAAGAACACATTAGTGATTTTGATCCAGCTGGTCCACCTACATTAATGATCTGCACACTGTGCAGTTTTCAGAACGATAATGTAACGCAGAGGCAGACAGGACTTTACGCACATGTGTAAACGAAAGTTCTTCATTTGCAAAACAGGTGGACACAACGGCAAAATTAACCAAATGATGCAAACTAAACACTGATTAAATGGAACACCAAAAAGGGAGAAAAACGATACAGGAACTGTGCAGAAACAATAAAATTGTGATGTAACATTTAATACTAAGGCATCAAAGCTCGTATCACACTGTGTACCGAAGCCTGTATCAGTTACTATTAGCACTAAAGTGAATAATACCATTAATATTACCACTAAAGTTACTAACAACACGTGACTAATGAAGGTCAAAGCTTCAGATGTCACTGAAGCACAGGATGAGGGTGAGACTTTCATAAGTTTGGCAGTGTCCTATAACTTGGAAGATTTATCCTTTTACTAAAAAAAATTGGAAATGTGCTAATTATAGAAGTCAAAAGTGAGAGTAAACGTTTCATAACGCCAACCTGTTGTTTTTACATAAAAGGGAAACAATGATTTTACACAAATTATTTCAGAATTTAATTACTAAACATCATTACTGATCATCCATTTTTTTTAATGACATATGAAGGCGGTGCAGTGTTGTATTGTTTATAGTGCTGCGCCGTTTTGAATCTATGGCTGCTATAATTTCTGAAAACCACCAGGTGGTTTTGTCACCAGCTTTCAATTCTCCAAAGCTTCGAGTGTTTTACCTTTAACGGTGAGTCTGATGTCTTTATATTTCTGGTTTGTAAGATAACACCTGTAGACTCCCTTATCCTCTTCAGTCAGGTGTGATATGAGTAGAGAGAGATTTCCTGGAGAGTGAACAGTACCCAGCTGAACTCTGTTTCTGTACTGTTCACTCACAGTGGAGATCACAGTGTGACTGAAGTCTTGGAATTTCTCCCAGGTCAAACTCTCAGGTTTGGCGTGTGGGTCAGTACAGGAGCAGGGCAGCAGTACTGAGTCTCCTGTGTATGCAGTGATGTCGTCTGTCCTCAGATTCCCTACCAACATGCAACCTGCAGAAACACACGAGATAAAGGCCTTCACTATTAAACATGGCTGCACATGTACATGTAAAATGGTTATTATTACATATGACATAATTAATTATTATTATATATGACATACTCCATTATTATTATTATATATCACATACTTAATTATTATATATGACATACTTAATTGCTCCAGGTCCAGTCACCTGATGGTACTGATGGTACCAGCCAACTGATGATGGTACTGGAAATCACTAAGAGATTTCCCAATAGATGTTGGTATGATGTATGCATGACCATCAAGATATAAGATGTAAATGTATGATTATATTGATTATAGATTGTCTCTGCCTCCCTCTCACTCACTCACTCATTCATTCTCCCTCTCCACTCTCTCCCTCCTTCCTTCTCTCCCTCTCCCTTCCCACTAAAGTTATTACCACTAACATTACCACTAAAGTTACTAATAACATGTGACTAATCTTGTTTGAAGCTTCAAACATCACAGATACACAGGATGAGCTTGAGACTGCTTCATAAGTTTGGCACTGTCCTATAACTTGGAAGCTTTATCTTTTTACTAAAAAATTGGAAATGTGCAAATTATAGAACCCAAAAGGGAGGGTAAATGTTTCATTACATCAACCTGTTGTCTCCCAGTATAGTTTTGTATTATGTTTTCACATAAAAATGGAAACAATGATTCTAAACTAATTATTGCAGAATTTAATTACTAAACATCATTACTGATCATTTTTTTTAATGAAATATGAAGGCGGTGGAGTGTTGTATTGCGCAGTTTTCAATCTATGGCTGCTATAATTTCTAAAAACCGCCAGGTGTCGCTGTTTTGTCACCAGCTTTCAATGCTCCAAAGCTTCGAATCCTTCAGCAGTACAATAAGGAAGAACCTCAAACGCTTCACAGGACTTCCTATGCACATCATTACCAAAAAGGAAGTAAAAACTCATCTGCAGATAAAAACACACCTGCATTCCACAACACACTACACACAGCTACAGCAGTAACGCTGCTACACATCTTATACACTCTACAAAACTACAATGTACTGAACACTGAAAACTGCACCCCAGACTACAGTCTGCCTGTGGGAATCACCACACAACTATGACCTGGAACTCTACAACTCTCTCAGTAGAACTCCACTGAAATTCACCACCCACTAATATCCACAGTAGAGAGGAAGTGTGTTCAAGTACAAAATAAATTATTCCTCCACTTCTTTCTCTCTCACATACAGACTAAATCTAACAGTGAAACAGTGTCTTTCTAGTGTCATCACTTCCTCCTGAGCTGCCCAGTGTTCAGTCCCCATCCTCAGTAAAGTGATCCTGCAGTAAGAAGTAGTGCTACACAGTGATCCCCCTCAGCACTGTTTGGACACATCATTTCACTCCTGCACTTACTGATCAGAGGGCCAAACTGAATGTGTAGCTTAGCAAATATTAGACAGATCAGACAGGAAGAGCTCTAGACTACATGCTGATCAAAATAAACATTGATCATTTAATCAGGTAAACATGAGGATGGTCTGATATTCATATTATTCATAAAGTACAGGTGGATTGCAGCAGTCTATGATCATGTTGTAGCTTTCATACTATTAAGACAAAACTGCTTAAGTGAAGCTGTGAAATCCACCCACTGACACAGAACCACTAAAGGAGTCACCAAAGTAAAGACCACTTTGGATGTAGACAGTACAATGTCATCACAACCCAACAGTTATCACAGGAAGTAGAAACATTTTCTCACCTTTTCTCTGTTACTTTGTTCTTTTTGTTGCTAAAGCTGCCAAAAGCTGTTTGATGATGGTGGATATCTATAAAGTAACTAACTGAGGCTGTAGGCTAGTGTGCACTGCGCTGTAACAACAACAACAAAATAAAATTAAAACTGTAAAAAGACAAAACCCCCAGCATGGGCTGTCTAAGCCTCCTGGCCAATTGATGAACAAATGAGGAATAAATAACACAAACACAAATAAACAAGTGAGCACATTTCACACGTAGCACCCAGTGCAACCAGATTAGCAATACATATGTCAGGTGGAAGAGGTGCATACTGGGAATTCTCACATCTGTAAACTGGTAGCTATGACTATGGTGGCATCAGAATAACTTGGGACTAAATAAGAAAAGTCTTTAAACTGGAGTCACTGGAGTGAATTTATGCTGCCAGAGTCAGTTAGTGATTGACTGATTAAACCATGAAGTTCAGAGCTAGATCACTGACACTGATGAGGATTTGGAGACTGTTCGACAATCTTCGTGGGTGTGTGAAAGAAGTAAACATGTCGTTCACACACCACTCTGAGGAACAGCACAGCAGAATTTTAAGATCACGAACCCAAAAAGGAAGCATGCACATATGCATGTCTGTGTGTGTGTGTGTGTTATGTATTGCTAAAGTGCACCAAGTTTAGCAATACATATGTGAGAAGGAAGAGGTGCATACTGGGAAACTGTACTGTCTTTATGGTTTTATTTTTTTCTTATTTGTTCATTTTTTATTTGTAAATTGTTCTAAGCCTCTAGGATAAGAGGAACAACATAGGAGAACTTGAAGCCCAAACACCCAACAAGGAGAGAGAGAGAGAGAGAGAGAGAGAGAGAGAGAGAGAGAGAGAGAGTGTGTGTCAGAGTGTGAGAGAGAGCAGGGCAGGGTGGGGGAGGGGGTGTTTTTGCATCTACAAGTATCACTTTGAATGTACATTTACTGTGTGTGTAAAATTGTCTTTCTCCAAGTCCTTCAGATGTGGATCTGGCCATCCTGCAACAGCTGTGCATGTTTTGTGTGTGTGTGTGTGTGTGTGTGTGTGTGTGTGTGTGTGAGCAAGAGAGAGAGAGAGAAAGAGAGAGACAGTATTAGTTATGTATTGTTAAATTGTTAAACAGTGCTCCAAGTTTGGTAGGAGGAACAAGTGCTTGCTGGGAAACTGTACTGTTTTTGTGATATTAGTTTTTTGCAGGACACAAAAACGGTGACATGTGACAATAATTGAAACCACTAACTCATGTAGCCCAGCTCCTGACCTGTTATACTAAACCAAAAGCACCTTCTCTGATTTACACTCATTTTGTATTTCTAAAACACATTTTTTTCCAATACGCTAAACACAATTCTCTATATTGGACACATCATTTCTTATAGAAAACCCTCAAATGCAAATGATACATCCATTTATCAATTAACCAAACCCAGTACTCATAGGTGAAGACAATTATGACTAATTTGTACATGGAGCACTATACTATTTGTAGAGCCTGAGCACTATAAAGAGGCCACAGGCTCGATGTCTTGGTTGGATATCAATGGAGGCCAATATTTGAAAGAGAGGATGAGGACGAGGAAGAACAACCATCACAGATGAGCTTTGGGCCACTTTGGTTGACCATATGGTAAAGCATGTGCATTTGTTTCAGGAAAGCTGAGCAGGGGTCCAGCCTAATCTGAATCACTACACTGGACGAAGTGTCAGGAAGTACTATAGTGTCCCTGAGCAACATGGGGGTAAACCATATAAATAGGCTAAAACAAACAAACAAACAAACAAACAAACACTGTCTTCACATTGGGAGACAGCTGTCTGGCTGAAACCCTCTGGGAAGTCCTGATAGCTGAGACCTCCTGATTGAAATGGATTTATTCAGTACCAGTCCAGCTCTTTAACCCACAGGTAGTGAGCTCTGCCCCTCCTCTGGTCTCCATGGTAATATAGAGTAGTACTGACTTGTTTGACTGCTAGCTCAATAAGGGATATGATGGGCATGTCAAAATTCATGAGATCAGAATCCTCTGTAGTCTCTCCCCCAAACCCACCCACACTCGGGAAAACACACAGAAGCACCAAACACATACATCATACACCACATGTAAAGGACTGTACCACATATACAATCAACTACAAGGCACAGGCAGCTGGATACAGAAGTGGGTAGTGGACAAGAGCTGCATCATACACAGAATGAACAAGAGAGGAATAAATAACACAAACAGAAATAAACAAGTTTTTATAAATGTACAGATTTATAGAGCAAAATTATCCTTGTAAGAGTCACAATACTCTTGTACTTTTCTTATTTCTCAATTTTGTCAGTCTTACTAAAGTCCCTACAATTCCTACCTTATGCTGGTCTTAAGTAACTAAATAGCAAGTAATTAGCAGCGGTTCCTCTCTACCGGACCGAACCACAGCGCAGATTTCAGTGCCACTTAACGGGTCAGGTCGGCGAAGAATCAAATTTACTTTATTTTCCCTTAACCCGGGTGGACAAGGCATGATTGGAGTCCATATTTCGCTCCTTTAGAACAAAAAGCTGCTAACATTGCTAACAAACATTGGAAGCCAACAGCAACGATAGCTAATAGGATTTGTAAATAAGTCAGATATCGAGCTACATGTCCTCAAACCTCATCCAGGTCGCTTCCCGGTGACACACCGACTAGTTTGGGAGACATTTATTAACACTTGGATGCGGTTTGACCGTCTTGAGAGAAGTCTGTGGGCATGTATTTACGAAGGCTATATTTGAGTTTCTGTTGACCTCCAGTGTTTGTTAGCAACGTTCGCATTTAACAGCTTTTGTTCTAAACTAAAGAGGCAAAATTTCTTGGTCGATAGACAGAATCTGGGGTAAGTGGTGAGCTGCTGCTCTCTGCTGCTCCCAGATATAAATGCCTTTGTGCAAATAAATGTATGAGGATGACAACACCTGTAGAGAAAAGGTAACACTCACCATCAGCAGCGTGGAGCACAAGGAGCAGATAAACACACACCTGCATTCTTACTGAGTTACACACACTACACACAGCTACAGCAGGACTGCTGATACACACCGTACACACTCTTCAATGCAGTCTACTGATTGATTTCACAAGAACACTTATAGTGGAGAGGAAGTGTATTCAGATGAAACTGACAAACTAACCACAACACACACACACACCTAATATAGAGATGAGGTAGGTTTTGTAAGATGTCATGTGGTATGTCCTCTTTCTTCCTTATCAGTCAGTGATCTATCAGATATTCTCACATTGTCAGTGAGGACGGTCTCATTCTTAGTTAAGTGGCTCCGTCCTTTGTCATAGAGACACGATGTAGAAGCTCAGGGGGTGAGACCCAATATAACCTCCCTTATTGTTGTTTGGTCAGTTCATTTCACTACGACACCCAAAGTACTTCAAAGGCTTATTAATGAAAACAGTGTTACGCTTCTTACCTGGAGTGAGGAACAGGTGCTACGGGCTAACCGCGATGCGTGGAGTTAACTTGGAGTGACGCACACACACTGTTGTGGGCAATCTGAAAGACTTTTATTCTCTCCTGGACCACTTCAAGCCATCATTGTACTTATACGTAAAGGAAACAGTAAAAGGTACCGTACAGCGTTACCAAAGAAAAAGGAGTGTTGAGAAGACGAACAGAAAGGTGACGGTTCTCCCCTCACACACACACACACTCTCTCAGTTACTCAATCTACATAACCATATAGCTCCCTCTTAAAGGCGCAGTCTGCATATCAAAAGCCTTTTCTTGGTCCATGCAATAATGCACAGGCTAAAGGTATGGATTATGTATGTCAATAAAAAACACCAATTTTATAGAAGAAAATTGGACTTTTAAAAAATCATTTATCAGTCTTAATAAGAAATTTGTAATTTTGTAATCCCAGTGTTGCCATATGATTTACGTAAAATTGTAGCATGGGTCCACCTAGTGGTAAAACGTTAGATTGCAGTTTTTACTGGATTGTAACAATTGGTGGTTTGAATTTTTTTTTTACATGTAAACTCATAAGAACTCAGTTGATTATCCCACATTTTGACTCTATTCTCTTAATTATAAGTAAATACAGTGCCTATTCCTACAAAGGCATAATGATCTATTGCACTAATGTAAATTGTACTGTACTGTTACCGCCAAGATTTATATATATTCAGGGAAACCACAAAGGTGTAGCGGAACTAAAGAAATTATGTGTGACCATGGGCTCACTCAGAGGCCTCACTCTCCTTACAGTTACTCTGTAACAAAAAGTCCCTTGTGCACAAAGGTATTATTAAGTAAAGCAAAGCACTTCTGAGAGAGTTCTGAAGTCCTAGACAGCCTGCCTGCTGCCCATGGTGCTGAAATTACAGTTAGTTTCAGCACCAAAGACAGCCACAAACAGAGCCATTTAGTAAATCTTAGTTCTTTTTTTGTTGTTCAGGTTGCTGTTCAGTTTCCATTTTTGTATGAAGGATTTACTAAAGATGCGTGCTAAACATATATTCAGTGCTAACATTTATCTCCAGTTGTCTCTCTCAACATCTCAATAAGCTTAATTCAGTGTTACACAATCAACACAACTCAGAGTTCTTATTCTATATGTTACATTCTACATAAAATTCACCAGGTTGCCTTTACATTATGTGATGTCATTAGTTTGATGTTAGATTATTAGTTATTATGTGTATGATGTCATATGCTGAGTTATCATTATTTTGATTCATATGGTTCCTCTTGCTAAAAAGGACACTCTGGGAGTAACATTAGCTAATGTTACCTTAAACAAAAATCAAGAGAATGCCAGATTGATCCTTCCCCAGAAAACTGTTGAAGCTAAAATTGTCCTGGGGAAATGTTCCTGTGGGTTGTGGCTGTGAATTATAAAATACGACAAACAGTTCACAGTGTGAACCTTCATGATGGAAAAAAAAATTCCTACTTAGTGTCATCAAGGAATGTTTTACAATGTAAGTAGATTTTCCAACAGTTAACTAAATGGTGAAGTGTGTGACAGGAAGTTAATGTTTATAATCTCTCTTACATTATCCTAGGGGGAAATATAAACATGCTGTGACACTTCAATTAAGTAGTATTAAGGCACACCTCAAATCCACCATATGTACCTCATCTCCATCAGGTGGACCTCCACCAGGCAGACCTCATCTTCACCAGGTACACCATATCTCCACCAGGCAGAATTTAACTCCAACAGGTAGGCATCAGCTCCACCAGGCACTCCTCAGCTCTACTGGGAGGTCCTCGATATTGATGAGCAAGACACTGCAGCAGCTGTTTTCACCACAGTTAATGCTGTGTTCCACTGAATAAATGATGATTTGATAATTATTACAGTCTGTAATATGTAAAGTAGAGTCACATGTAACATTAGCATTCCTGCTCAAATTCTTAATCAATCATTTCCTACATGTATCACTGAGTCCTGTGGAACTGGAAAATGTACAAAACAGACATGGCAAGGAGACAAATGTAATGACACAAGCTTCCAGTTTGTTTGCTCTTCATGCATGCTGGCTGACCATGAAGGACGGTCCACAATAGTCGGTGCCAACTCTCAGACCAAATCAGGTTTCACAAAACAGGTTATTGAACTTGTCCTGAACTTGTGCCAAACCAAAGTCAATTAAAAAAAATCTCACAAGCTTAGGTCTGCTTGCCTGATCTTTTTAAGATAGCAGAAAAAGTACAAATACTCTTTAGCTAATTTTGGGATCAACTGAACACTGGACACAACATTTGAACATTTGACTGTTTGTATGTAGGTTAGCTAAGAACATGATCATAAGAAATCTCAGTAATACTGGCATGTCAGGCACTGAAGAGACAAGCCTCATATCCTTATCAATAGAATTATGTGCTAAATAAAACATATAAGGGGTTTAATTCTATGTGAGTTGGAACTGAAATGAAAATGAAACTTCACTGCGTGTACAATGCTGTTCTCAATTTTAAAATTAAATCCACAATATATTTTAACAGCCCTGGATCTAGACTGCTCTGGTTGAGGAGGCAGTAAAACATAATGGGTTGGCATGTGTTTAGTCATATTTTGAAAGCCAGAACTATATTCTGGGCTTGATTTGAAGAGGGATGTGAGGAGATGCAAATCTCCCAGTGAAAAAAAAAAATACATGCGGACAACCAATCCCTTGTAAAACATATCTCCCTTTACACCCCATCTAGATTAATATTAATGTGATGTCATTTAAGATGTCTTACTATTTTCACTCTAACCTTCTGTATGTTTTACACGCTAAGTTACGTTGGGCGTATCAGGAATTCCTCGTGTCAAACGAGGTGGATCCGTAGAGTTGCGATCTTTCTCTTTACATTGGTGACTCAGTGGAGGGCTTGGTGCGTCATGCATCTGCCTTGGATGATTCTAGAAATGCAGCAAGATCTATGCTCTTTATTAAAGAAGAAAAACAATAACCAGCATTAACCAGTGAAAGATGTTTGGAGTTAATAAAACAGAAAATCTGATCGTATAATCAGGGGAATGTCCTAATATAGATTCAAATAAGTTTTTTTTCCCACTTTTAAAGGCAAACATAAAATGTTTCACAATCTGCTCAACCGTCATGATGAGAAATGCTAAGCTAATTTAGTCAGATATTATTGCTAGCAGTGTGGCTAACTCTACAACACGTCTGTGCATTTAAACCACATAAAGGCTCAGAGATGGAGCTTGCAGCTGACCCTGATGGTAAATGATGACAGCAGAGCTAATGATACAAGCTTAAATTGAAATAGGAGGTAAATAAATAAAATAAAAATGCATACACCTGAGACTGAAACATGCTGTGTGGCTAAATGTGCACTTTCAAAAGCTTCCAAAACTGGCTGCGATGGCGAGGAATCGTTCAAGTTGTGTGAAGGTTCTCAGAGAGGTCAGTGGTACCGAGAATAAAAAGAGCTCTGAAAGTACTAAGTACATGTTAGCTAATATGAAAAAACACTGCCATCCTGTATAGCTGATAAAAAGAATTGCACTTATGTACACAGATCAGTTAGTGTATTCGAAGACCGCAGCAGCTGAGTTTGGAATGAGACTACACAGCCTAACAGGAATCAATACCAGAGCTAACAATGCCAGCATACAGGGTTTTGGCATCAGTAATGTTAACTAAAGGATAAATGCTGTGCAATGTTCCTGCTCTATTTGAAACAGCCCCTCAGTGGTTAATGTTTAAAGGACTGACCTCAGATTACACCAAACAGACTATAAAATGTATGAACTCAATCCCAATAGTTTACTGCTGACAGGACGTGGATGGTAAGTAAATGTACTGTAAGATGACTGATATTCTGGAGATACAAATAATTTTTTCCTCAGATCTTGTTTCAACTAAATGGCAAACACTTCAACAGTGATCTATTACATCTTTAAAAATGTAAAAACTGAATTAAAGACTAGACTCAGAAGTAGTCTCCATGCAGGCTATCACGTATATACCTCTCTTATGAAAATCCATGTGTTGACTATTTTCTAATGTAATAGTTGTGTTTAAATGAACCTGCATGTGATACATTTCAAATCTGTGCAGTGCTTCTGCAGGTGTTAAAATGTGGGGAAAGGTCCAGTGCTGTTTGATTGTTGTCCTCATACTGTCAGTGGACTGGACTGTAGGCATCAAGGAGCAGGATCATGATCAAGACCATTCAGCAGATCACCACCAACATCTCCATCATGGCAAGGATGCAGCCCACCCCCACCAGAATGGAGAAGACAAACCCTGCCACAAACTCTCACCCCACAACGCAGACTTTGCCTTCTCCCTCTACAAGAAGCTGGCCAGCCATCCTGACACCCAGGGCAAGAATATCTTCTTCTCTCCTCTGAGTATCTCCATGGTTCTATCCATGCTGGCCCTGGGGGCCAAGAGCAATACCCACTCACAAATCTTCAGCACTCTGGACTACAGTGCTCTCACAGCTGATCAGGTCAATGAAGGCTATAAGCACCTTCTCCACATGCTGGACCACAGCCAGGATGCCCTACTGTTGGAAATAGGAGGAGCTGCAGCTGTACAAAAAGGCTTCAAGCCTGAAGACAAGTTTCTGAAAGATATCCAGCACTTCTACAAAGGTGAAGCCATCAGTGTGGACTTTTCCACACCTGAAGTCGCTGTGCAGGAGATCAACAAGTTAATTGCCAAAAAGACCAAGGACATGATCACTGATCTGGTCAAGAGTCTGGATGCTGCCACTGTGATGATGCTCATCAACTATGTGTATTTCAAAGGTAAAAGGAGACAAGTAGAACCCACTAGAGATTAAATAATTTTTCATGTATTTCACCTGAACTGCAGTAACCAGTTTTGTATTTCATTCTCTCAGGTAAACGGCAAGAGGCTTTTAAAGTGGAGCACACCAGCAAAGGTGACTTTCATGTGGATGAGAACACCACAGTGCCTGTGGATATGATGAACAGAAATGGTGAATATGACTTCTACTATGACCAGGGCAACTTTACGTCCGTTATCATGCTGCCATATAATGGAAACACCTCCATGATGATCGTCCTGCCTGACCATGGAAAAATGGAGGAGTTGGAGAAACACATCAGCTAGGATCACCTCAAGTACTGGAAGGACAAAGTCCACAAAATGTAATGTATCATGAAATGCTTTTTAAAATATACTTTCATTTATACATATTAAGTAGTACCACAAAGTAAAACCTTTACTCTCTGACAAGGTTACCAATGAAAAAAATGTGTTAAATAAATATTTTGCCCATGCTATTCCATGTAAGAGTGCGTTTGCCTGACTGACCATGTCTGTTCTCCAGCACTTTGGACTTGTATATGCCCAAGTTCTCAGTGTCTGCTTCCTCCTGTCTTGGGGACACTCTGAAGGACATGGGAATGGTTGATGCATTCTCAGACAGTGCAGACTTCTCTGGAATCAGTAAGGGGGCCAAGGTGGCAGTTTCCAAGGTATGTGGAGAAATGCTGTCATGTCTAGAGTGTCACATTATGAGTGTGGGAGATATTGTTCATAGACTGCCCATCTTAAATATCCAGTAGAATTTTGACTGCACTCTGAGCCTCAAATAAAAAAAAAAAAAAAGTGAATTTCTAGGTTTGTCTCTCTTGATATGACACAATATGAAGTTACATTTGTATAGTGCCTTTCAAGTACCCAAGGACACTTTACAATCAACACACTGCACAATGCTTTTACATCCAGTCAACACACTGGTGAGATGCAGCAGGCAAATTCCATCTGTTGTCCACCAAGGACTGTTCAGAAGTTAATGCATCTACTGCTTACATACATTAAAGTGTCATTCAATGACTGCCCAGATTGGTCCTTCCCCACAGGTCCTGCACAAGGCCGTCCTCAGCGTGGATGAGCAGGGCACTCAGGCTACAGCTGCAACTACTCTTGAATTCATGCCCTTGTCATTTATTTTCAAAACAGAAGTCAACAGACCGTTCCTAGTCTTCATTGTGGAGAAGAACACCAGGAGGATCCTGTTCATGGGAAAGATAACCGACCCCACTGTGTAGTGGTAGACGTCTCCCACACAGTCTAGTCAGCAGTACGATGGGAGTGCTACTGATATCTCTCATATCAATTAGCAACAAATATAGTCACGTCTCTGTATTATCTCGGAGCAATGAAAGGCTAAATGTTGTGCTAGTTTAGTGAGCTACATATAGAAGGGACTTCATTTAGCTATAATTAAACTTAAAATTAAATGCTCCTTTCAGACTTAGTCCAGTTCCCTTACACCAGATATGAGAAAAAGTAACAGACTGTTGGATTATTTCTGATGGCACAGTGAATACAGATGTACACAAACCCAGGCATCTGAATGGAAATAAAGTTGTTGAGTGATATTTGAATGAGTCTTCATTTGTTTTGACAAACCAATCATGGCAGTCTGTAGCACACAAATCAGGGGCAGTTATAACATTAGGGATGTTGGTCATATATATCAGTGTTTCATACAAATATTACTTAAGTCATATGGAACTATGTAATTCTAAAACAGACATAGCGATGTGACAGACGTACATTAAGCTCCAAACTCTCTAACAGTCCTGTGACTCATTTATAAATCAGTTTTGAGTTATTTCCCAGTGCGTTGTCTTGTATGTTGATTCACTATGATGATCTGATCACAGCAGTTGGTGCAACATCCAGGCCCCTCTGAGTCTGTCAGGGTTCAAAATCAGATTTATCACCTTTGATTTGGTGTCAGATAAAGTAATAAGAATTACACTAACGCTGTGTCTAAGCCAGTAACTGGATGGGCCATATTTGATGTAATTTGTGTTAATTTGTCCATTTGAACAGTAACTGAGTCAGAAATCAGACTTCAAAATGCTGTTCTCAATTTAAAGAATGTACAGTGTATGGTAGCTAGGTCTGACATTGAGGATTTTAGAGGGGATCTCATTTTTTTTTAAGATGGTGAATTAGAGAGTAAGAATTTTAGTTCTTTTTTCAAATGTATTTGATCTTATAGGACTTAAAGTCTGTACTGGATCTGAAAACCCCCTTGTCTTGTAACAGATAACTTTATTATATATCTCTAGGATTAGGTAAAACCATGCATATTAAAAGTAATATGTTTTAAACCATTTGATTCTTAGATTTATTGCTTAGATTTTTACCAAGGCCCAATCCCCTCTCATTTTTCCTCCTACCCCTTGTTTTCAAGTGTCATCTTGCCCCTTGGGATTGAGTTACAAAAGATTTTTTCAATGATTCACAAGGGATTCTGAGAAATTTCTCCTAATGCACAATTTGAAGTGAGACTCTGAATCCCTCAGTTTGGAGGGCCATTTAGCTCTAAGACCTCACCCTAGCCCTCTATCAGAGACCCAACCCCTACTCATGAACACAGTTGTCAGTGTGTGCTGGGAGGTCAATGGTGTTTCCATTGAGATAAGGAATTACATAAACTGAGATGCTCAGTTTATGTTTTCTCTTTATTGTACTTCCTCTCACGAAAGGTGAGTGTGAAATTCTCTCTTAATGCTGAGTGACATGAAACTGTACATATATGTGATAATCTAAAAATGTTATTAAAGTGAGTTGAATCATTCAAGATTTATTTGGCTGAATTAGAATTATAACCTGGTTGGTCTTAGAATGAAAAATATGATTAAAAGGTCCAGAATGCAAACAGACAAAATCTTTGCATGAAGTAAAGTTTATTAATCAAAAATAAATCAAAAAGTCAAAAGATGTTATTTCAGAAAATGAAAAGACAGGTTGGGGAAAATGAAGGGAAAAAAGAAATACAAAATAAATTGGTAAAAAGAGCTGGGAAAAGTTAAAGAGTAGGGCTAATTTTGTTGGAGCGCTTGGCACAGGACAAGGTGCTTTTTATAGCCTGCCATGCTCGTCTGAAGAAGATGCGTACTCTCTTCAACCTCTTGCATTCTGAGCCTTTATATTTGAAATAAAAGTAGAATTTTTAAACTGGTGTCCATGGAGTGGATGTATGTAAACTCTGATTATTGATGTGGTGCTTTGATGCTACTCACCAGCTGGGGTGTTCTCCACTTTGACTGCCTCTGTAATAGATTCCGCTACTCCACCCAGATCCTCTCTTACATCTACAATTTATTTTTCCCAAAAATCAATACAAATGCAATTACATAATAAAGTACAGGCACATATTTAAAGTGAACAAACATCATGTCCTACTGTGTGTTCTTAATGAAAAGCTAGATTTATGCAAGAAAGTACATCTGCACCTTCTACATGGGCGCTGTGGTCCAAAGAGCAAATCTCTTCCGTTGACTCTGTGATCATAAAGTGTTCAGCAGTTCTGCTCCGGATGGTATGAACCTCCTTACAGTCCTCCTGTTTCTTGGGTGAGAAATGAGAAATAATCAGTGATGAATTGTAAAGGAAATGAATCATCCATTGACCACCCCTGGGCAGTGGAAACTCCACTAATGGACAGCATATTTTGGACTACCATCTGTATAAGTCAGGAAAGTGTGAAGGCTAAATAAATAAAACTGTGGATGCAGTCTATATAAATCATTAAAATTATCGTATAAAATGATGTAGACACTTACACTTTCTCCCAGTTTGGCCGAGTAATGCTGCTTAAACCCAGCAATGGTAGCAGGGTCTCTATGACTCTTGTGTCTTCTGGTAATGATATTAGTAATGAAGTTGTCCCTTGGCATCTAGAAAGGACAGAAGAAAGCTCTATTGTATTGAACGATAATAAAGCCATTTTATTTCTTTTAAAAAGTGAACAGTTTGTATGTGTTTTTTGACAACTAAAAAATAAAATTAAAGATTTATTCCTAAGAAGTAATTGAATTTGAACTGAAAATTAGGCTTTGATTACAACACAATTTTCTATAAAACAAGGCTTATTTTACATGCATTTGTGCACAGGATTACTTTTGTAGCCTAGTTTCATAACTCTATGGAAATGAGAAATCAAAGCTTATAGATTTTATTGTTTTATATAGTTATATAACAGAACAAATGGCCACCCGTAGCTCAATTTCTTCTACAAATGTTAATACATGTGAAACAAAGGTTGTCTGTTGTCCGACAGTGCATAATGGCCACACTCGTGGTCTTACAGAGACTTTTCTAAAACAAGCGCAGAAGTCACTTTCCCTTGTCTCAGTCAACGCATTTCATCTAATGGAGTTCAGTTACGCGAATATTTTCAGCTACTTCCCCTTTTATTCATCAACGTTTCCTTTTAGCTAGTTCATTCTCTACTCACTTATGCCACATTTTAAAATATTTGTGCGGTCCGTTAAATTAAACAGCTGAGACGTCCCGAGTGCCGCAGGTCCCACAAACTCCCTTGACGTAGACAGACGTTTATTAGACGAACACGAATAACGAACACAGTGGCGCTCACACGAAACAGACAAGATGAACATGAGCAACGTTGAACACAGCTTACAAACCATAAAATGCACCACGTACGTGAACATTAGCGAGAACACAGACCGACAGGGGGATAAACACACACAGACATTAGGAGAATAACCCGCTGCAGGTGTGTGTGACTATATAGTCGTGGTTACACACAAGACCATGAACTCCCACTGCAGGCGGCGGCCCGTACCACGTGACTAGTGGGGCGGGGAGCTCACTATCAGCCCACTAATTAGTTCTCCGTTCAGTCAAAAGTTCTCTATCATTAAAATGTGTTCTCATTTTAAATTCGCATATTGGCTACTTGTTTATAATACGATTCCGTTATCAAATATTTAGTATCTGCCTTTGTAGATAAAACTAAATTCTACTTACGTTTTGTTTTCGTTTCTCAGTACCTCTTATGCGTGAAGAATTGTTTGTAGTCTCTGTTGATGTTTTGTCTAAAATGATCGTCATCGGCAAATCCACTCAATAAACTGATCTGGGGTCAGAAATAGAATGACACAAATTATGACATAATGGAGGGCTAAATTCTGTTCAGTGGCTGTTTAGAACAACGAAAAAAGTGCAGCTGAAATGACATTATAGTCTCATATCAGAAATCACACTATCACATTTTAAAATCATTTCCTCTTTATGCTATCATTTTGTCATCAGGCTCAGATTAAAAAATCTAAATAAATAAAGTAAATATAACCTATACATGTAAACTATATATTAATTAATTAGTAATCATTCCACATAGGTACAATTCACTCACTCTGTATTTGTTATAATCCAAAGTCATTTGAACACTCATTAAGGATCAAAATGCAACCTAAACAACAACTATAATAATAAATTCTTAAGAAATTATACAATTTTAACTGAAAATTAGGCTTATTGATCACAATACAATGTTCAACAAAACGGCTTATCTTTACTCTGGTGTTTCAGTACCAAGGCTACGCAGTTATGCAAACACTTTCTTGCATAATATATGCTTATATTATGAAATTTAGCAACTAGACAAACAGAATTAAATGCTCTGTTCATTACTGATTCAAATGGTTTATTATTTTTAAAAAATATATTTTTTTAAAGTGCAGGATTGTAGCCCCAAAATAACCTGCACATGGTTTTACAGGGGTTATTCCAATATGTGCTTTATAACACAACGTTTTGATCACATCTTCACAAAGGTTAATTACTACTGAAAAGAAATAAGGTTAGCATACATTTTTTAATTTTCTTATAGCCTATAAAGAACACCCAACCAAACAACCTAGCTACAAAGAGACAAGGATAAAAACATCATTACATGTATTATATAGGCATACAGATTTGAAATTAATGTGGTAAATGCAGTAGACAGCATGGAGTCTAGAATTCATCATCTGTTGAAGCATCTGTGGTGACATCCTCATATGGCT
The DNA here is from genome assembly GCF_041902795.1 of Electrophorus electricus. Taxonomy (NCBI): domain Eukaryota; kingdom Metazoa; phylum Chordata; class Actinopteri; order Gymnotiformes; family Gymnotidae; genus Electrophorus; species Electrophorus electricus. The sequence continues at coordinate 9,072,968 of NC_137498.1, forward strand.
CTTCAGTGTCTTCATCAGTTTCACCATAACCTGCCACCATTAGGTGGTGTGTTTCTTTCACAGCTACCAGGTCTGTCTTCAGCTCCTCAAGCTTTGGGAATACAACACTGTGCAGGCCACAGTAAGCTTGAGCAGAAATTCCTGAAGGGTAGTTAAAAAAAAAAAAAAAATCAAACTGGGTAATAAAAGCACCATTAAAAATCACCACAACACAATCTACAATCTAACAACCAAACACCACACCCTATCAAAAATAAACACAATCACATTCTGAATGCAAGATTATATATAATCAGGTCATAAACACAACATGAATAATTAACTGATCATATTAATAGGGCTTTGAAAAGTAGGATCCAGTGTAGAGTCACGTATGAATGCTGGGAAACAAAGTATCTATCAGTATGGCCCTTTGTAGGAAAGATCATCTGTAAAACAGTTCAAGAACGTATATTGTCGTGTCCGTTGATGCAGGAAAGAAGAGAAGGGAACCAATGCGTTACCCTGTGGCCTTTTATTAATGCAGAGCTCTGGAGATGTCACTTCACAATGCAGTGCGAGTGAGATCTAAAGCATAACTTTGCAGCAGACAGACTTATAGTTTTTCTGGCCTTGCACCACTTCTGCTTTTGTGTTTTTCCATCTCAGCCGTCACCTCTGTTTGACCGTCTCCTACACATGTCTTCTTGTGTAATCACACATATGCATGTCTAGGGCATTTCCTTTTATGTCTGGACATACAGTAATTATTTTATTAATTCAAGCATTAGTCCCATTCCATTCTGCGCATTATTCTCTATTAGTGTAAGCTTAGCATTCATTTAATTTATGAAACCCCACAATATGTAAGGCAGGTTTGAACCCAGGTCAGCTAAGTGATGACACCAATAGCCTACTGGGTGAGCAACCACACTCTATCAAAGGTGGGCCCCTGTGCAAAACAGTTAGATCTTGGATCAAGTAAAACAAAATGAAAAAAACTAAACACCATGCCAAGCATGGAAAAAGGAAGAACAAAGGACGTCACGGGAAGAAATGGCAACCCCGATGCACTGAGGAAAACCAAACTAAAATTTCCCAAACAAGACCAGAAAACAGGGAAGAATTTGAATGGCTAAGGGAAGCCTTGGGAGAGAGACAGACTAGAGAGGGAAAACTGTAGAGGGGAGGTATAAAAACACAAACACCCTCACAGATAAGAAGTGAGGTGTAGCAGGAAGGCTCACAGACCTCAATACCTGAAGTTACCAGCTAGGAGCTTGGCTCAAATATTTAACAAACACTCAGCACTGAATGACTGGGTCACGGGGCTTTTATTAGGTCTAACCCAGCGGTTGGGTGTTAAACCTGATTAGTGGTGTGGTTGACTTGAGGCCTCCCTCTGGTGGCCGGAGGGGGATTTGGCCTGGTGCCAACCCTTACAGTATCCTATATGAAGTGAACTGCATTAAGAAATTAATTGTTGATGTCACTTACTATTATTATTGTTAGTAGTAGTAGTATTTAGTGGGGAATCATTTTATGGTGTTGATTGGAGAATACTATTAAATAAATTAATCTTACCATCATTAGTAGTTGATGAAATTAATAACTTATAACCATCTGGAGATGTCATTGTTGTAGTAGGTTTAGTTGAAGCTGTTGGACTTGATGTGTCAGTGTCCACTGGAGTAAGAGTTACAGGTTTATATGGAGCCTCTGCAAGAATAGAAAAGTGTGGTCAGTTCTAAGTATGAACTCTGTTTGTGTACTGTTCACTCTCACTGGAGATCACTTCCCATGTTTTTCTGTTTGTGTTGTATTTATACCAGGTGAAGCTCTCAGGTCTGGTGTGTATATCAGTGCAGGAACAGGGCAGCAGTACTGGATCTCCTGCGTATACAGTGATCTCTGTGATCCTGTGATGTTCCAGTGTACAGCCTTCAGCTACACCAGTTGAAGTCCTTCACTATCAATGTCTTCAGCACATGTGTGTTTCAAATTAAAAATTCAACATTGATTTTCTTTTTGACATGGCTTAACTATCTCAAGCACGCAGTGAATTGCTTTAAGCACATTATTATATGCAGAAAGCCTAATTATCTTTTACATACTTGTAAGTTACACTATACTGTTACTTCCTTTATCTAGTAGAGGGATTGTTGAGAGTAAGATTTACTCCATCACAGTATAACGATTGCTTACTTTGCTCTATTATACTCTAGCCTGAGTGCTGCAGCTGATATGCATGAGATTTAACTGCACCGCAATAATACATTGATTTCAAGATTTATGACTGATGGCAGTCTAAAAAGCAAATCGTAATTGTTCAAATTCTACCTTATATATTCAGATAACATGGAGTGTTATACGTTATCAGAAATATATGAGATGTCGTCTCTAACTGGACTCCTACTAGATGTTTTCAGTGTTTCTTAACAAAGTAGCTACTGTGTAGATATTTGATGATCTACAGAAGTAGAGGGAAAGTCACACTCACCATCAGCAGCAAGGAGCAGATAAACACACACCTGCATTCTTACTGAGTTCCACACACTACACATGGCTACAGCAGGACTGCTGATACACACCGTACACACTCTTCAATACAGTCTACTGAATGTTCTGACAACTACAGTTATAGTGGAGATGAAGTGTATTCAAATGAAGCTCTGACAAACTTCTATCCCCAACACACACAACAAATATAGGGAGGCAGTAGGGTTTTATAAGTTTTTAAAAGTCATTTGGTGTTTCCTCTTTCTTCCTTAACAGTCTCACATTATAGGTGAGAATGTCATCATTGGCTCAGTTCATTGTCACAGAGATGTGGCGGCCCAGTGGGAGAGACCCAAAATGACTCCCTAAGTGCTGTTAGTTCAGTCCAGCACACCTGCCCCTTTGTACATGCATCATTTATGAACGTATTTAAACCCATCTGTTACTGGAGTGGTTGTCGGTCTTTGTTTGTGCTCAGGTTGGCGTTAATGGTCATTTAATAAATGCATGTCTTCGTCAAGAGACGTCTGTGCTTCCTGCTCCTTGCCTTGTGGCACTTGGGCTGTCACAACAAACAAAATATTTGTATTTTCTTATACCTGCGTGCGGGGGGTGGCATAACGTGAATAAGTGAATAAATCATATAAAAGCAGACGTTGTGTTCACTTTGTTTTCAGTAGGCTACACCAAAAGTGAGGAGGAGGCCTTCAGTATTCTGAGGAGTTCCCTTCAGTATTCTGAGAAGAGTCTCATATATAGTCAGGGCCACTGGACCTGGACTTCACCGTCTCTCACACCAATCTTATTCCCACTTCCTAAAAAAAGAGAGAAGCCTGAAGCCAAGGGATCAGTTAAGATGAGGCAAAAGTAAAAATAATGTATATGTAACATGATACAACCGTCCCTGATCTGTGCTGAGACCGTCCCCAGGGTTGGGGTCAGTTGCAACATCTGACTTCTTCTATTCAACTAAATAAGTGGATGTCATGTGTAATCATTTTTAAATGGCATGACTAATTAGAAGACAGATGTAAGCTTTATATGTAAAGAAGTGGTTGGTCTAGTCCAAATAGTCTCTGAGTAACTGAGAGAAAAAAGTGTTGCACTCATCTCATTCTACCTGTACATGCAATGACAAGAAATGACGAGAAACACTCTTCATTAGGAAAAGTCCTTGAAGTCCACAGGTAAGAGTGCTTATGTTTATTATGATAAGTAAAACTTTTCTTCAGATAAGTTGAACCAAACGCACTTTGACCATTGCTGGGGGGAAGGGGAGGATTTTCTGAAGAGCTAAGAGACTTTAAAAGTATTACCTCTGAACTTACATCTGCAAAGTATTACATCTGAACTTGCATCAAGTTGATCTAATAAAGACATTTTTACCACAACATAGGCCAACAACTTAAGCTCATTTCACACCAGAAGCAGTGCATCGAGCACTAAAATCAAAGCTAAAACGACTAAGTTGACAGTCTATAGACTACTAACTAAATGTCTACAACGACAGACTGAATTGTCCGAATAAAGATAAAGAGGCAGTATGTTCCAGGTGACTATGTTGTCCTCTACACTCTGTCAGAAACCTTGGCCTCACCACGCAGAAACAGTGCCATCTGGAGGACTAAAAGAGAATTTCATTTTGATGGACTATTAATCTAACAATGCTTAATACATGTTTAAACATAGTTTATAAACAGTATATAAACAAAAGAGGAACTATCAAAACAGTACTTTACCAGAGAAGGTAAAAATGTTAATAATTATAATACTCCTCAGGAACTGCAATGTCTCATTTATAGCTTTACAATGTAATGTAACTGAACTTTAAATTTCAATAAAAATTAATTGAACAGTTGTTCATCTATACAGTGCAGGCTATACAATCTCCACAGATAGTTTGATGGTTATTCGCAACATCTATTCACCTATCCTATCTATACTATAATTCCTTGCTTTTAGTTGATAAGTGTGGCAGGAACTGATGCTGAGGTAAAATGGATGATAAATTCTTAATTTCAGGAGGCGTAGTGATACTACAACAGCTTGTTTATGTTGTTTGTATCTTTGGTCCTCTTGGTACAGTAGACCACAGCCACGATGATGTGGTGGAAGATCACGGTGACCAAAGCAAAGAGGATGTAGGGCAGAGTCTGAGGAGAGACTAACAACAGTGAGGAGTGAGGGGTGGTGCAGCGCAAAGACCACTCTGAATGTTGAAAATGAAGATGAAATAATCCTTTTACTCATTTAGGAGACAGTTGGCCCTGAGCCATATTGCACACATTATCTCTAGTCATTATTTAAAAGCTATGCTATGTTTAAAAAGTTATACTTTTTATGGGCATTTTTAAACATACAAGCCCACTGATATATATATACTATGTAATGTTTTACGTTGTACATTGAGCCTAATGTATCTGTTTTGAGCTCCTTTATGATTGCATAAGTACAGCCCGCCATCCTCCTCGGTCAGGTGTGATATGAGTAGAGAGAGATTTCCTGGAGAGTGAGCAGTAAAGGTGAATTCTGTTTCTGTACTGTTCACTCTCACTCCACGTGTTTCTGGTTGAATTGTGCCTGGCACAGTGTAACCTCTCAGGTCTGGCGTGTGGGTCAGTGCAGGAGCAGGGCAGCAGGACCGAGTCAGGAGCAGGGCTGCAGGACCGAGTAAGCAGTGACGTTCTCCATCTCCACGTTCCCTGCCAGACTGCAGACTGAACCACCACAGACACCCTCCATAAGCTCATGTAGACCCAACAGGAGGCCTTGCTAGTTTGGGGTAGGTTTTCGATTTCAAATAAAAAGCAAAATGACACCACCTAAATGCTTTGACCCAGACGCTTCATCTGGAGTGATTTTCTGCAGTGATCCCTACACTCTCAGAATGGAGAAGTGAGAGAAGCTTGTTCAGAGAGAGGTTTATGTATTACGTGTGTTAACGGCTCAAATAAATCTTATGTTCATAGCTGCAGTTTTAATCTAAAATTAAAATTGCCATCTACTACCTCAGTGCTGACTGCTTGCAACCCTAATGGCATTCATTACAACATGGTGGTGCATTTGAGTAACATCTGGTTAAAGTACTGCTCTAAACATGGCTTAACACAGAAGGTCTGGAACAGTCAAAAGTTGTGGGTTCAGTCTAATGATGACATTATCACTGTGCTTGATAGAGATTTAACGGTGAGTACGGTGTCTTTATATTCTCTCCTTTTAAGATGACACCTGTACACTCCCCAATCCCCTTCAGTCAGGTGTGATATGAGGAGAGAGAGATTTTCTGGAGCATGAACAGTGCCCAGCTGAACTCTGTTTCTGTACTGTTCACTCTCACTGGAGATCATGTCCCATGTGTTTCTCTTAGTGTTGTGTTTCTTCAAGGTGAAACTCAGATTTTGTGTGTAGGTCAGTGCAGGAACAGGGCAGCAGTACTGAATCTCCTGTGTAAGCAGTGATATATTTGATCTCCCTTTTGCTGTCCAGTGTGTAGCCTGCAGAAACACATTAATTTATGCAACTAATGAGAGAGTTTTGCTTTAACCACAGTAGTACATAAACACATCATTGACTAATTTAGGTTCAGTTTCAATGTACAGCATTATATTGTTAGGAGTATTTAAAGTGGCACTCTGCTCTTTTATGTTATTGCATCACTCTGTTGGGAAACTGACTCCAATTTGTAGAATTAGGACAAGCCTATGTACAAAATATCCCTGATAAACATAATTAAATACCAGCAAGATTACCAATAGATTTGATGGCAGTTGGTTAACTGAACCAAATAATTCTAATGTATTCTCATAAACCAGATTGCATCATGTATTTTTAAAGTTTAGCTCATTTTGGACGGCTTAACACACTATTTAAAGTGATGCATCACAGTCACATGTAATCAGCTCTTGCCAAATTCTATTGTCAAAGTCTATCTATCTATCTATCTATCTATCTATCTATCTATCTATCTATCTATCTATCTATCTATCTATCTATCTATCTATCTATCTATCTATCTATCTATCTATCTATCTATCGTTTCACTGACAGTGTTGCCATCCTGTACCTTGTGTACATGGTGTCCTTTTTATTAGCATCTTTCATATTATTTTAATGTTTTTTTTCTTTGTTGCTACTATATATTTGTGCAAAGCACTTTGAATTGCTATTGTGGATGAAAGGTGCTCTACCAAATTACATTGTCTTGCTTTTCATAAGTGATGTGTGTTTGACCAAAGGGGAAGTGTTATCTAGATACTTCTAATATACATTTATTCTGGAAACTTGAAGCACTTGTGCACTTGAAGATTCTTGGGAAGCAGCTGCAAGGTACTGTAGTTAAAGATGTCGAGTGGATATCTATAGAAAAATATACAACTTCTTAAGCACTTTGCTTACACAGCTTATGAAGGGTCGCTGTCTGAAATTTCTCTGTATATATATATATATATATATATATATATATATATATATATATGTGTGTGTGTGTGTGTGTGTGTGTGTGTGTGTGTGTGTGTGTGTGTATAATCAATAATAAACTAACAAACAGGCATGCCCTTAAAGACAGGTAAATGACCCGTTGAATAATAATAATAATAATAATAATAATAATAATAATAATAATAATAATAATAATAACTGGTACTGTAGCCTGCTCTAGATGTGCTTCATAAAACCTTATTAACAAAGGCAATATAATAACTAGAATAAAAGGATCCGTTTTTATCACCTATTCCTCCTCATGCATTACTCCAGGAGTGGTCTATTTTATCTTTTGCAAGAGATGTATTCATCTGTATATTGGAGGAACCAAGAGAATGTTTGCTGATTGTTTTGTTGAACACCTTTGGACCATCAGAATTAAGAATTTGTCACTTCCAGTGGCAAGACATTTTAATGCTAATGGAATTTGCAATAATTTAGGTAATTTGATGAAAAACGTCCCACCTACACTTTCAGAGATTTAGAAACCCATGAAACAGTGTCATGTCTTATAGCCTAAACTAATTCTACAGTCATACCTATGGAGCAGGTGTACATATAGACTGGTACACAGTCTAAACTCATTTTAGTGCCTCACCTCTATAAAGGTGTAATGTGTCATTTTAAGCAGGTAAAAATAGAAACCACTCTCATCTGGCTTTTGCTCTTTATTTTTAAAACAGAAATAAATTCTCACAGTGAAGTAATGGCTACAGTCAACAATAAAGCACTTGACATAAAATGATATGCACATTTATGTAACGACGGAGGCTAGGCAGGACGCACGAATGAGCCGACAAAAGTTACGTTTATTAACACCAGACAACAGACAATGTAGCACATAGGCTAATACATGGTCAATCAATAACAACATACACTACTAAACATGAGAGTTATACTCATGCACAGAAATGACACAAATTACTCATGCACAGTGATGACACAAAATGAGGAGCAGGTGTGAAACACAGGGCGACACACACAGAAAAAGACGTCTGGGAGGAGGGGCCGTACCGTGAACATTTACACATCATTTTTTATTTCATTAAAGCCAAAAGCACTACTACTAATAAATTACATGCAAAAAAGCTAATAATTCACAGAAGTATTCAAATCATCTTTCAGCAGATTAACCCCTAATGAGGCATTTACAGTGAAGAAACAAATAAAATACTTGCTATTTACTGGCTACCATATATGTTTTTGTATGTTTATTTTTTGTCCATTTGCTTGATTGCATTTGTTTGTGTGTGTTTGTGTGTGTGTGTGTGTGTGTGTGTGTGTGTGTGTGTGTGTGTGTGTGTGTGTGTGTGTGTGTGTGTGTGTGTGTGTGTGAGAGAGTGTGTGCTTAATTTGAATTTAATTTGATGCTGGCATATTCTGTTTAATCTGCATTATCCATTGGAGTGGATGCTGGTTTGGTTTTCTGACTGTGTATTACAGTGGAGTAAGTGATATCATCCTGTAGGAATAACACATTAACAATTGTTACATAACACACATGTTTACAAAACACACATTCAGTATGATGCACACCTGTTCTTGTGCTGTTTTGCATTTCGCTTTTCGATTTACAGTTGCGTATAGGACACTCGAATCTTCCTGTAGAAACACAGAAATGGAAAATTAGCAAACTTGTGTGAACACTAAAGCACACTTTCACAAAAATACTGTATATAAGAGTCTATACATACACACAAATGCACAATTCAAATGCACCAATAACCTTTATGCACCTGTGACCATCATGCAAAGGGCAACAACAATATGCTATATGTGGTGTGAAATCACTGGTACATGTCCAGAAGACCCGTTTTCATATGAATGCAGTGATAAGAGCTGTGCTCCATAAGGACACAGGTGAAGTGAAACACATGTAGAATTTAATGGTAAATAATCCTTGTCCAAAGAAGGACTTAATACCTACAGGTCAGAAGCTTTAACATCAGTAGTCATGAAATGCTTCGAGAAGCTGGTTCTGTTTTATGTCAAGTCTATCACTCCCACCTCCTTGGACTGATATAGTTTGCATACAGAGCAATCTGCACTATGCACAGTCACAATCAACACTATGTCTGTACTCATCTGGACCTTCTAGGATCCTATAACAGAGTCATGTTTGTAGACTTCAGCTCAGCTTTCAACACAACTGAGAGTGGAACCCTGTGTCTGTCAGGGTATTTTCAACTACCTGTCAGATAGAAAGTAGCTTGTGTGCCTGGAACCTTATCTGTCAGAGCCCCTATCCATCAGCACTGGGGTTCCTCAAGGCTGGACACTCTCAGTCCTCCTCTTCTCCTGCTACACCAACAAGTGCATCTCCAGCTATCATCAAGCAAATGACCCTAACAGGACTCATTAGCAACATTGACGGGACTGCTAGTGGAGTCAAGTGGCTCGTCTGGCTTTGTGGTGCACTGAAAACAACTTGGAGGTCAACATGCAAAAAGCAGTAGAGATGGATGATACATTTCTGAAATAAGACAACTGTCCATCTCTCTTTGTAACTCAGTACAGTAAGTGATGTGGAGTCTGAGCTTCCTATACACCACCATCTCCACTGATTTCAAACTGGAGATCACAACAGCCATCATCAAAAATGTTCATCAAGAGCTGCTTTGTATCAGAAACTCACCATGGACCCCACACAACTAGGGAACCCCACACACTATCTGTATAAAACCCTCTGCTCAGGTATTTGTTACTGCTTCAACAAAACCTGAACTTCACAACCTGTTTCCCAAAGATGGTTTTCCTTATAAAAAAAAAATAAAAAAATTTAAAAAGTGCTGTACGTGATGTATGTGATCCGTTATTTGAATGGTATTGTACTAATTGTGTTGTATCATCTGAACCCCCCCCCCCCCCCCACTATTCAGATACAAAATAGCACTCACTTGAACAGGTGAACAAAGCACAGCAGAACAATCCTGTAAAAACACACACACACACACACACCATGGAAGATTTGACCTTGAAGGACGTGTGCCAGTAATGATGCGGAGGTTGTTTTTCTTATGTTACAGTGGATGGTATGTGAGCATTCACCTGTGTCTCCTGCTCTCTCTTCTCTTCTGTTTGCCCCTTTCTTAGCCTCGTTTGTCCATGTCTCTGGACTACATTAGAAAAACAGACAGTGTGACCCACAACTTGTATGCATGCATGTGCGTGTGCGTGTGCGTGTGTGTGTCTACCTTTGTATCTCCAGCACAAGACCCCCACGAGACCCAGCAGCAGGAGGAGGACAGCTCCCACAGCAGTAGTCATGAGGATATATAATAGATCACCAGCAGGGTTTTGGACATCTGAAGGCAAATGTTATACAAATGTTATGTGTATTTGTGTGCATGTTAGTGTTTGTGTTTTTACACAGCATGCATTTTAATTGCTTTTTAAGATATTAGGAGACCATGTTGATATGCAGTAAATGCATGTTACCGTCAGTCAGAGTCTTTGCACTGTCAGTAGTGGAAGCGTCAGCTGGAACCTTTGCACTTGTTTTGCCATCAAATCTTGATGTAAATTCTGTTGTTGAGATCCCTGGAGAGGAACATGTGTTTGTTAGCATAAGATGGTGTACTGCTTTAGTACTACTTGTGTTTGCAAGTTTGGCTACAGTACTGACCCATTATAAATGTGTATCGGAACATTCAGGATGGTTTACATTCGTGACACTAGTAGACATGTGATTGTACCTGAGGGGGGGGGGGGGGGGGGGGCAGGTGAACAAGCTCATCAGCGCATGTTTAAAAGTTTATTTAAAAACTAATTTTTATAATGAAGTGTTGACTTTCCAAGTAATGGTGTTATATTATAGAGTTAGCACTAATGCAATGGAATTATCCCTCTTGAGCATTGTGATACGGCCACAAAACAAATCAAATTATGTCAAAATAAAATTCCCACTGAAGTATTAGAAGTATTTAAAATATATATTTTAAATTTGTTTTGTATGTTGACCAAAAAGCTGTCAATGTGGTTGTATAGCCTGTAATTAGACTTCTGTGGTTGGGAAATACAGTTTTGCACTATCACTTTATTGACTGTCATAGTCAGGACACATGAAGAAAAATGCAATTTTCAGGTAAAACATGTCTTTGGACAATTGGAAATACATCTAATATTGGGTGAGATGAGTCAAAAACAGATCACTCCTGTCATTTTGTTATAAAGCCTTTAGTCAAACTAGTGTGATTGAGAAATAGTTTGATGCTGGTACTTCCTTAGGACACATGATTTTGGACTTGAAAGTTAATAAAAAATAACAATTTTGAGGTAAAACATATGTATTTGGACAACTGGGAGCACATCTTGTACAAGATGCTAAGTCAAAAACAGTGGATATCTGTCATTTTGTGAAGTAATACATTTTACATCAAATTTGTATTTTTCATAAATGTTGACATGTGCTGACTATGATATCAAAATGCCAGTGCAAAACAGTATTTCCCCAACCACAGTAGTTTGAGGTTTCAGTTCACACAGTTCCTACTTACTGTTTGTGGATGGTCATAGTTAGGACTCATAACTCTTTAAGAAAAATGTCATTATGAGGTAAAATAGATAAAATAGTTATTTGGACATCTAGTACTAAGCAATGAATCAAAAACATGACATTTCTGTCACTTTGGGTGTATAAGATGTAGTGTGGCTGGGAAACAATTTTACACTGGCAGTTTATTGATACTGTCATAGTCCAACTATACACTTTAGAAATAACATGAAAGACAAAATGAGGGTCAGTGACATTATGGATTGTTTCCAGAAGATTAAGTCATAATATAAATCCCAGTCAAGTATTTTTAAAGTACAAGACCACTTTAACCACAAATACACCCCTATAAAAATGGATGAAATGTATATTTACCCTGGACTTGTTTTAGCTGTCCTTTTGCAAACAAACACCTACCAAGTGTAACGTCGACCGAACTCCAAGCACACTACAACACCCAACATGCCATTCGTTGCAAGGTCAAGGACTCATCCAATCATACACATTCATTCAGATCCTCATCACCAGAATATTGACAGCACCTGTTTTCTACTTCCCACCTGTATATAAACCTGTTTAGACCTCACCAGCATTGCGAGGTATTGCCACTAGTTTCGACTGTGCATACCGAGCGTTATTTCCTTGATTGCTTTCCCGTGTTTCGACTGTGTTTTTTGCTCTCCAGACTACTGATTTTTTCCTACCCCGTTTGTATAGTTTGCTTGGTTTGTTATTGCTCTTTGGTTGCTGGACTCGGACTGTATGATTTGGATTACCCCTGCCTTGCCTTTCCTTGTTTTGACCCTGGCCTGTTCACCCATCACAAAGTTGGAACAAAATAAATTTCTCTCTACATCCGCGAGCATCTGGCCTTACCTGTCCCATCACACCAAGCCACATCAGTGAGAAAACACTACCCAAGTGACCTGTAGCATTCATACTGATATATGTCCAGTATATCAGCCTTTGATGGTCTAAGAGTGCTCTTTAGGTGTAACAGGTGCTACAGGTATAATGTAACACTAGTTTGCTAAAGTTCAGTTTATTTATGAGATTATCAATGCACTAAGAATATGGACCTAAGTTACTTACCTTTAAAAGTGAGTTTGATGTATAGTTGTTCATATTCCTTACGCATACAATCGTAATCTCCCTCATCTTCATCTGTCAGGTGTGATATGAGTAGAGAGAGATTTCCTGGAGCGTGAGCAGTACCTAGCTGAACTCTGTTTCTGTACTGTTCACTCTCACTGGAGATCACATCCCATGTTTTTCTTTTTGGGTGGTATTTCTTCCAGGTGAAACTCTCAGGTTTGGCAAGCAAATTTATGCAGCTGCAGGGTAGCAGTACTGAGTCTCCTGTGTGTGCAGTGATGTGTTTTGTCTCCCTGTTGTGTTCCAATACGCAACCTGTAGAAACACACCTTACTGTCGGACTCCACCACATTTGCTTGTTAGATTAATAAATATTTACATTAATATGATATGATTTTTAGCATTGTTCTAATGACATTCACTATCCTTATAACAATGATAGTTATAACTGAGTAATTTGGTTGCTCCATTTAGGTAACAATTTGAGCTTTGTTTGTTAATGCAGTTCACTTCATATAGGATACTGTAAGGGCTGGCACCAGGCCAAGGCCCCTCCTGCCACCAGAGGGAGGCCTCAAGTCAACCACACCACTAATCAGGTTTAACACCCAACAGTTGGGTTAGACCTAATAAAAGCCCCGTGACCCAGTCATTCAGAGCTGGTTGTTTGCTAAACATTTGAGCCAAGCTCTTAGCTGGTAACTTCAGGTATTGAGATCCGTGAGCCTTCCTGCTACACCTCACTTCTTATCTGTGAGGGTGTTTGTGTTTTTACACCTCCCCTCTCCAGTTTTCCCTCTCGAGTCTGTCTCTCTCCCAAGGCTTTCCTTACCCATTCAAGTTGTTCCCTGTTTTCTGGTCTTGTTTGGGAAATTTTAGTTTGGTTTTCCTCAGTGCATCGGGCTTGCCATATCTTCCCGTTACGTCCTTTGTTCTCCCTTTTTCCATGCTTGGCATGGTGTTTAGTTTTTTTCCTTTTGTTTTACCTGATCCAAGATCTAACTGTTTTGGACAGGGGCCATCCTTTGTTAGAGCGTGGCTGCTCACCCAATAGGCTATTGGTGTTATCACTTAGCTGAGCTGGGTTCAAGCCTGCCTTACATATATGTTCTTGAACTGTTTTACAGATCATCTTTCCTACAAAGGGCCATACTGATAGATACTTTGTTTCCCAGCATTCATACGTGACTCTACACTGGATCCTACTTTTCAAAGCCCTATTAATATGATCAGTTAATTATTCATGTTGTGTTTATGACCTGATTATATATAATCTTGCATTCAGAATGTGATTGTGTTTATTTTTGAGGGGGTGTGATGTTTGGTTGTTAGATTGTAGATTGTGTTGTGGTATTTTTTCATGGTGCTTTTATTACCCAGTTTGATTTTATTTCATTTTTATTTTTTTTAAACTACCCTTCAGGAATTTCTGCTCAAGCTTACTGTGGCCTGCACAGTGTTGTATTCCCAAAGCTTGAGGAGCTGAAGACAGACCTGGTAGCTGTGAAAGAAACACACCACCTAAAGGTGGTGAAGACACTGAAGAGCCATATGAGGATGTCACCACAGATGCTTCAACAGACGATGAATTCTAGACTCCATCCTGTCCACTGCACTTACCACATTAATTTGAAATCTGTTATGCCTATATAATACATGTAATGATGTTTTTATCATTGTCTCTTTGCAGCTAGGTTGTTTGGTTGGGTGTTCTTTATAGGCTATAAGAAAATTTAAAAAATGTATGCTAACCTTACTTATTTTCAGCAGTAATTAACCTTTGTGAAGTTGTGATCAAAACGTTGTGTTATAAAGCACATATTGGAATAACCCCTGTAAAACCACATGCAGGTTATTTTGGGGCTACAATCCTGCACTTTTAAAAAATATATTTTTTAAAAATAATAAACTATTTGAATCAGTAATGAATGGAGCATTTAATTCTGTTTGTCTAGTTGCTCAATTTCATAATATAAGCATATATTATGCAAGAAAGTGTTTGCATAACTGCGTAGCCTTGGTACTGAAACACCAGAGTAAAGATAAGCTGTTTTGTTGAACATTGTATTGTGATCAATTAGCCTAATTTTCAGTTAAAAAGGTATAATTTCTTAAGAATGTATTATTATTGTTGTTGTTTAGGTTGCATTTTGATCCTTAATGAGTGAATGACTTTGGATTATAATGAATACAGAGTGAATGAATTGTACCTATGAGGAATGATTACTAATTAATTAATATATAGTTTACAAGTCTAGGTTATATTTACTTTATTTATTTAGATTTTTTAATCTGAGCCTGATAACAAAATGATAGCATAAAGAGGGGGAAATTATTTTAAAATGTGATTTATAATATGAGACTATAATGTCATTTCAGCTGCACTTCTGTCATTGTTCTAAAGAACCACTGAACAGAATTTAGCGCTCGATTATGTCATAATTTGTGTCATTCTATTTCTGACCCCAGATCAGTTTATTGAGTGGATTTGCCGATGACGATCATTTTAGACAAAACATCAACAGAGACTACAAACAATTCTTCACGCATAAGAGGTACTGAGAAACGAAAACTAAACGTAAGTAGCATTTAGTTTTATCTACAAAGGCAGATACTAAATATTTGATAACGGAATCGTATTATAAACAAGTAGCCAATATGCGAATTTAAAATGAGAACACACATTTTAATGATAGAGAACTTTTGACTGAACGGAGAACTAATTAGTGAGCTGATAGTGAGCTCCCCGCCCCAATAGTCACGTGGTACGGCCCGCCGCCTGCAGTGGGAGTTCATGGTCTTGTGTGAAACCACGACTATGTAGTCACACACACCTGCACCGGGTTATTCTCCTAATGTCTGTGTGTGTTTAGCACCGGTTGGTGTGTATATCCCTGTCGGTCTGTGTTCTCGCTAATGTTCACGTACGTGGTGCACTTTGTTTGTAAGCTGTGTTCAACGTTGCTCATGTTCATCTTGCCTGTTTCGTGTGAGCGCCACTGTGTTCGTTATTCGTGTTCGTCTAATAAATAATAAATAAAATAATAAATAATAAAATAATAAAATAATAATAATAAATAAAAGGGGACGTAGCTGAAAATATTCGTGTAACCGAACTGCATTAGATGAAATACGTTGACTGAGACAAGGGAAAGCCTCTGTAAGACCACTAGTGTGGCCATTATGTATTGTCGGACAACAGGCAAACTTTGATTCACATATATTAACATTTGTAGAAGAAATTGAGCTACGGGTGGCCATTTGTATATAAAACAATAAAGTCTACAGGCGTTGATTGCTCCTTTCCATATAGAGATATGAAACTGGGGTACAAACGTAATCCTGTGCACAAATGCAGCATGTAAAATAAGCCTTGTTTTGTAGAAAATTGTGTTGTAATCAAATTTCAGTTCAAATTCAGTTACTTCTTAGAAATAAATCTTTAATTCTTAAAAATTAAAGGTTTTTTTTAAATGTCCAAAAACACATGCAAACTGTTACGACTTTTTAAAAGAAAGTAAACAGCTTTGTTATCGTTCAGTACAATAGAGCTTTCTTCTGCCCTTTCTAGATGCCAAGGGACAACTTCATTACTAATTTTATTACCAGAAGACACAAGAGTCATAGAGACCCTGCTCCCATTGCTTGGTTTAAGCAACATTACTGTGCCAATCTGGGAGAAAGTGTAAGTGTATACATCTTTTTTACTGCATCCACAGTTTTATTTATTTTGCCTTCACATTTCCCTGACTTGTATACATGACAATCCAAAATATGCTGTCCATTAGTGGAGTTTCAACTGCCCAGGTGGGGTCAATGGATGATTCATTTCCTTTACAATTCATCACTGATTATTTCTCATTTCTCACCCAAGAAACAGGAGGACTGTAAGGAGGTTCGTACCATCCGGAGCAGAACTGCTGAACACTTTATGATCACAGAGTCAACGGGAGAGATTTGCTCTTTGGACCACAGCGCCCATGTAGAAGGTGCAGATGTACTTTCTTGCATAAATCTAGCTTTCCATTAAGAACACACAGTAGGACATGATGTTTGTTCACTTTAAATATGTGCCTGTACTTTATTATGTAATTGCACTTGTATTGATTTTTGGGAAAAATAAACATCTGTAGATGTAAGAGAGGATCTGAGTGGAGTAGGGGAATCTATTACAGACGCAGTCAAAGTGGAGAACACCCCAGCTGGTGAGTAGCATCAAAGCACCACATCAATAATCAGAGTTTACATACATCCACTCCATGGACACCAGTTTAAAAATTCTACTTTTATTTCAAATATAAAGGCTCAGAATGCAAGAAGTTGAAGAGAGTATGCATCTTCTTCAGATGAGCATGGCAGGCTATAAAAAGCACCTTGTCCTGTGCCAAGCGCTCCAACAAAATTAACCCTACTCTTTAACTTTTCCCAGCTCTTTTTAGCAATTTATTTTGTATTTCTTTTTTCCCTTCATTTTCCCCAACTTGTCTTTTCATTTTCTGAAATAACATCTTTTGACTTTTTGATTTATTTTTGATTTATAAACTTTACTTCATGCAAAGATATAGTCTGTTTATATTCTGGACCTTTTAATCATATTTTTCATTCTAAGACCAGCCAGGTTATGATTCTAATTTGGCCAAATAAATCTTGAATGATTCAACTCACTTTAATAACATTTTTAGATTAGCACATATATGTACAGTTTCATGTCACTCAGCATTAAGAGAGAATTTCACACTCACCTTTAGTGAGAGGAAGTACAGTAAAGAGAAAACACAAACTGAGCATCCTTGTCTCTATGGAAACACCACTGACTTCCCAGCACACACTGACAACTCTACACCCAGATCTCCACTACCACTGTGGACACACACTGACTCCAGAACTCTCACAGCATTACTTCAGTACTCCAGACCCTAATGTCCACCCAGCAGAGAGGAACTGGGAACAAATGAACTTGGCCAGAGCTCTTATGTTTCTTTTCAAGTTCACATCACCAGCTTTACTGCACCACACACAGTGCCATCATGCCCTTTGACCTGTGAGAACTCTGGTTGCTTCTTCCTTTGTGATGTATCCCACAACCCCACACTGACCATGATGCTGCATCTGTAAAACCATATAGGAGACACACATGCTCATTATAAAGCAAAAGGGGGTGGATTCTGATGTAGAGGAGAGAAACAAACAGTATTATCCTGTCACTCTTATTTTCAAACTCCTATTTCTAAGTTTATAGTTATAAAATGTAGTTTACAGAGTTAATCACCTCAAAGCTTGCACACATACACATTTTTGCATTACTTTTTCATGGTATGATATATTTCATGTTTGCACTGTCTTATAATGTCCTGTGTATTTAATATTTTATTCATTGCATCATATATGTTTTTTTGGTAAATATGCTTTGAACTATTATACACAGTGACTACTGAATGCTGTCTGCTCTATGTCTCCAGAGTCTATAAGCATGCACACACACACACACACACACACACACACACACACACACACAGACACACACACACACACACACATTTAAGAATTTATAGATAGTGAGAGGACCTGCTTTTTGTTTGGTTTTTCAGTTTCCACATCACAATAATTTCTTGTGGACCATTGCTTATGTAGAAAAGTTCTTTAAGATTTTTTGTGAGTAATCTGAATTTACTGAATGAGTCAAAAACAAACAACAAAAACCTGCATTACTCACAATAAGAACCTATTTGAACTTTGATAAACTCTATTAATCAGACTTTGAACATAGACATGGTTTGGGTAGTACATGAGCAGTCCCTTTTCTCAGTGAAGTACTGACATCTCTCCTCACAGTACACAATATTCCCCAAATTATCAGTAACCATACCAGTCCTACTCATACTAAACCTGTTTTGTACTAAATTACAGTCAAACTGGACCTGCCATTGAGAACACATTGGAGCCTAGTCCTAGTTTTAGTCTGTGTTTCATCATCCTTTATCCCAATTTCACATTAGTATAGACCCAGCAGTCAGAGTTTTGCTGTTTTGATTATTAAACTACACATTACAGAATAAATGTAGTATTTTCTACTATTTCTAGCTAGAAACCACTGATAAGCCTGTCATGGCATAAGGCAAGAAATACACGAAGAAAATTGAGCTTGTGAGTATGTGACCACAGCTCAGCTGCAGAGGTACATAAGCAGGGCTTTAGAATCTGGTCTGGTACCCACTGCCCACTGGTTGGAACTGTGAGAAATGAAACCACAGCAGACGTCAGACATCCTGAGCTCTCAGACCAGAACAGTCTCCTCCTTCTTCTGGGGTGTTCATAAGGTGTTTTGAGACCAAAATGTTTATTGACTTTAAAAACTGCACATATTCACATTAAAATGCATACACATATCTAATACTTTTCTACCACAATTTAGTCCACAAACCATATTTTTCGCACAACACTAATAGATTAAGAACATTGCTGTGAAAGTGGAGCCTGTATGTTATATTTGATGTATTCACTGAGCTGAGTTATTTCATGACACAAGTATTTACATGAAAGTAGGGTCATACACTACCATGACTGCAGACATTAGCATTAGGGTATTTATACAGCAGGAGACAAACAGGGAATGTCTGGGAACAATTACTGGGAGGGGTAAGAGACAAAACTCACATGAGACACATGTCAAGGGGCAGAGCAGGGGAGGAGCTACAAACTAAAACATACAAAAGCACATGGAGACAAAGACGTACTAAAGCAATAACATGTAATTGTCTTCTACTCTTTACTACAGTGTAGCCTATAGAAACGTATACCAGGAAATATAGGACAATTATATTTTAACTATATTAAAAAGTACACAGACTTCATAAGATTTAATCTTAAGATATGCAGATATATTTAATAATTACGTGCTAAGCAAAAAGAAATTTCCAGTTCTACCTGAAAAGGTTCAACTCACTTTAATAACATTTTTAGATTAACACGTAACTGTACAGTTCATGTCACTGAGCATTTCGAGAGTTTCACAATAACTTTTAGTGAGATGAAGCACAGTGAAGAGAAGACACAAACTCAGCAACTTTGTCACTATGGAAACACCACTGACAACTCTACACCCAGAACTCTACTACCACTGTGGACACACACTGACTCCAGAAGTCTCTTAGCAGTACTTCAGTCCACCAGACCCTAATGTCCACCCAGCAGAGAGGAAGTGAGAACAAATGAGCTTGGCCAGAGCTCTTCTGTTCTTTAATGTTCTCATCAGCAGTTTTTTTTTAGTCTCACAAAACCAAACACAGTGCCACATGGGTCCTGAGAAGACTTGCTGTTACTCTGTTATAACTTCACTTCACAGCGCACACACCCACTCTGACCCAGCTGCTGTCCCTGTGAAATGCACATGCATGCTGTGGCCGCATGGTGTGGCCACAGGGTGTAGCCACAGTGTAGCCACTGTGATGGAGACTAGAAAGCACACACAGACCATACATGAATAAACTCAACATACATTTCCTACATGACTTTGTAACAAAACTACACAGCAATCTCACTGTGTGAAGTGTTCCTTCAGGAAATGAAGAGAGAGAGAGAGAGAGAGAGAGAGAGAGAGAGAGAGAGAGAGAGAGAGAGAGAGAGAGAGAGAGAAAGAAACTATCATGTAATCTGGCAGAGACTAGAAAGCACACACAGGCCTTTGCTGGTAGTCCATAAATATGATTGGCTAGGGGCTTCCAAATACAAATATTGTCATTTACAGCCTTTTTGGCAGACCATAACAGACCATAACTACTGAAGGTTCTTATACCTGTAAGTGGAGAGAGAGAGAGAGATCTGATTAAAATCTCAGTACAGCTCAAAACTGCTTGTGGACAAAATGAGACCTGTGGATAATTAATTTACCTGTAATATCTTCACATCTTAACTAAACCCATCAGAACTATGACCTCTTACCTTTATCTGCGGTCTCTGTGCTGTGTGTTGCAGTAGGTGTCTGATATGATGCTGTGGTTGAACGTACTGATGTAGTGTGGACTTTGGCCACTGGAGCAGAGAGAGAGAGAGAGAGAGAGAGAGAGAGAGAGAGAGAGAGAGAGAGAGAGAGAGAGAGAGAGAGAGAGAGAGAGAGAGACTCTGTATAGCTTAAAACTGTATATTTTAAAAACATTTTATATATATTATATATATAAACGAAGGTGGCGACACGGTAGCACGCAGCAGCCACTCCAGGTCTGATAAATGGTGCTATTGTGTTACTATTTGTCATCTCTACAACACATATTTCCAACAATTTAAACCACAAATACATGGGAGCAACCAACCTCCATGTATACCACCGCCAGAGCCTGCTACACTTAAGACACCATGCAAAAACTTACCTGGACAACGAAGTGCTTCAGACGCTCTGTGAGCTCGGGTTGTTATGGGAACGAGGCCTGCCGACCACGGCATCGCCTAAGACTGAATGCCGGAGGGGGAGACACTGCAAGTGTTGTGCAAGGAAGCAGAAGCGGGGGAAGCGAGCTGGGGTCCCTGCTAGGCTAAAAGCTAATCCTAGCAGACCAGCTCTACCATCTCTGTTCCTCTCAAACATCTACTCCTTGGATAATAAACTGGACTGCATCAGACTCCAGCAGACTAGACAGCGAGAGTTCAGAGACTGCTGTGTTTTAGTCTTTACTGAAATGTGGCTCAGCGACAGCATTCCAGACGCCGTCATTCAGATGGAGGGATTAGTCTCAATCTGTGCTGATAGAAACAATGCACTCTCCGGCAAAACACGTGGAGGAGGAGTATGCATTTATATCAATGAGAGCTGATATAAAAACTCTGTGCTTGTCGTTAAGTACTGCTCACCACTGGTGGAGTATGGTTAGATGCAGACATTTTTATTCACCGCAGGAATTCACCTCCATGTTTATAATCATGCTTTACATTCCACCCAGCGCGAACACACGAGAGGCTCTCCAGGAGCTGTATGGAGCAATTAGTGAACTGCAGAACATTCATCCAGACGTACTGTCTATTGTCGCCGAAGATTTCAACCACACAAATCTCAAGTCAGTACTGCCTAAATTCCATCAACATGTGAACTTTGCAACGAGAGGAGTGAACACGCTGGATCTTGTTTACATCTCCAGTGCGTACCGGGCGGAGCCCCGCCCCCAACTCAGATATGTGCGATCATGGAAGCAAAGTGTGTACATGCACAGAGCATCCATGGACACTTCAGAGACACTGGTGACACACGGCAAATGTGGGAGGGCATTCAGGCCATTACTAACTACAGGAAAACTTTCCTGTGATAGTGATGCCTCCCTCCCAGATGCACTGAATGACTTCTATGCATGGTTTGAAGCACAGAAGAATGTTGCAGCGGAGAAGTCCATCCCTCCACAAAATGACCTGACTGGCTGATGTGAGGCGAACTCTGCGTGGAGTTAACCCATGGAAAGCTGCTGGACCAGACAACATCCCGGGTCGTGTGTTCAGAGAATGTGCTGACTAGCTTGCAGATGTCCTGAGAGACAACTTCAATATCTCTCTGAGCTGCACCGTTGTCCCAACATGCTTCAAGACTACCACCATAGTCCCTGTGCCTAAGAAGCCCATGGTGTCGTGTCTCAATGACTACCAGTCTGTCGCATTCACATCCATCATCATGAATTGCTTCAAGAAACTCGTCATGAGACGCATCAAGATCCAGCTTCCCCCTTCTCTGGACCCCCTACAGTTCACGTACCGCTCCAACCACTCTACGGATGATGCCTTCTCCACCACACTCCACCACACTCAGTCAGTCCTGATCGGGAGCAGCACTTCCAACATTTTGCACTGTATTGTATAGTTTGACATCTTGCACTGTATTGTATTGTTTGCACTCGTTTAGTGTGTTGTCTGTTGCACTTGTTTTGTGTTGTGTTGCACCATGGTCGTGGAGGAACATTGTTTTGTTTTTGCTGTGTACTTGTACATAGCTGAAATGACAATAAAGCCTTTTGAACCTTTGAACCTTTGAACTTCATGCAAACTAAGTGAAAACTGCCAAAGTCTCTTCTACCTGTAATATCAGGTAGTACTCTCCTGAAGAGCTGACTGCGGATGACACATATACCCCTTTATCCTCCTCAGTCAGCTGTGATATGAGTAGAGCGAGATTTCCTGCAGAATCACTGAGCCACAGAACTCGGCCTGTGTAACGCTGAGTCTGGTCAGTGATGTAGATTTCTTTGTCTCTGAAGGTCCATTTAAGAGTGTGTGATTTGGTGTGTAGTCCAGTCCAGGAGCAGGGCAGTAGAACAGACCCTCCCACATGACCCTGTAGAGTCATCAGTCCGGCTGTGGATTTGCAGTCAGTGAATCAACATACAAGACAACACACTGGGAATGCACAACTCGGGACAAGACTAAGACCTTGGACTAGACATTAAGTGCTTATTTTTTCATTTTTTTTTTTTTTTTTTTTTACATTATTATTGTGGTGACCATTGTTGGCTAGAGGAGGATGGGCCCCACCTTTGAATCTTGGTTCCTCTCAAGGTTTCTTCTTCATGCTCTAAGGAGTTTTTCCTTGCCACTGTTGCCCTTGGTTTGCTCACTGGGGGCTTGGACTCGGACATTTGTAAAGCTGCTTTGTGACAATTTCTGTTTTAAAAAGCATTATATAAATGTTGTTTTGATTTGATTTGAAAGAACTCCAAACTGAGTCACAGGTCAGTCAGAGAGTTTGGAGGTTAATGTATGTTTGTCACATTGCCATGTCTGTTTCAGAATTACACAGTTCCACATGTAATATGTGTATGAAACACTGACAAATATCATTAACATCCCTAATGTCTTAGTTGCCCTTGATGTCTAGAGACGCTAAGATTGGTTTGTAAAAAATTAAGACCCATTCAAGTTTCATTTAAAAACTTTATTAATGTGCAGATGCCTGAGTTTGTGTACATCTGTATTCACTGTGCCATCAGAAGTAATCCAACAGTCTGTTTCTTTTTCTCATATCTGGTTTATGGGAACTGGACTAAGTCTGAAAGCTGCATTTTATATTTTGTTTGTTTATAGCTAAACAAAGTCACTTCTGTAATGTCTGTTGCTGACTAAACAACACAACCTTTAGCCTTTAATAGATAATATAGAGACATGGTTATATTTGTTACTAATTGATATGAGAGATAACTCAGTAGCACTAACACTGTATTGCTGACAAGATTGTGTGGGAGACATCTGCTACTACACAGTGGGGTCGGTGATCTTTCCCATGAAGAGGATACTCCTGGTGTTCTTCTCCACAATGAAGACTAGGAAGGGTCTACTGACTTCCATTTTGAAATTAAAGTATGAGTAGTACACGATTTCAACAGTAGTGGCAGCTGCAGCCTGAGTGCCCTGCTCATCCACGCTGAGGACGGCCTTGTGCAGGACCTGTGGGGAAGGACCAATCTGGGCAGTCATTGAATGACACTTTAATGTATGTATGCAGTAGATGCATTAACTTCTGAACAGTCCTTGATGGACAGCAGTTGGAATTTGGCTGCTGCTTCTCATTAGTGTGTTGACTGGATGTAAAATCATTGTGCAGTGTGTTGATTGTAAAGTGTCCTTGGGTACTGAGAAAGGCGCTATAGAAGTGTAACTACATATTGTATCATATCAAGAGAGGCAAACCTAGAAATTCATTGTTTTATTTGAGGCTGAGTGCAGACAAAATTCTACTGGATATTTAAGATGGGCAGTCTCTGCCGAGATCCCACCAAATTTCTCGTTACAGAAGAGAGTGATCAAATCAGTGTTCTTACCAAAACAAAAAGGCATCAGAAATCCATCAGTTTTTTTTTTCCCCAAGGACCCCCCAGACATCTACTGAGATGGTTTTAAATAATTTTTCCCAAACTCATAATGTGACACTTTAAACATGAGAGTGAATCTCTTGAAATGTTTCTCCACATACCTTGGAAACTGCCAACTTGGCCACCTTATTGATTCCAGAGAAGTCTGCGCTGTCTGAGAATGCATCAATCATTCCCATGTCCTTCAGAGTGTCCCCAAGACAGGAGGAGGCAGACACTGAGAACTTGGGCATATACAAGTCCAAAGTACTGGAGAGAAGGCAAATGCACTCTTACATGGAATAATATAAGCAAAAAATAATTATTTAAAACATTTTTGCCCTTGTTAACCTTGTCAGGGAGTAAAGGTTCTACTTTTTGGTACTACTATATATCTATAAGTGAAATTATATTTTTAAAAGCATTTCATGATACATTACGTTTTGTGGACTTTGTCCTTCCAGTACTTGAGGTGATCCTTGCTGATGTGTTTCTCCAACTCCTCCATTTTTCCCTGGTCAGGCAGGACGATGATCATGGAGGCGTTTCCATTATATGGCAGCATGATAACGGACGTAAAGTTGCCCTGGTCATAGTAGAAGTCATATTCACTATTTCTGTTCATCATATCCACAGACACTGTGGTGTTCTCATCCACATGAAAGTCAGCTTTGCTGGTGTCCTCCACTTTAAAAGCCTCTTGCCATTTACCTGACAGAGTGAAATACAAAACTGGTTACTGCAGATCAGGTGAAATACATGAAAATTATTTAATCTCTAGTGGGTTCTACTTGTCTACTCTTACCTTTGAAATACACATAGTTGATGAGCATCATCACAGTGTCAACATCCAGACTCTTGACCATATCAGTGATCATGTCCTTGGTCTTTTTGGCAATTAACTTGTTGATCTCTTGCACAGCGACTTCAGGTGTGGAAAAGTCCACACTGAAGGCTTCACCTTTGTAGAAGTGCTGGATATCTTTCAGAAACTTGTCTTCAGGCTTGAAGCCTTTTTGTACAGCTGCAGCTCCTCCTATCTCCAACAGTAGGGCATCCTGGCTGTGGTCCAGCATGTGGAGAAGGTGCTCATAGCCTTCATTGACCTGATCAGCTGTGAGAGCACTGTAGTCCAGAGTGCTGAAGATTTGTGAGTGGGTATTACCCTTGGCCCCCAGGGCCAGCATGGATAGAGCCATGGAGATACTCAGAGGAGAGAAGAACATATTCTTGCCCTGGGTGTCAGGATGGCTGGCCAGCTTCTTGTAGAGGGAGAAAGCAAAGTCTGCATTGTGGGGTGAGAGTTTGTGGCAGGGTTTGTCTTCTCCATCGTGGTGGGGGTGGGCTGCATCCTTGCCATGATGGAGATGTTGATGGTGATCTGCTGAATGGTCATGATCATGATCTTGGTCCTTGATGCCTACAGTCCAGTCCACTGACAGTATGAGGACAACAATCAAATGGCACTGGACCTTTCCCCACATTTTAACACCTGCAGAAGCACTGCACAGATTTGAAATGTATCACACTCAGGTTCATTTAAACACAACATTAGAAAATAGTCAATACATGGATTTTCATAAGAGAGGTATATACGTGATAGCCTGCATGGAGACTACTTTTGAGTCGTCTTTAATTCTGTTTTTACATTTTTAAAGATGTAATAGATCGCTGTTGAAGTGTTTGTCATTTAGTTCAAACAAGATCTGAGGAAAAAATTACTTGTATCTCCAGAATATCAGTCATCTTACAGTACATTTACTTACCATCCACGTCCTGTCAGCAGTAAACTATTGGGATTGAGTTCATACATTTTATAGCCTGTTTGGTGTAATCTGAGGTCAGTCCTTTAAACATTAACCACTGAGGGGCTGTTTCAAATAGAGCAGGAACATTGCACAGCATTTATCCTTTAGTTAACATTACTGATGCCAAACCCCTGTACGCTGGCATCGTTAGCTCTGGTATTGATTCCTGTGAGGCTGTGTAGTCTCATTCCAAACTCGGCTGCTGCGGTCTTCGAATACACTAACTGATCTTTGTACATAAGTGCAGTTATTTTTATCAGCTATACAGGATGGCAGTCTTTTTTCATATTAGCTAAGATGTACTTAGTATTTTCAGAGCTCTTTGTTTTCTCGGTACCACTGACCTCTCTGAGAACCTTCACACAGCTTGAACGATTCCTCGGCATCGCAGCGTTTTGGAAGCTTTTTGAAAGTGCACATTTAGCCACACAGCACATTTCAGTCTCAGGTGTATGCATTTTTATTTTATTTATTTACCTCATATTTCAATTTAAGCTTGTATCATTAGCTCTGCTGTCATCATTTACCATCAGGGTCAGCTGCAAGCTCCATCTCTGAGCCTTTATGTGGTTTAAATGCACAGACGTGTTGTAGAGTTAGCCACACTGCTAGCAATAATATCTGACTAAATTAGCTTAGCATTTCTCATCATGACGGTTGAGCAGATTGTGAAACATGTTTGCCTTTAAAAGTGGGGAAAAAAAACTTATTTGATTGTATATTAGGACATTCCCGGTTATAGGATCAGATTTTCTGTTTTATTAACTCCAAACATCTTTCACTGGTTAATGTTGGTTATTGTTTTTCTTCTTGAATAAAGTGCATAGATCTTGCTGCATTTCTAGAATCATGCAAGACAGATGCATGACGCACCAAACCCTCCACTGAGTCACCAATGTAAAGAGAAAGATCGCAACTCTACGGATCCACCTTGTTTGACACGAGGAATTCCTGATACGCCCAACGAAACTTAGCGTGTAAAACATACAGAAGGTTAGAGTGAAAATAGTAAGACATCTTAAATGACATCACATTAATATTAATCCAGATGGGGTGTAAAGGGAGATATGTTTTACAAGGGGTTGGTTGTCCGCATGTATTTTTTTTTTTTTCACTGTGAGATTTGCATCTCCTCACATCCCTCTTCAAATCAAGCCCAGAATATAGTTCTGGCTTTCAAAATATGACTAAACACATGCCAACCCATTATGTTTTACTGCCTCCTCAACCAGAGCAGTCTAGATCCAGGGATGTTAAAATATATTGTGGATTTAATTTTAAAATTGAGAACAGCATTGTACACGCAGTGAAGTTTCATTTTCATTTCAGTTCCAACTCACATAGAATTAAACCCCTTATGTTTTATTTAGCACATAATTCTATTGATAAGGATATGAGGCTTGTCTCTTCAGTGCCTGACATGCCAGTATTACTGAGATTTCTTATGATCATGTTCTTAGCTAAACTACATACAAAGAGTCAAATGTTCAAATGTTGTGTCCAGTGTTCAGTTGATCCCAAAATTAGCTAAAGAGTATTTGTACTTTTTCTGCTATCTTAAAAAGATCAGGCAAGCAGACCTAAGCTTGTGAGATTTTTTTTAATATACTTTGGTTTGGCACAAGTTCAGGACAAGTTCAATAACCTGTTTTGTGAAACCTGATTTGGTCTGAGAGTTGGCACCGACTATTGTGGACCGTCCTTCATGGTCAGCCAGCATGCATGAAGAGCAAACAAACTGGAAGCTTGTGTCATTACATTTGTCTCCTTGCCATGTCTGTTTTGTACATTTTCCAGTTCCACAGGATTCAGTGATACATGTGTATGAAATGATTGATTAAGAATTTGAGCAGGAATGCTAATGCTACATGTGACTCTAATTTACATATTACAGACTGTAATAATTATCAAATCATCATTTATTCAGTGGAACACAGTATTAACTGTGGTGAAAACAGCTGCTGCAGTGTCTTGCTCATCAATATCGAGGACCTCCCAGTGGAGCTGAGGACTGCCTGGTGGAGCTGATGTCTACCTGTTGGAGTTAAATTCTGCCTGGTGGAGATATGGTGTACCTGGTGAAGATGAGGTCTGCCTGGTGGAGGTCCACCTGATGGAGATGAGGTACATATGGTGGATTTGAGGTGTGCCTTAATACTACTTAATTGAAGTGTCACAGCATGTTTATATTTCCCCCTAGGATAATGTAAGAGAGATTATAAACATTAACTTCCTGTCACACACTTCACCATTTAGTTAACTATTGGAAAATCTACTTACATTGTAAAACATTCCTTGATGACACTAAGTAGGAATTTTTTTTTTCCATCATGAAGGTTCACACTGTGAACTGTTTGTCGTTTTTTTATAATTCACAGCCACAACCCACAGGAACATTTCCCCAGGACAATTTTAGCTTCAACAGTTTTCTGGGGAAGGATCAATCTGGCATTCTCTTGATTTTTGTTTAAGGTAACAGTAGCTAATGTTACTCCCAGAGTGTCCTTTTTAGCAATATGAATCAAAATAATGATAACTCAGGATATGACATCATACACATAATAACTAATAATCTAACATCAAACTAATGACATCATTACATAATGTAAAGGCAACCTGGTGAATTTTATGTAGAATGTAACATATAGAATAAGAACTCTGAGTTGTGTTGATTGTGTAAAACTGAATTTAGCTTGTTGAGATGTTGAGAGAGACAACTGGAGATAAATGTTAGCACTGAATATATGTTTAGCATGCATCTTTAGTAAATCCTTCATACAAAACTGGAAACTGAACAGCAACCTCAACAACAAAAAAAGAACTAAGATTTACTAAATGGCTCTGTTTGTGGCTGTCTTTGGTGCTGAAACTAACTATAATTTAAGCACCATGGGCAGCAGGCAGGCTGTCTAGGACTTCAGAACTCTCTCAGAAGTGCTTTGCTTTACTTAATAATACCTTTGTGCACAGGGGACTTTTTGTTACAGAGTAACTGTAAGGAGATTGAGGCCTCTGAGTGAGCCCATGGTCACACATAATTTCTTTAGTTCCGCTACACCTTTGTGGTTTCCCTGAATATATATAAATCTTGGCGGCGGTAACAGTACAGTACAATTTACATTAGTGCAATAGATCATTATGCCTTTGTAGGAATAGGCACTGTATTTACTCATAATTAAGAGAATAGAGTCAAAATGTGGGATAATCAACTGAGTTCTTATGAGATTACATGTAAAAAAAAAATTCAAACCACCAATTAAGTTACAATCCAGTAAAAACTGCAATTAACGTTTTACCACTAGGTGGACCCATGTTACAATTTTACGTAAATCATATGGCAACACTGGTATTATAAAATTACAAATTTCTTATTAAGACTGATAAATGATTTTTTAAAAGTCCAATTTTCCTTCTATAAAATTGATGTTTTTTATTGACATACATAATCCATACCTTTAGCCTGTGCATTATTGCATGGACCAAGAAAAGGCTTTTGATATGCAGAAGCTGAAAGCAACAGTACATTTGTGGTGTGAGTAGAGTTCACATCTCTAGTGGTGGAATGACATTCTTACAAAGTGAAGACCAGTTTTTGACCAACAAACACGTTACTCCTGCAAACAAATTCCACATCAAATTTGAAAATGAATCACACAAGCTGAACATGTGCAATTAAAATACACCCTGTTTTATGTTTTATGCACTGTGAGTAAAAAATTAATGCTCTGAAATTAAATGCTCCTTTAAATATCTGTTCAAACAATTTGAAAGTCTCAGGTAGCCGGTACTGTGGCTGCTGTAATTCCACATGCTGTTGTAACAGATACAGTTGTACTGCGCCTTTAAGAGGGAGCTTTATGGTTATGTAGATTGAGTAACTGAGAGAGAGTGTGTGTGTGTGTGTGTGTGTGAGAGGGGGGAGAACCGTCACCTTTCTGTTCGTCTTCTCAACATTCCTTTTTCTTTGGTAACGCTGTACGGTGCTTTTTATTGTTTCCTTTACGTATAAGTACAATGATGGCTTGAAGTGGTCCAGGAGAGAATAAAAGTCTTTCAGATTGCCCACAACAGTGTGTGTGTGTGTGTGTGTGTGTCTCTCCATGTTTACTCCACGCATCGCGGTTACCCCGTAGCACCTGTTCCTCACTCCAGGTAAGAAGCGTTACACTGTTTTCATTAATAAGCCTTTGAAGTACTTTGGGTGTCGTAGTGAAATGAACTGACCAAACAGCAGTGAGGGAGGTTATGTTGGGTCTCACCCCCTGAGCTTCTACATCGTGTCTCTATGACAAAGGACGGAGCCACTTAACTAAGAATGAGACCGTCCTCACTGACAATGTGAGAATATCTGATAGATCACTGACTGATAAGGAAGAAAGAGGACGTACCACATGACAACTTACAAAACCTACCGCATTTCTATATTTGGTGTGTGTTGTGTTGTGGTTAGTTTGTCAGTTTCATCTGAATACACTTCCTCTCCACTATAAGTGTAGCTGTGAAGTCATTCAGTAGACTGTATTGAAGAGTGTGTACGGTGTGTATCAGCAGTCCTGCTGTAGCTGTGTGTAGTGTGTGTAACTCAGTAAGAATGCAGGTGTGTGTTTATCTGCTCCTTGTGCTCCACGCTGCTGATGGTGAGTGTTACCTTCTCTCTACAGGTGTTGTCATCCTCATACATTAAATTTGCACAAAGGTATTTATATCTGAGAGCAGCAGCTCACTACTTACCCCAGATTCTGTCTATCTACCAAGAAATGTCTGAAGTCAAAATTTTGCCTCTTTAGTTTAGAACAAAAGCTGTTAAATGCGAACGTTGCTAACAAACACTGGAGGTCAACAGCAGCTCAAATATAGCCTTCGTAAATCCATGCCCACAAACTTCTCTCAAGCCGGTCAAACCGCATCCAAGTGTTAATAAATGTCTCCCAGACTAGTCGGTGTGTCGTATAACTCACTGTGAACTAGACAAGTGAAGAAACACGTCACCGGGAAGCGACCTGGATGAGGTTTGAGGACATGTAGCTCGATATCTGACTTATTTACAAATCCTATTAGCTGTCGTTGCTGTTGGCTTCCAATGTTTGTTAGCAACGTTAGCAGCTTTTTGTTCTAAAGGAGCGAAATATGGACTCCAAACATGTCTTGTCCACCCGGGTTAAGGGAGAATAAAGTAAATTTGTTGACTTTATTTGTTAAGTGGCACTGAAATCTGCGCTGTGGTTCGGTCCGGTACAGAGTAACCGGTGCTAATTACTTGCTAATTGCTAATTAGTTACTTCAGACCAGCATAAGGTTCCTACCTTATTGTAGGGACATTACTAAGACTGACAAAATTAAGAAACAGAGTACAGAGTATTGTCACTCTTACAAGAATTATTTTGCTCTATAAGTCTATGCATTGTTTTTATAAATGTATTAGTTTTTTTTTTTTCTTTTTTTTTTGTAATGTGGTATGTGAAATGTGCTCACTTGTTTATGTTATTTATTCCTCATTTGTTCATCAATTGGTCAGGAGGCTTGGACAGCCCATGCTGCTGCGCGCGCGCGCGCGCACACACACACACACACACACACACACACACACACTGTTTCTGTTAGTGGTATTTTTTCCTCACTTGTTCATTCTGTATATGATGCAGTTCTTGTCCACTACCCACTTCTGTATCCAGCTGCCTGTGACAGAGGTCACACCTCATTGTGGTTGACTGTATATATGGTGCAGTCCATTACATGTGGTGTATGATGTGTGTGTTTGGTGCCTCTGTTTGTTTGCCCAAGGTGGGGGGTGGGGGTGGATTTGGGGGAGACAGTGAGTTTTGATCTCATGAATTTTGACATACAAAATGTCACATGCTTCCTGAAAAAGCAAACACTTCATCCAAACGATTTCAACTCTTTCCAAAATGATATTTTTGCGACAAGCGTCTACACTAATATAACATTAATGGCTTTTTGTACATGGCAACTAGCTTGTCATAGTACTCATACATACACGTATTTTCACAAATATACAGACTATGTATGCATATTCAGTACACATACACCATAAAGTAAAACACAATTACAAGGGGAAAGTTCAATTTTTTGCATGATCATTACTGCAAGACACATGCTGTATATACTGTAATACATAGAAGATAACAAAATAGGCTTGTAACAATGAAACAAAAATTAGGTTGCATCTTGTCTCCTGCATGGGTTTGGCTACAAGATCTTATCAACATCACAGGTGATGTGTGGCCAGACAGTCAGGGGAAGTGCCATCTGGAGTGACGTATCCACCCCTGACATGCTCCATCATCAATGTCACCACAAGCTTCCTCCGTCACCTGGAGAAGGCGTATGTGTATGTGGGGTTGGTGATCATGGACCTTCCATGCTGAAAAGGAACTCCTCAATAGAATTTAGGAATGGAGGGTGTGGTGGAGCGTGATGCACAACAAATCAGGAGTGTTCAGTGTGGAGCAGAGCAGCCTGGTGGAAACTTACCTTGTTGCAGATGACAACAAACCTGGACTGCTCTGGTGCAGTCCCCTAGTGATGGGGAAAGAGTCTGTTGTGTAGTGTGTGGAGGAAGGTGATCATGTGGGCAGTGTTGTAGGGACCAAGAGTGACATGATAATGAATGCCATCACTCTGGCTAATGGCTGCACACATTGTGATATCACTCCCATGCTGCTCAGGGACCCTGACTATAGTTGAGTGACTCAGATTAGGCTGGACCCCTGCTGAGCTTTCCTGAAACACAACACATGCTTAACCATATGATCAACCAAAGTGTCCCAGATCTCATCCGTGATGGTTCCTTGTCTTCATCCGCTTCCTCATCCTCTCTGTCAAATACTGGCCTCCATTGATATCCAACCAATATAGCTAACCTGTGGCCTCTTTATATTGCTCAGGCTCTGATGTCTTATGGTACAAATCAATCATAAGTGTCTTCACTTATGAGTCCTGGGTTTGGTTAATTGATACATCCATTTATCATTTGCATTTGAGGCTTTTCTATAAGAAACAGGTATTTCTGTTTTAAAGTAGGTGTATAATATAGAGAATTGTGTTTAGCATATTGGAAAAACGTGTTTTAGAATTACAAAATGAATGTAAATCAGAGAAGGTACTTGTTTTTGTATAGCAGGTCAGTAGACAGGCTATATGAGTTATTGGTTTGTGTCTTGCAAAAAACTATAATACCATAAAGACAGTGTAGTTTCCCAGCATGTATGTCTTCCTCCTCGCATATGTACTGCTACACTTGGTGCGCTGTTTAACAATTTAGCAATACATAACTAACACACCTAACACAAACATGCGCACGCGCACACACGCATGTGCATGCACACACACACACAAACATGCACTGCTGCTGCAGTGACCCACATATGAAGGACTTGGGAAAAAGACATCATTTTACACACACAGTAAATGTCCATTCAAAATAATACTTGTAAATACAAGAACCCCCACCCAGATACACTCTCACACACGCATGTACATGCTTCCTTTTTGGGTTAGTGGGCTTACAATTCTGCTGTTTTGTTCCTCTCTAAGCCTGTGAACAACATGAACGCCCATGAAGACACACATCCATGTGTTATTTATTCCTCACTTGTTCATTCTGTGTACGATGCAGCTCTTGTCCACTACCCACTTCTGTATCCAGCTGCCTGTGTCAGAGGTCACACCTCATTGTGGTTGATGGTGGTACAGTCCTTTACATGTGGTGTATGATGTATGTGTTTGGTGCTTCTGTGCGTTTTCCCAAATACGGAGTGGGTGTGGGTTTGGGGGAGAGACTACAGTGAGTTCTGATCTCATGAATTCTGACATACCCATCAAATCCAAGACAGTACTACGCTATACTACCATGGAGACCTCAGGAGGGGCGGAGCTCACTACCTAAAGGATAAAGAGTTGGATTAGTTTTGAATAAATACATTTGGCAAGACAAGTGGTCCAGATCCCATTCCTTATGGTCCATATTTGGAATCTAATCTATAAAATATCCCATTTTGAAATCACTGCTTCTCTGATGTCATGAGAACCAGCTCATTTACATATCTCCACCTCTTCGGCCTACAGCAGTTTAACCTCTACCACCTACATTGCAGTTCTCAGACATATTTCAGATCTTAGTGCTTTTTAAATGAAGCACAGGGTAGCCAATCAGAACAGAGCTCATTTATCTTGCATTCTAAAGGTACAGCAACAGAAATGGGCTGTTTAATTCTTAGGGATAAGGAGATGTTAGAAAATAGTTGTGTAAAGCTGAATTATTATCTGACTTTTGCTGGAAGATCAAGCCACACAAACATTGTAAGAGGACACCAAAGAAAACTATAAAAGAAAGGATAAATGTAGGATATGCGCCCCCTCTAAAGGCGTTTAGTATTTGGTGAGATGGGAAGGTGAGTGGCTACAGCTACAGCTGAGGAAGCACCAGGGGCTCCTGTCTGGGTCTCACTGGGCAGCCATATGCAGGGCAGCTGTGTACAGCACAGGTTCTGAACTTGGCTGAAGGGTGCAGTTTCAGTACCTTGAACAGCAGTCAGACTGTCCTGGAGCTGAAAGATGTTTGGTCTGTGGTATTGGTCTACAACTCTGAACACGTTTTACTAAAGTCCGTCCTTATTCAATCCTTTTTATGAAACCTGCATCTCTAAGTACAAACCCCATCTCTAGGGAAACATTGAAACAAAAAATGACAAAAAAAAATTAGCAAAGCATTAGTCATTAGATTAGAACATATTCCATCACTGATACACCCTGATCAAACTGGTTTCATCAAAGGTGACACTCAACCATTAACATGCGTAGACTACTTTACCAAATGCATTACACTTCACTCCACATATTACAAACTGCTATAGTCACACTGGATGCAGAGAAGGCTTTCGATAAAGGAAACTGGAAGTTTTTCTCCTCACATTGTGTAAAATCCTTTATACCACACCAAAGGTCAGTACTAATGCAATAACATCAAATGTCACAGAGGCACTAGGCAAGGAAGCCCACTCTCTATTCCTGTTCTCAATTTTTACATTTATACATTTTTTTAAATTTTTTAGTATGTTTGCTGTTTTTGGCCCTTTTTTTCAGTTTTTATTTTATTTTGTTGTTGTTACATTGTAGTGCACACTAGCCCACAGCCTAAATTAGTTATGCTACAGATATTCATCATCAAACAGTCTACCTCTAAAGTGATCTTTAGATGGTTGCCATTATCAGAAACTCTTGTAATTAGCAAATGTGTTTAGTGATGGTCCAAACAGTCACAAAGGAGCCACAGAGCCACCCTGGACATGGAGCACAAGCCCCTGCTGACTGCTTTAGTGATTCTGTCTCAATGGTAGATCTCTCAGCTTCTCTTAAGTAGTTTTTACTTCAGCGTATGACAAATTACAACATGATCATAGATGTCTGCATTCCACCTGTACTTTATGAATAATATGAAAGTTATCAGACAATCCTCAGGTTTACCTGATTAAATGAGCAATGTTTATTTTGAGCAGCATGTAGTCTAGAGATCTTCTTGTCTGATCTCTCTAATATTTGCTAAGCTATACATTCAGTTTGGCCTTCTGATCACTAAGTGCAGGTGTGAAATGATGTGACCACATCACTGTGTAGCACTACTTCTTACTGCAGGATCACTTTCCTGAGGATGGGGACTGAACACTGGGCAGCAAAGGAGGAAGTGATGACACTAGAAAGACACTGTTAGATTTAGTCTGTATGTAAAAAGGAAGAGGAGGATTAATTTGTTTTGCACTTGAACACACTTCCCCTCTACTATGGACATTAGTGGGTGGTGAATTTCATTGGAGTTCTACAGAGAGAGCTGTAGAGTTCCAGGTCATAGTTGTGTGGTGATTCCCACAGACAGACTGTAGTCTGATCTGCAGTTTTCAGAGCGTTCAGTACACTAGTTTTGTAGAGTGTATAAGATGTGTAGCAGCGTTACTGCTGTAGCTGTGTTTTTATCGGCAATGATGTGCAGACGAAGTCCTGTGAAGCGTTTGAGGTTCTTCCTTATTGTACTGCTAAAGGATTCGAAGCATCGAAAGCTTTTGACAAAACAGCGACACCTGGTGGTTTTTAGAAATTATAGCAGCCATAGATTCAAAACTGCGCAGCTCTAGAAATAACACTGCACCGCCATCATATTTAATTTTTTTAATAGGTTTTTTGATGATCAGTAATGTTTAGACATACAATTTCTGAATTAACTTGTTTAAAATCATTTTTCCTTTTTATATGAAAACGCAGCATAGTAAAATGTTGCAAACTACACAGGGAGAGAACGGGTTGACGGTATGAAACATTTGTTCTCCCTTTTAGCCTCTATATTTTCCACATTTCCAATTTGTTTTATAGCTTATAGAACAGTACCAAACTTAGGAAACAGTCTCACCCTCATCCTTGCGTAGACGGCAAACACAGAGACTACAAATGAGATCTAAACAAACAAAACAGGAGTAAGGAGCAACACAGGTTCTTATCACAAACTAAATGAAAGACAAACACTCTTACCATGACAAAGCGCAACCAACACCGTCGCGAACTAACCAACAACCGAGAGAACCATATTAACGAAGGCGTCATGAGAAACAATAACAGACAAACACGATACGTAGGGACGGGGTTTTATAAGACTATAATCAGGGATAAATTAGAAACAGCTGGAGACAAAGGGGAGGAGACAGGGACCCATAGAGAATGACGAAAACCCGGAAGTTACTAGGTTGCCTGGGAAACGGGGAATGCTCCGGTCTGTAGACGCGACAAACTGATACAAGCTCCGGGACGCTGTGTGATCTGAGTTTCGATGCCTTAGTATCAAACGTTATATCACTCTTTGGTTTCTGCACAGTTCTTAGATCGTTCTTCTGCCATTTTGTGGTGTTCCGTTTAGTTTGCATCATTTAGTAACGTTTGACGTTATGTCTACCTGTTTTGGAAATAAAGAATTTCGTTTACACATGTGCGTCAAGTTCTGCCTCCGCTTCACATTATCGTTCTGAAAACTGCACAGTGTGCAGATCATTGAGAGAGAGAGAGAGAGAGAGAGAGAGAGAGAGAGAGAGAGAACATGACAAGATGAAGTGGGTGGCCAGGGCAGGAATGCGAGGGAGGGAGAGAGAGAACAAGAACAAGCCTAAGGGAGAGATTTCTCCAAATGTACCTCTTCAGCCCATCAACTCTGCTCCAGCTCCACTCTCAGCTCTGCTCCAGCATTAACGCCACACGGTTCAGAATTTCTTTACAATCTTGATTGTTCAACAGCAGAGTTTGTCCACCACTGACCAATCAAAGAGTGACCACATACGAGCAGCATCCCTGTCATACCACATCCAAGAGGAACCCACAGCTCATAGAAGAGTGATTTGCAGTCCTGAATAACAACTGATAAATAACAATATGTATGCAAGAGACCACAGATGACCACAGCAGTTGGGGCAAACAAGATCAAGACTTCATAGATGAGAGTTTGGCCTACACATATGAATATGTTATACTATGTCATTTCAACCAAGAAAATCATGTCATGATAAATGAAGTTGTAGCTCAGTCTCTCTCAGTGTGTACATTTCTCAGCTACCTTTATGAGTGCGTTATGGAATTTGTAGTTCATGAAGCATTTATGTACAAAGTCTTGTAAGTTTGCGTTTTTTTTTTTTTTGTTTTTTTTTTTTTTTGTTTTTTTTTTTTTTAGCTCAGTTTTGTAGCTGGTTGGGTTGAGTCTTTAAATTAGAATTTTCTGTAATGTCTATGGAAGTGCTGACCAATATGCTTCCAGATCCAAGACCACTGAATAAATGTGTGGTCACTGTTCATCCCCTATTTAGGTTAAATTTAAAGGCAGCATCAGACACTGAATTTTCAGTGTAAAGTGTCAGTCACACCGCACATGAGTAAAATCTGCCTGGCAAAAAAGTTCATTCACTTGAACAGACAAGAATGCAAAAAATGTGGAAATTTGCTTCCGGTAGTGAGTAATCAGGAGGCAGACAGATAGACTATTAGACACAATTTACCTGCCATTGACTAATTAGATTAGATTAAGAGTGAACTCATGCAAGATGTTTCTTTTCACATTTTAAGAGTAAAACTAACAGGAACAGGCCTTTGGTAATATGTAGATGCTGAAAGCAACAGTACATCTGTGGTGTGAGTAGAGTTCACATTCCTAGAGGTGGAATGATATTCTTACAATGCCGGCTCCAGTTTTGGCTACTAAGCACAAGACATCAATCATGCAGACAAATTGTCCACCAAATATGGAAAGATCCAGTACTCAATTTGAACATGAATGGAACAAATCCTCACTAAGTTCTCATGGACTGCATTGTGGGTAATAAAAATGCTCTGAAAGTAAAATACTCCTTTAATCATCTGTTAAAGTCTTCTTGTTCTAAAGCCTCATGCAGCCTGTTTTAGGCCCCTCTCCACTGCAGTCTAGCTCTTCAGTCTCCACCAGCAGGGCTTTAGTGAACTCTGCTCATAATATGGCAGGTTTAGCTTCACCTGCTATTTTCATTAGTAATAGAAAAGATCCCTTTGACCCGTTGAAGTAGTTTGGGTGTTATAGAGAAATGAACTGACCAAACAGCACTGAGGGAGGTCATTTTAGGTCACTCCCACTGGCAATCACATTTTGTCTCTATGACAACGGACTGAAACGTTCAAGTTACAATGATGACGTTCTCACTTATGATGTGAAACTATCTGCTAGATCACTGACTGATAAAGAAGAAAGAGGACATACCAAATGACAATGTATTAAACCCTACAGGATCACTATATATGTGAGTGAGAATGTTGTCATTCTTACTTATGTGTGTCTGTGTTGGGGATAGACGTTGGTCAGAACTTCATCTGAATGCACTTCCTCTCCACTATAACTGTAGTTGTCATATTATTCAGTAGAGTAGTTCTGAAGAGTGTGTGTATGGTGTGTATCAGCAGTCCTGCTGTAGCTGTGTGTAGTGTGTGTGTAACTCAGTAAGAATGCAGGTGTGTGTTTATCTGCTCCTTGTGCTCCATGCTGCTGATGGTGAGTGTTACCTTCTCTCTACTTCTGTAGATCATCAAATATCTACTCAGTAGCTACTTTATAAGAAACACTGAAAACATCTATAGGAGTTCAGTTAGAGACGACATCTCTGACCACGTATAAAAGGCACTTTAAAGGCACATGTGGACACTAGTGCCAATGGGTGATGTTACTGTTTCTAATAAAGTAGGTGGTGAGAATAAAATTGTGCGTGTGTGTGTGTGTGTGTGTGTGTGTGTGTGTGTGCGCGTGTGTGTGTTGTATATTACCTGAACATGTAAGGTAGAATTTAAGATTTGGTTATTGGGCTGCTTTCAGTTGTAAACCAAACCTTGAACACAATGTGTCATTGTGGTGCAGTTATATCTAATTACATATAACCCATGCATATCGGATTCAGTGCTCAGACTAGAGCATAATAATCAGAGTAAAGTAAGTAGTCAGTACATGGTTGTATAGTAAATGTTACTCTGA
Source organism: Electrophorus electricus (assembly GCF_041902795.1). Lineage (NCBI taxonomy): Eukaryota > Metazoa > Chordata > Actinopteri > Gymnotiformes > Gymnotidae > Electrophorus > Electrophorus electricus. The sequence continues at coordinate 9,112,667 of NC_137498.1, forward strand.
ACAATCACAAATCTCTGTGTGCTTGAGATAGTTAAGCCATGTTAAAGAGAAAAGAGATGAAAAGAGTAAAGAGATGAAACTCAAATGTTGGGACATGCACATGAGGGGATTGATGGTGAAGGTCTTCTACTGGTGTGTTTCTGCAGGCTGTACACTGGAACATCAGAAGATCACAGAGATCACTGCATACGCAGGAGACTCAGTACTACTGCCCTGTTCCTGCACAGACCCACAAATCAGACCTGAGAGTTTCACCTGGCAGAAACACCAAAACTCCAGTTATACAGACCTCTCCAGTGAGAGTGAACAGTACAGAAACAGACTTCAGCTGGGTACTGCTCACGCTCCAGGAAATCTCTCTCTACTCATATCACACCTGACTGAGGAGGATGAGGGAGACTACAGGTGTCAAACTAAAGGGAATAAACACAAAGACATCAAACTTTATGTTTCAGGTAAAATATTATTCAGAAACACAGACAAATTAAAATCTCCTAAGTAGATTTCGCCTGGTGGATCTCCATCATGAACTTCGCTTTTCAAACATACATATAAATGTAATATAAATACATTCACCACACACTTTATTAGACACACATACATCACATTTTACTAAAATTCAAAAACAGGACATTTAAAAATAGAGAAACACCATTACATATTTATCTATCTAACATGTGGACCACATTATCCTCAGATATTAGTCACCAGACATCCTCTGTCACCAGTCTAGAAGAGTTAAACACAACTAACATACATTTCACCTGCCCTCACTGAACACTTTCAGTACCTCTAATAAGTGAATGTGTAGGTATAATTACAGACTGTGTCCACCTGGTGTCTTACACAGTTTGTGTGTTACCCTGCACGCAGGATATCACTGGTCAGTTTCTGACCACAGATGTCCCATTATATGTGGATACTGAACCATTCTCCACACGTCAGTCCCACTACAGTGCTGGAGGCTTGGTAGTGGGTGTTGTACTGGTATGAGTGGTTCAGGTACAGCAGTGTTACTGGATTCAGTGCTACTGGTAGGTTGAGAGTGTTCTGCCAGTGAAAGATATCCAGCCAGCAGTGGTTCAGTGGTCAGACACTGACCATGACTGGAGTTGGAGGATGGTTAACACTAACTGTGTATTACACCAGATGGGCTAGAACCACTGACTCTACAAGATTCTTCTAATCCATTTATATTTTAATGCATGTGACAGAGAGCATAAACTTGCATAAATTCTGTAACAAAAGGATGTTAAACATTTCCCAAATGTATTTGTTTTGTCTTCATATGATGGTTCAAAGAATAATGTCACTGGTTGTACAGGTTACTTCATAACAGTAGTGTAACATGTCAGTGTTTCTGCTCTCTCTAGTCTGCAAGGATGTTGTGAATCCTCCCACAGTGCTGAGTGGATACGTGGGAGGGTCTGTCCTGCTGCCGTGTTACTGCACTGAACTGCTGGCAGAGCCAAAAACCATCAGATGGAGTTTTATAGAAGAATCTAATGTCATCTACCCAACTGACCAGACAAACCGTTACACTGATAGAATTAAGCTGGTTGCTGCTCCAGGAAATTTCTCTCTATTCATATCTGGTCTGACTAAAGAGGACGGGGGACAGTACAGGTGTATCATCAGCAGTGATTATCTTATAGAGGTCAAACTCCAAGTAACAGGTAAACCAACCTCTTGTGTATTTAATGTATGAAATGTTGTTGACTGCATATAGTGACTGATCTGTACCAATAACTACTGTACTACATAAAACAAAAAATCTATCCAGCGGCAGGATCTGCAGTTCTACTTCTGTCTGTTTCTAGTTACATCTTCTGTTTGTATTTGTATTTCATGCCTGTAGTTAATGACTCTTGTCTTCTGTCCTGTTTAGGTTCTAGTCAGTTGTATACCCATATTACACACGACTTGTTTAGTTTCCTTATTTAGTTACTACTGTTCTCATTTGCTCTAGAGAGAGGGGGAGAAAGAGAAAGAGGGAGAGAGAGAGAGAGGGGAGGAGAGAAAGAGGGAGGGAGGAAAGGAGGGAGAGAGGAAGAGACTTGACCCAGGAGCCCCTAATTCATTCACTCCCAAAAAGAGAGAGAGAGAGAGAGAGAGAGAGAGAGAAAGGGATAAATGGAGAGTGAAGGAGGGAGGGTGAGAGAGAGAAGGAGGGAGGGGGAGAGGGAGAGATAGAAAGAAAAATAAAAAAAGAAAAATAAGAGCAGAGAAGAGTCTCCTCTCACAGCTGGTGCTGTTCATTAACACACACTAACACTAACACATCAGGACCAGTCCGAAGTACAATCGGACCAAACCAAATTATTACACTTCACAAACTAAACTACATCACCCACTGGAACACAAACACAAGCACAAAGCAAAATGCAGCGTTATCTGGCCCTAAAACGTCAGTACACTGTAGCAGACGACCTGTACACAGTGACTGACATTAAACACAGAACCACGTTGACAAAGTCCAGACTCAGAGAACACAGCCTGGCCGTCCAGACCAGCTGATATAAATGTCATGGCTGCCCAGAGAACAGAGACTCTGTCAGCAATGTAAATATGACACTGTAGAGACAGAGCTGCACTTCCTCACTGAATGTGAAAAATGTATCCAAATACGGAAAATTTACTTTACAAAATCTGAGACGATCCACCCCAACTTTAAGTGTCTGTCTAACACTGAAACTGCCCATCCTACTGGGCGAAAAGAAGGAAAGCAGCGCTTTAGCTGGGTGATGCATATCTGCCTGCCATAAGATGAGGGACAGTGATTAACCCACCCAAACACACACACACACACACGCATACACACACACACACACACACACACACACACACACACGCATACACACACAGTTTATAAAAGTTACCTAACTATTTATTATTATTAACTATTTATTATTTTACATCCTTATTATTTATTTATTTCTCTTTCTTTTCACTTCTTCCCTTTTACTTCTTCCAATTATTATTATTTCAGCCCAATTACAGTTTCTCTTCAAGTTCTTTATCATAACAGAATTCTTAATTTCCATAATTGCAAAGGTTGTAATGTTGTGTAATGTTCATGTTATAACGCTGCTTTGGCAATAATACAATACTATAGTGGTATATGGTCACGCCAGTAAAGCTTACTGAACTGAAATGCACTGAGAGAGAGAGAGAGAGAGAGAGAGAGAGAGAGACTTGACTCAGAAGTCCCTAATTCATTCATTCAGAAAATGACTGAAGGACACACTGCACCTACAGAGTCCTGCAGCTTCAGACGTAGCCAACGTATCACCACCACTGACACACAGACAACTGAACACGTCTGCTTGGCCAAACTGTACATACATCAGTTCTGTAGTACAAAATCTAAACATGTTAAATACATAACAGCCCTGAACCCTCATTAATTATAACTGATCACACTTTTCTAATCTTGCAGAGGCTCCATATAAACCTGTAAATCTTACTGCATTGGACACTGACACAACAAGTCCAACAGCTTCAACTAAACCTACTACTACAATGACGTCTCCAACAGGTTAGAAGACATTCAGTCCATCATCTACCAATGGAGGTAACACACATTGGTTTAACGAGTGTGGGGCAGGATGCAAGCGTGATTTATCTTTGATGCGGTTTTAAATGAAAATGAAAGCACACATGAACATACCGTGTGAACGTCGCATACACAGAGTAATACATGCGATTAATGCAAAATAACTGACATTAGTGTTTGGAAAGGTTCAGGCTTTATATGGGAAATAATGAGGGTGAGACTAGACCCTATGGACAGCTAAGTGAAAGAGGAAACACAGGACCCCTGTGTGATGGTGGTGAGGGGTATTACGGTAGCACCCACACCCCCCTTAACACGGGGCTCCTGTGTGATGGTGGTGAGGGGTATTATGGTAGCACCCACACCCCCCTTAACACGGGGCTCCTGTGTGATGGTGGTGAGGGGTATTACGGTAGCCCCCACACCCCCCTTAACACGGGGCTCCTGTGTGATGGTGGTGAGGGGTGTTACGGTAGCACCCACACCCTCCTTAACACGGGGCTCCTGTGTGATGGTGGTGAGGGGTGTTACAGTAGCACCCACACCCTCCTTAACACGGGGCTCCTGACGTGCATAACAGTTAACAAGGGAGCCCGAGCCCGGCGTCACACAGCAGGGTCTGGGGAATCTGGACAAGGACAGGTGGGAAAGGAGGAAAAAAAGGGGCAAGTCCATCGGGTGAGGGGTGGAAACAGGACTTTGTACCACAACCAGAGACCTGACAGCAGGCTGGACAGGAGACGACTGGGTTCCAGCTTGGGCAGTGGGATGGACGGGAGCCCGGCTGAGAGTAGGAGCACGGGATACGGGATAACAGGAACCGAACCACAGCTGGGATTGGGACAGTTACAAAGATATGAATGGGAACAGACAAAGGCAGACACTGGGACTGGTAGGGTAACAATGAAAAGTCGTGTCAGTCCAAGCACAACAGAGATGTGACAGGAGGTAGCCAGGCCAGGAATGAGGGAGCATGTCTGCAGAGAGAGAGAGAGAGAGAGAGCGAGAGAGAGAGAGACCCCCCCCCGGGACAGCTATTCTGCTCAGGTGAAGACTAATCCACTCCATGAGGACTTGACCCAGCAGTCCCTGTTTCATTCACTCACAGAAAATGACTGAAGGACACACTGCACCTACAGAACCTGTAACCTCACACTTAGCCATCCTATTAACCACCAGTAACACAGTGAACCGAAGACTTTTGCTTTTACAAACTGTACATACATCAGTTTTGTAGTACAAAATATAAATGTAAACATGTAAAACGCATGAAAGCACAGAACCTTCAGTACTTTCAACTCATCATATTTTCTATTCTTGCAGAGGCCCCACATTCATTCTGTTCATCAACTACCACTGAATTTAAGATGCATTTGTTTAATAATATTCTCCCATCAACTCCATAAAATGATTCCCCACTATATACTACTACTACGAATACTAATAATAATAATAACACACACACTCACACTCACTTCTTTATTTCTGTTTGTATTATTTATTCCTCACTTTTTTATTGTTTGTGATGCAGCTCTTTGGTCACTACACACTTGGTGAAGAAGACTGGACAGCCAGTGCTGATGCACACAAACACATACACACATTCATGCCTACACTAACACATTCATGCATGCTTGCGCGCACACACACACACACACACACACACACACAAACACACACAGACACAGACACACACATGTCCATGCTTCTTTTTTGGTTTTGTGGGCTTTAGGTTCTGCTGTGATCCAGATATCAACTTCATGTTTTAATCAGTCAATCAACTAACTGACTCTGGCAGCATGGATTCTGTCACATTCACTCCAGTGACTCCAGTTTATAGACAGTTTTCTTAATTAGTCTTTTTTTTTTTTTTTGTCTCTGAGGTCAAAGCAATGAGTTTACAAATGTGAAAATTCCCAGCATGCATGTCTTTCACCTCCCATATGTATTGCCACAGCAATTGGTCAACATGTTCTACTAAAGTCCGTCCTTATTCAGTCCTTTTACTGATATCTACATCTCAAGGTGCTAACTTCATGATTAAACCCCCATGTCATCTCTTGGAAAGATTGAAACAAAAACACTGAATGACTGATGGAAATTTAAAAAAAAAAAATTATTCTCTATACATCTGTCCCGGTCAAAAACTCATCTGCACAGAATATCACACAAAGAAGTAGTAATTAGGCAGTTTGTGGACAAGCGTCATCCATCTTGGTTCTCCAAGTCAGTTTCTCCCACAGGATGGCAGTGCCATCCTAGAGTGATAAAGGCAAAAGGTACCAAATACAAACAGAGAAGATTGACTCTGCTTATTGGTTTTGCCAAAGTCAAATCTGGTTTCATATCCTTAAAGGGCCCATATCATGGAAAACTGAATTTCACTCACTTTATTCAAATGAAAAGTAATTTCATTTTAAGTAATATGTAAAGATTGTTAAATTTTCAAAACACATTGTTTATTCTCCTATTCCTTACAGTCCATATATGGAATATAATCTGTAAAAATAGCCTGTTTTGAAATCACCGTTTCTCTGATGTCATGAGAACCAGCTCATTTCCTTATCTCTGCCTCTTTGGCCTTAGCAGTTTAACCCCTAACACCTACATTGCAGTTCTCAGACATATTTCAGCTCTTAGTGCTTTTTAAATGAAGCACAATACAGGGCAGCCAATCAGAACAGAGCTCATTTATCTTACATCTTAAAGGCACAGCAACAGAAATGGCCTGTTTAATTCCAGGGGATAAAGAGAGGTTAGAAAATAGCTGTGTAAAACTGAATTATTAACTGACTTTTGTTGGAAGATTAAGCCACACAAACATCCTGTGTGTGTTGCGGATAGAAGTTCGTCAGAGTTTCATTTGAAACTGGAGTATAAACACACCAGAATTGTGGCTGACTATACTGTGTAATGAGGTTTAAAAAGCACAATTTCATAAACAGCTCTGGCTTTTTAGGCACCAAACATTAAGAATCAATAAGAAAATATGACAGAATATTACGTCCCACCTCCTTGCCTCTCTGTAATTATTTGATTTGCTCACAGAAAATTACTGATTTTTTTTTTTTTTAAAAAGCAATTCTTCCTGCTTCATAAAGGAAGTACAGAGCCCTGTAACCTCAGACTTTGCTGTTGTTTTACCACCACTGACATACAGCAAACCAAACAGCAAACTGAACAATTTTGTTTGTACAAATTGTAAATACAATTCTGTAGTATAAAATCTAAAGTTAAACATACAAAATACATAACAGCCCTGAACCCTCATTAATTATAACTGATCACACTTTTCTATTCTTGCAGAGGCTCCATATAAACCTGTAAATCCTCCTCCAGTGGACGCTGACACAACAAGTCCAACAGCTTCAACTAAACCTACTACTACAATGACGTCTCCAAAAGGTTATAAGACATTCAGTCCATCAACTACAAATGGAGGTAACACGCATTGGTTTAACGAGTGTGGGGCAGGATGCAAGCATGAGTTAGCTGGTCTGATGCATTTTTTAATGAAAATGAAAGCACACATGAACATACTGTGCTAATGTTGCATACACAATGTCATGCAAGAGATTAAGGCAAAATAACTGACATTAGTGGTTGTACAGGATTGGGCTTTATAGGGTAAATAATGAGGGTGAGACTAGACCCAGGTGACGGGGGTAAGTGAAAGGGGAAACACAGGACCCCTGTGTGAGGGCATGAACAACACAAAGCATGTGGAGGAATAAAAACAAACAAAGGAGCACATGGGGAGGAGGATGGTGGTGAGGGGTGTTACAGTAGCACCCACACCCCCCTTAACACGGGGCTCCTGTGTGATGTGGTGAGGGGTGTTACAGTAGCACCCACACCCTCCTTAACACGGGGCTCCTGTGTGATGGTGGTGAGGGGTGTTACAGTAGCACCCACACCCCCCTTAACACGGGGCTCCTGTGTGATGGTGGTGAGGGGTGTTACAGTAGCACCCACACCCCCCTTAACACGGGGCTCCTGTGTGATGGTGGTGAGGGGTGTTACAGTAGCACCCACACCTTCCTTAACACGGGGCTCCTGTGTTAAAATATGATGTTCTATTTGCGCTTCACTTTCATCTCTCCATCTTTAATAATATTCTCCCATCAACTCCATAAAATGATTCCCCACTATATACTACTACTACGAATACTACTACTAATGTTAATAATATTAGTAGTAAATGTCATTTAGTTTAACATTTAGTTTAAGAGGGAGTGTTTGGAAGAGGAAACAGTTCACAGCTGTGTTAAATAAATGTATTCTGCTGCTGTGTAAGACTGGGGTCAGTGCTTGTTGTATTGTTATAGTCTCTCCTCAGACACTGCCCTAAATCCCCTTTGCTTTGGTCACTGTGATCTTCCTCCACATTATTGTGGCTGTGGTTTATTACACCAAGAGAAACAAAGGTAAAAATCTTATTAGAAAGCTGTTATAATCAGATTGTTTTCTCATTGTGTCCATTAACATCCATTTTACCATGTGCAGAGTCAGATCCTGAATGAACTGAGTTGTTATTGTTCATGTGACCTGCTTCTGTGTCAGAAATGAGCAGAGTTCACTATAACACTGCTGGTGGAGATGGAACAGCTAGTCTGCAGTAGAGAAGAAAACCAAGAGAAATCAACAGACCAGCTACAGACCTACACACCTGTTTAACAGACCTGCCACACACATCTAATCAGCTGTACCCACTGACCTGAACAAGTTTGTGTGTGTTTGTGTGTTAGAGATTTATCAGAATCTCTTCATTTGAATACACTTCCTCTCCACTATAAGTGTACTTGTGAAGTCATTCAGTAGACTGTCTTGAAGAGTATGTACGGTGTGTATCAGCAGTCCTGCTGTAGCTGTGTGTAGTGTGTGTAACTCAGTAAGAATGCAGGTGTGTGTTTATCTACTCCTTGTGCTCCACGCTGCTGATGGTGAGTGTTACCTTCTCTCTACAGGTGTTGTCATCCTCATACATTCATTTACACAAAGGTATTTATATCTGGGATAAGCAGAGAGCAGCAGCACCCAGCCATCAGAAATCACAACATCTAAAAAAACATTATGATTGTTGTTTAACTCATTTTTTATGACAGTACAGTGTGGTCACATATTTTTACAAGAGCCGTCAGAAATGGTGATCTGTGTGTTGCAGGCTCTACAGTGACAAAATTTTGGTGTACTACTGACATTTAACCATCTGAAGGCTCAGAGCAATGCCTGTTCTGCTTATTTTCTTAAATTCACCTTAAAGGTACTTACATGTTTGATATCACAGTGTTCAAAACAATCTCAGCTATCTTCCTATTGAGGTAGAATTTGACATGGATCACTGCATAAAGCAATGTATGGAATATGGAAATTTTTCATCTCATGTGAAAAAATACCTTTACTCATGTGGACCTGTTTTGGTGATTGAAAGAAATTTACCAAAGTAGTGAAATACATGAATAAAGTAATATTGAAATGTCTAATAAATGTCTAAAATGACATTGTATACATTTATTGAGTAAAAGCATGGTCTGTTAGCAACATTAGCAGCTTTTGTTCTAAATTAAAGGAGCAAAATCTGCTCCTTTAGTTTACTCCAACCATGTCTTTTCCACCTGGGTTAAGGGAAAATTAAGTAAATTTGATTATTCACCGACCTATCCTGTTAAATGGCACTGAAATCTGTGCTGTGGTTCGGTCTGGTAGAGAGGAACCGGTGCTAATTACTTGCTAATTGCTAATTAGATGCTAGCAGAAAGTAGGACTTGTAGAGGCAGGACTAAGACTGACAAAATATAGAACCAGAGAACTTGTGGGGTTTTTTGCTTGTATGTCTTTGGCACACTTGAGAAAGGAGGCTAACTGCTAAATCAAAAATGTTAAATGCTGTAAATGTCAAATTAATTAGTCAATCTAGAACTAAATTCTGACTCCAACAAGCATCATTTTGCTCTATGAGTCTGTAAAAAATGTATTGCATTTTATTATTACATTATCGTATTTTTCCCAAGGAATAATTTTTCTGCATTTTATGTATGTAGCTCTATTGAAGGATTTTTTGATATTTGACCTTTAAATAGCAGTATTTTTTTTCTGTTATTAATCATGCCTTTTAAAGTTAAATGCCAAACTGTTCGCTGTATGCATCACTTCCACTGTGATTCTATTGCTGTTTCATAAATAAAGAGCCAAAGCAGGACAGAGAGTTGTGGTTTCTGTTTACACCCACTGATAACCAAGTACATCATGAAGGGGTGTGTGGTGCAGTTTGACAGCAGAATGTGTGTAGAGTGCAGTTCACTGACAGCAGTTGGACATGCCACTATCTGTTGGACATCACTATCTGTGATGTGTCTAGCTGGGGGGGGACTTGGCACACACACATACATACACACACATAAAAACACATGCACCCACACCCATGCACATTCATACAAACAAAAACATACACACACATACACACACACACACACACATACGGCTGCTTCAGGATGGCCAGACCCACATTTGAAGAACCTGGAAAAAAAAACATAATTTTACACACACACTAAATGTACAAAGTGATACACACCTACCCCCCCCCCCCCCACACACACACACACACTCACAAATATATGCCTGCTCCCATATATGTGTATATAGCTACCAGTTTACAGATGTGAGAATTGTACTCACTTCTTTATTTCTGTTTGTGTTATTTATTTCTCACTTTTTTATTGTTTGTAACGCAGCTCTTTGGTCAATACACACTTGGTCAAGAAAACTGGACAGCCAATGCTGATGCACACAAACACACACAGACCCAGACACACATGTCTATGTTTCTTTTTTGGTTTTGTGGGCTTTAGGTTCTGCTGTGATCCAGATATCAACTTCATGTTTTAATCAGTCAATCACTAACTGACTTTAATTTTTTAATTTTTTTTTTTTGTTAGTTTTTTTGTTCTTTGAAATTTAATTGATTCCTTGTCTGATTACTGCATCATGCTCCACTCCCTTGACTTTTGGGAAAATAACTCCATCATTTGTATAACTACCATCTGTATCACACTCTGTTTGATCTCCCCCTGCTATACATTTACAATGGGTGTGGGGTGAGTGTATGACTGAATGTATGTTGGTGTGTGTGTGTCTCTGTGTGTGTGTGTGTGTGTGTGTGTGTGTCTGTGTGTTTGTTAGGTGCACGTATAACTATTTTACATCTTATAATACTTACTTAACTGATTTACTGTCTTAAAATTAAATCCCAGATCTGACAGATTTATTGCTCTGAACTAATGACTCAGGCCTTGGAGTTCCTTCCTATGAATGTTTACACAAGAGTTCACATGTATAAGTTCCTTCCTATGCAGGTTTACACAAGAGTTCACATATATGAAAACAGCGTAAACAAAATGTCACATGACCTGAAAAGGAAAGTGCTCCCTCTGCCACAAATCCCACACACTGAATTCTGGGATCTGATCATTGTTGATAGACATCAGTATTCAGATTAAACATGAATCTAGGATCAGGTTTGTTGTCTTTGGTATGTTCATAAAGCAAGAGAATTATGACGTCCTTCAGCAGGGGCCACTGTGCTGTGCTCACTGTAGGCCTCTGAGAGGATGTAGTTACTGGTCTTGTCTGGCCAGTGATCACTGGAGTAGATTTTGTGGTTTTAAGTGGAACCTCTGGAATGAGAGAAGATTTCAGTCCTGTATAACATTTATAATACTGCTTCCAGTATGGTGTTCATCAGCCATGCCTGGTGCCATGAGTGCTGTATGGACCATGCAGAAACACTTGTTTATACATTGTTTTAATCTCATAGTTTAGTGCTTGTTACCCAATATGAATATTTCTAAATTTCAGGTCTGTTATTATCGACTTTGATCTCCTTTGGCATTGATCACTGCAGTAGATTTTAGTAGTTTTACTTAGGACCTCTGGAATGAGAGAAAGGTTTTAATGGTGTAATTTCTACTGAAGAATTGGTTTGGTTTGCTGACTGACACTTGTATAATGCACCTTACACTATGATGAACATCAGGAGCTGTCAGGATTTGGCTGGACCTTATTAAGCATATTTTGGTTACTTAGGAATGATTTACTTACTGAGCTTAGGTTAGCTGTAAGTGAAGACATAGTATTCCCTAACTAAAACAAGTCAGTTGTAGTACTAATAGAGGACATTGTGTGTGTGAGAACGAGAGAGAGAGAGAGAAGGGACATGGAATTTACATATTCATACAGCAATGTTACACGATGAACAATGTTCAAAAAGAGGGAATAAATCCCTTTATTTTAAACCTTGTAAACTCATCCTCTATATTTCCTGATTCACCAGGGTCTTGTGTAATAAAGTGAACAGTTTTGAGCATATACATGAAATGACTAAGTAGCTACACAGTATTTCCCACTAGGTGTCCTAGACATCCAAAGACCTCTCCAAATGCACACAAAGTCATCAGTCACTATACATGCACTTTGCATGTTTTTGTTTGTTTGTTTTTGCTAAAACACCACAGTAAGTTACTTTAGTAAGTTCCACAGCAATATTAGCTTCATAGCATCATTGTTAGCATCATTAAGGGAAAATACTGTAGCTAATACTGTAAATACTGAGGAAAATACTGTAAATGCTGTAATACTGTAAAGAAGTAGTATACTTTCTCATTTATAGTTACAATTTGTAGCAGGATTACAAATTTTTACAGCAGTGAATGAAAACATCAAGTGATTTGCTATGCAAACATCAATGCTAGTCCATGCTAGCAGCCAAGCTAGTCTATGCTAGCAGCACCCAAACAACTCCACATAAACTTCAGCTAAAATAAGCCTCTTCCTTTCCATGATGTCCAAAAGTATTGGCGATCAAATCATTCTTATGGTTGTACGAGTTTCGCCAAACAGCGTCAAACCCAGGCTATCTGCTAACAACACTGAAGCTCTGACAGTACACAGTACGCAGACCTTTAAACATTAAAGGGATGACTAAATAAGGCAACTGAGGGGTCTACGTTTTCATCTAAACCGCCTCTATTTGATGAAACAGCTGCCAATCACGCCGCTTGCCAGAGAATTTAGGAATTCACATATTCATACAGCAATGTTACACGATGAACAATGTTCAAAAAGAGGGAATAAATCCCTTTATTTTAAACCTTTTGTGGACTAAACTGCAGATAAAGTGCGTTAATTTGTCACACAGAGGCAGAGGGGGTGAATCCCGCTACTGTCATCCACGATTCATCGAGCCCTCTGGCGGAGCTCACAAATATTTCACCTCGTACAACCGGCAACGTCTACAGAAATGTATACAGAGGTCACTGTGGCTTATAACATACATCTAAATAATTCTAGGCCTATTCACGCTGTTCAACCACACTAACCTGTAGGCCACCATCTCCACATAAGTATATTTTTAAAAGTATATTTATTAATCACATTTATACTAGAATAATTGGATCAATTTTCTTTTCTAAGATGACTCGGACGAGGATGATTGACAGCTGTCAAATCAACCAATCAAATCAAGCAATAAATCATTTTGACGATTAGTAAATTTTACGCAAATTTCGTGGGTATGTTGGATGGCCTAAAATGCGTTGCACGAGCAGACGTACCTAAAATTTAAATGGTTCACAATTCTAATTTAACAGAAATATCTGATTCAAAGTTGCAGAAAAAAATGCTGCTTTCCAGCATTTGCTCATTTTTGGGGCTTGAAAATCATAGTTTTAAATCTGGCTAAGCAGTCTGACTTCTCAAGCATTAGGATGCAAAATTCAGACAACCCCACCGAAGTTCAAATTCTGTATGCTTGAAATTGCCTTGCAAGGATTTTTTCATAGACTTGATGAAAGTAACTTTTAAAATTGAGCTAATTAGCATAAACTCTTTTAGGAAACAAAATGAGAACACACTCACTAAAGTTTATACTTCCTGTAGTAATGTTTGAAAGTCTTGAATTAGCATAGACATTACGCTACGAGTTTTAATTCATCAGTTTGGGGATTAGTTAAGGAGCCTGACTTTGCTCTGTGAAGAACAGCCCTCCATTCAGTTGTAAGGAGAGCAGTTACACATTTACCAAGAAAAGTGTTTCAGCCTGGTATTGAATCAGTGCCTTTCTGCATGTAAAGCAAACATGATAACCTCTACACTACAGAAACCATACAGCAATGGGACTTCTGGATCCATCCATCATTTCCTCCTTTTTGGTGCCTGAAAGGCATAGTTTAAAAACTGGCTTGAATTGTCTTCTCCCCATTAGGATGCAAAATTCAGTCCCACCAACCAACATTTTCTTGTTTCATTGCCTTTGAGGGACAGAATGTTACTCTCTAGGAATAATATGATGAGCTTTACGTGATCACTGTAGGCTGTTACATCAGCATGGAAAGCAGTCCCTAGTGCACAAATTCTGCATCATTAAAATTTCTTTGCATGGATTTTAATTGTCAGGAGACTAGAAGGAATTTACTTTTAGTAATTAGCTAAGTAGCATAACATCTCTGTTAGGAGATAAAATACAGATGCACTCGTGGAGTTTCTGTTTTGTTAAATCTTATTTGAAATACATGAATTAGCACACCAATCATGCTACAATGAGTTTCACATCATCCCTGTGACAATTGAAATCAGCCTTAAACACAGCTCCTAAAGCACAGTCCTTGCATCACCTGAGGGCAAGTCTGCTGCATATATTGACTTTCTCGGTTTGCAAATGGAGACAGTGATGTTATGTCCGCCTGTATGTCTGCATTCTGTGTTCCAGGTTTTGCCTCTGCCTCTCTCCTAATCCACACCAGGTTTTCCCGTGAGCAGAGGACAATATAAAAGGAAGAGGAAGAGACAAAATGCTTGGATTAAAGCTCATTGGAGAAGAGTTTGCTCCTGCTCTTGACTTGTTGCTACATTTTGAGCTTGTGTTTGCTAGACTTTATGTGTATGACTGGATTTGCCCCTTGTTTGATGGCTTGTTAGTATATGTTTCTTGTGTCTTATATATATATTGTCCCGTATATAGTTACACACTGGTGGTAGGGAGTGGCTGCCCTTTTGTTTGGGTGTGGGTTTATCTTTGTTTCACACAGTGTAGTCATTGTAAGTTTCATTTGTTAGCTTAGTCAGTTGCTGTTTTGTTTCTAGTGTGGTTTTGTTGTGTTGGCCTTGGTCACTCCTGATGCAATTGCACCAGTTTCTTGTCTTTAAACACCTAAAGCTTGTAACTTCACTAGATCTTTGCTGTCAGCTTTGTCTGGTTATTCATCCTGTTACTCATTTCTACTGTTGTAATACTCAACCCTGTGTTACAGCCTCCCAGCCTAGACAGGGTCGTAACATAACTGGGGCATAATTGGGTCCTTTGTTCCTTTTTTTCTTTGCCCCTTGTGTGTTTTGGTGGGTTTTCTGTGCTGGTTGGTGGTGTTCTCTTGTGGGACGGGTGGTTGTGTCATTTGGGTTTTGCCATAGTGTGTTGGGAGCACTTGTCTTAGGATTGTGAGTTTTGATTAGTCTGGTTTTACTCTTTGTCCTACCCTGGAGCAGTTTGATCTGTGTAGAAAGGCAGACCTGTTACTACTAGCAGATTTCTTTGACGTTGTGGTGACCTATTCAGCCACAAAATGGGAAATCAAGGAAGTCTTAGAGGCCTGCTTAGTACAAGGGGGAATTTTGCCAGAACGAGGTGGTCCTGTTGGTGTTGTGGTGAACCTGACACAGGGCATGTCAATGGTGGAAACCAGAGACGACTCTGTGGTCGGCTCACGCATAGAGCCTCAGATCATCCAGTTTCCTGGTGGTGACCAGATGCTGGCTATGGAGCTGGAAATCAAGAGGCAGGAACATGAGACAGTTACTGAGGGTGTGGGCCTTACAGCTTGAGGTTGAAAAGGCAGATAAGGAGGCAGCAATCCGGAGGCAGAGCATGGGTCCTGAGGGTCCTATTCCTCGGCCCCGGAAGTTCTCCTCCCCTATATCAGATGGCTTGGCTAAAGGCAGTAGCCAGGTACCAAAACCATGCCTGCCAGGATCGCTCACTGCTCCTGTATCCGCTACACAGGTGGCACATGGATTTGACGTCAGCCGGCAGAAGTTTAGTACAAGCATTTCGGGATAGAGGTATTGCCACAGCATTAAATTGGTCTAAGGATCTTTGGCCACTCATGCTCCAGTGCAAGTTAGTGGGAAAAGCACAAGAGGTTTGCTCATCATTAACTTTAGAGCAGAGCTTTAACTATGATGTTGTGAGAGCTGCAATACTGCATGCTTATGAATTGGTGCCAGAAGCCTATAGGTAGAATTTTTGGCATTTGAGAAAATCCCCCAACCAGACACATACAGTTTGCAAGGGAGAAAACCTGTTTATTTGAGAAGTGATGTAGTGCAAGTAGTGTGAAAACATTCGACGAGTTTAAAAATTGTCCGCCAGAAAGAATTGTCTACTTGAATGAGTAGAAAGCGAGCACAGTGGCATCTGCTGCTACTATGGCGGATGAATGTTCTAACTCACAAAACTGAGTTTGCTCTGTGTACCTATACAACTACAACTCTGCCTAGTCCTAGTCCTCACAAAACCCTGAAACCACCACGAGCACCTGTTTCCTCTCCTACAATGGACACAAGGGAGTGTTTCTATTGTCATGAAAAAGGGCACATCATTGCATCTTGTCCAACCCTACAGTGCAAGGCAGCAAGAGCAGCTAAGAAAATAAATGCGATGAGTGTTCTACCCTCAGATACAATTGAATGTTTAGAACCTGCTTTTCAGCCCCTTATTTTCCAAGGTTCTGTCTCTCACTAATGATGAGGGACAACGGCCAATCACGGGATTAAGGGATACTGGTGCTGCTGTATCACTGATATTGGGAAGTGTGCTGTCATTGTCATCAGACACATATAGTGGTAACCATGTGTTTGTGCAGGGTGTAGGACTAAGTATTATGAGGCTCCCTGTACATAATCTGTACCTATGCTCAAGTGTGTATTCAGGGCCAGCTAAAGCGGCGGTACAATCTGAACTGCCCATCCGTGGTGTATCATTCATTTTAGGTAATGATATGACCACTGGTATGGTGTTCCCTATGCCTGAGGTAATAGAGAATCCTGTGGAGGTTAGTGAGTCTACACAAGAGGCATTAGGCACATTTCCTGCTTGTGTTTTGACCTGTGCTCAGGCACAGAAACTTGGTGATGTGCTTCCCCTGAAAGGAACATTCATGTGTGATGTGCCAGTAGGTGGTGATGCACCTGTGTTTGCAGCGCCTAAAGAAAAAGTTGTGCCCATTGTTCCTGATCCTGAGATGCCCGATCTCATGTCACAAAAGGAGCTGGCTGTGGTTCAGAGAGAAGACAGCACCCTTTTCATTGCTTCACCCTCATAGATAAACAAGGAGAAAAAGCTACAGGATATACCAGTGAGTATTACCTTGAAAACGAAGTGCTAATGTGGAAATAGTTTTTGACTCACCCTAGTGAAGAGTGGAACACAGTGACGCAAATAGTGGTACCAGCTAAATACCGTGCCCATATCTTGTTTTTAGCACATGATCACCCATTGTCAGGTCATCTGGGTGTGCGAAAGACTGCACAGCGGATTTTGAGACATTTCTTTTGGCCGTCAATCCGAAAAGACGTAGTGAATTACTGTCGGTCTTGTAATACATGCCAACTTGTTGGGAAACCAAACCAGGTTATTCCCCCTGCACCTTTGGTTCCAATTCCTTTGGTGGGTGAACCCTTTGAATGAGTTCTCATAGATTGGGTAGGTCCCCTGCCACAGACATGGGCAGGACATCGTTACTTGTTGACGTTAATGTGCACCACCACTATGTACCCAGAAGCGATTCCCCCTTCGTTCACATAAATCTAAAGCTGTGTTTAAAGCATTGATTAAGTTCTGTACTACCTTTGGCCTACCTAAATGTATCCAATCTAACAGGGACTAATGTCACTTCAAACCTATTTGCCCAAGTAAAATATGAGTTAAAGATCCAACACCACTTCTCCAGTGCATATCACCCTGAGTCTCAAGGTGCATTGGAAAGGTTCCATCAAACTTTCAAAAATATGCTGAGGTCTTACTGTGCTGAGTATGATAAAGATTGGGATGAAGGTGTTCCTCTGCTCCTATTTGTTATCCGTCACATTTCAAGATTCTTTGGGGTTCAGCCCTAATGCATTACTTTTTGGACGCACAGTGTGTGGTCCATTTGAAGGTTTTATATGACCAATGGTTGTCATCCAGTCCCCGAAATGGTGTCCCCCTTTGTGATTTCGCTGCCAAATAACATAATCGATTGCATTTTGTTCGACAACTAGCCAAACGCAATCTTAATGATTTCAGGCACCCAAAGTGGAGAGCACCCCAGCTTGTGAGTAACATCAAAGCACCACTTCAATAATCAGAGTTTACATACATCCACTCCATGAACACAGTTTTAAAATTCTACTTTTGTTTTAAATATAAAGGCTCAGTACAATACAAGAAGTTGAAGAGAGTACGCATCTTCTTCAGACGAGCATGGCAGGCTGTAAGAAGCACCTTGTCCTGTGCCAAACACTCCAACAAAATTAGCCCTACTCTTTAACTTTTCCCAGCTCTTTTTACCAATTTATTTTGTATTTCTTTTTTGCCTTTATTTTCCCCAACCTGTCTTTTCATTTTCTGAAATATCTTTTGACTTTTTGACTTACTGCCTTAAATAATCCTTACTTCATGCAACGATTTTGTCTGTTTGCATTCTGTAACGTAGTGCTCTTCTGTTAGTCTTTAGCAGAGGAGGACAACATTTAATTGGAAAGACGTAGCTCCAGTTAATAAGCAGGAGGCAGTAGAGCCACTTTAT
This sequence comes from Electrophorus electricus, assembly GCF_041902795.1. Lineage (NCBI taxonomy): Eukaryota > Metazoa > Chordata > Actinopteri > Gymnotiformes > Gymnotidae > Electrophorus > Electrophorus electricus. The sequence continues at coordinate 9,131,057 of NC_137498.1, forward strand.
CCGACTTACTAAGTACCCTCAGTTCCTCATCGGTAACAGACTAACATTTCAGGTGTAGCCTTAACTTTATCTGCTTGTAAAGATGCTCGTCTTTTAAGAGTTTTGAACAGTTCAAATAAGATTAGAACACTGGTGAATAACAAAAAAATTAATATTCTATTTGTCTTTATACAAATACACTATGAAGTCTAATTAGACAAAATCATCTGTGATCCCACTTTCAAAGACATGGTCAGTTGGTAACAATACATTCCAAAATTGAAGAACAAAGATTTTAATCATATTTTTAATTGGCTAAAACTAGCCAGGTTATGGTTCTAGTTCACCCAAATAAATCTAGAATGTGTTTTTGCACACACACCCTACAACACCAACATACTGTCCTCGTCCACCACTCAGGTCACTGAGAAACTTTCCCACACAGGTGATTTGAAAGAAACAGGTCATAGTGTTAATGATTCAGTAAATTTTGCTAACGAGCTTGAGCTACATTTACCCTCGCATGTTGCTAACTTGCTAATAGCTTATAGCTTAAGGTTTGGAGTGGAAATCGCAGATGTGAAGTTTGATTCCACATTATGTTCATCGGCCTTCACACTTAGGCTACTGTGTACTCTCCGTATGACTGCATACACTGAACTGTAATGTGTATGGGGTGATTTGGGATAAAAATACATACCATTACACTCCTAATATTTATATTTTAGTATAACTATATTGGTAATAATGTCATATAAAGCTGTAGCAAGCCAACTCCCTCACCTACAACAGCAAAATAAATTCACTTTGCAGAACCTTTTCAACACAGCTCTACTGCCCTAAGCAACCACCTCCTATGACCAGCCTACATATAAACCCTTTCACACCAAGAACTGAACCCGAGTCGCCTGTTTGGGATAAAAGGTGATTTTCACATTTGGTGTTTTTGCTCGAGTCTGAGTGAGACTGTTTCCATGTCACTGATCTGGTTTCACACTGTGTACAATTCTGCAGAACCATCTGCTCTACTTTGGAGTTCAACCTCGGTCCTAAAGAGAAAGTAACAGACAGTGACATCCAACAGCTGTCAGTGAACTGCACCACACACACCTTCATGATGTATGTGGTTATCAGTGGGTATAAACAGAAACCACAACTCTCTGTCCTGCTTTGGCTCTTTATTTATGAAACAGCAATAGACTCTCACAGTGGAAGTGATGTGTACAGACAACGGACGGCATTTGACTATAAAATGACCTGCTTAACATAAAAATGTGCTACAATTTAAAGATTAAATATCCGAAAATGCTTCAACAGAGATACACAAATAAAATGAAGAAAAACCATTCTGATGAAAAAATCCATAATGTAATAAATATAATAAATTGTTTTTATTATTGTGCAGACATATGATACTTGTAGGAAATGATACTTGTAGGAATCACAATTATAGTTACAGACTGAAAACATTTTAATTGACGTTTACAGCATTTAACATTTAGATTTAGCAGTTAGCCTCCTTTCCCAAGTAGAAGATAAAATCAAAAGGAATGAAACACAAGTACTCTGGTTCTTGGAGTGGCTACACTGTAATATTATCAGTCTTAGTCCTGCCCCTGTCACTGTTAGTCCTCCACCTACAATTCCTAACTTATGCCAGTCTGAAACCACACCTGGAGTAACTAATTAGCAGTTAATTAGTAATTACCAATAGATACAGCAAATTATACAAAGACAGCACTGAAACCAAGACAGAAGAACATAACAGTTCATTGGCTAGATACCATACAATAAAAGTCTGTGTGTGTGTGTGTGCGTGTGTGTGTGTGTGTGTGTGTGTGTGTGTGTGTGCACGTACACTCGTGTGTGAATTTAAGTTTGTTAATTTAGTTTGATCCTGGCGTATTCTGTATTATCTCCATTATCCATTTCTCTGGGTGCTGGTCTGGTGGTGTTAATATGGGCTACAGTAGAATACATCACATCATCCTGCAGAAAATATCAAAATTACAAAATGTTAACACACACGCATACAGAATAATGCCCACACTGTTGTGTGGTTTATTACAGTTATTAATACATAACATATTGAAAAAATATGTTGCATTTATACAACAGTAAAATACATTATAATACAATACTTGGGTTTATAATAAACTACATTACAGTGTTCCTGTAGAAAACCAAACAAGGCAAATGAGACAACTTATGTACACATTAACGCACACATCCGCATATGCAGATGTGTTTACACCTAGACCCCTGCTCTATACCTACACATAATAGGCTTCCATTCAATCTGATTTATATTCATTCACAAACATGTAATCAATCACTAGCCACTATAAAAAAGGAATAACCAGCATTCACCTGAAGTCAGTCTTTACTGTAATAGGTGCACCTATCTTACAGGTGTGCACCACTGTTTATTGGGTGACCACTGGAGCACTGCTGAGTGGATCCTACCTGGATGGTGGACCACTGTCAAGGAACAAGTGTCTCTGCAGTGGTAGTGTCTTTAGGGCATGTATGAGTGTGTAACAAGAACAGCAGTGTGTCTGGAGTTTATACACAAGCCTGAGGAACTACACGCAGCTAGAAGATAATGATGTAGTGTAAAGGTGATCCTAATAAAGTGGCTGAGGAGAGTAACCACATACATACATCACCTGCCCTTTTTAAATACTAATGATAAATGTACGTGGATCACTTTTTCTTTAATTAATGAGTTTTTACTGGCAAGATCTTGAAAATTAGTCAGACCGAAGGTTTCTTGCCTCGTTCTGGTGCCACTTAAAGGGATTGGTCGGCACAAAATAAAATGTTCATTATTTTCCCTTATACCAGATGGCCAGGATAACCCTGTTTGCATGATGCAGTGCCCATCATCTCTAGCAGAGCCACATGCTGCAAAAGTCTTAAGTGAATAACTGTCATGCTGGTGAACCACAGCACATTAGACAAATAACAGTTAAACTACAGAATATTAAACAAATAATAACTGCTCTGTTAAACTACAGAATATTAAACAAATAACTGCTCTGTTAAACTACAGAATATTAAACAAATAAGAACTGCTCTGCTGAACTACTGCATATTGGATGATGTCAAACTGTTCATCACAATTTAGTATTCGGAATCAACTGTGTGCAAAGAGACTGTAGTGAAGTTCTCTGTGTACACAAGAACCCTTAAAGTTCTTCCATACTCTCAGATACACACAACCTCTCACCAGTACCTGCATGCCTTTTTCATTGGGTTTAACATTCATGCAGAAACAGTCAGATTCCTGATCCAAGCTTTGGCACTGTAGAACAGATCTGTGTACTGAATCAGAGTTCACTGATATTATAACATGGATGTGTGACACTCACCTGTGTCTGCTGATCTCTCCTCTGTCCTGTTTGTCCCTCTCTGCTCACCGTCTGTTCACATCTCTGAACTACAAAATGAACTCAGTGTGAGATGGATGTGGATAGATATGTATGTATGTATGTATGTAAGTATGTATGTATGTATGTATGTATATATGTATGTGTATGTGTGTGTGTGTGTGTGTGTGTGTGTGTGTGTGTGTGTGTGTGTGTGTGTGTGTGTATACCTCTGTATCTCCAGCAGATGACTCCTCCTAATCCCATCAACAGCAGTAAACCCCCCACACCAGCTAAGATGACATGACGTGTGTATACTGGAGAATTGTCTGCATTTCCTGCATGTGGGAATGTAGGAAGCAGAATTAAAATTTGATGTGTTATTTGTCACTTTTAATATTATATTGTATGAATTTCATAACAAGCATTCAATGCAAATGTTTTTTTGGCACAAAAACAAAGAGGATGGAGCATGAATGAGTCTCTGTATTGCTACAATCTGAAATTACAAATTTTGGCATTATACTTGACTGAGAGTTGACAATATTGATATTGATTAATATTGATAATATTATTAGTAATTAATAAAAGTTGACATTGTCAATGTCATTAAGACTACATTTGTTCTCGGAAAAAAACCTTTAACCATTTTCAAATGTTATTGTAGTAGTAGGTTTAGAATGAAGCTGTTGGACTTGTTTTGTCAGTGTGCGCTTGAGTTCCAGGCATTTGTTAGTGTCTCTCTCTCTCTCTCTCTCTCTCTCTATCTATCTCTATCTCTCTATCTCTCTCTCTCTCTTTCCCTCATTCCCGGCCTAGCCACCCACTTCACCTCCTGTAACATCTCTGTTGTACTGGAATTGACAATCTTTCATTGTTATTCTACCAATCCCAGTGTCTGCCTTTGTCTGTCCCCATTCCTGTCTTTGTAACTGTCCCAATCCCAGCTGTGGTTTGGGTTCCTGTTATCCCGTATCCTGTGCTCCTACTCTCAGCCGGGCTCCCGTCCATCCCGCTGCCCAAGCTGGAACCCACTCGTCTCCTGTCCAGCCTGCTGTCAGGTCTCTGGTTGTGGTACAAAGTCCTGTTTCCACCCCTCACCCGATGGACTTTCCCCTTTTTTTTCCTCCTTTCCCACCTGTCCTTGTCCAGATTCCCCAGACCCTGCTGTGTGATGCCGGGCTCAGGCTCCCTTGTCAACTGTTATGCACGTCAGGAGCCCCGTGTTAAGGAGGGTGTGGGTGCTACTGTAACACCCCTCACCACCATCACACAGGAGCCCCGTGTTAAGGAGGGTTTGGGTGCTACTGTAACACCCCTCACCACCATCACACAGGAGCCCCGTGTTAAGGGGGGTGTGGGTGCTACTGTAACACCCCTCACCACCATCACACAGGAGCCCCGTGTTAAGGGGGGTGTGGGTGCTACTGTAACACCCCTCACCACCATCACACAGGAGCCCCGTGTTAAGGGGGGTGTGGGTGCTACTGTAACACCTCTCACCACCATCACACAGGAGCCCCGTGTTAAGGGGGGTGTGGGTGCTACTGTAACACCCCTCACCACCATCACACAGGAGCCCCGTGTTAAGGGGGGTGTGGGTGCTACTGTAACACCCCTCACCACCATCACACAGGAGCCCCGTGTTAAGGGGGGTGTGGGTGCTACTGTAACACCCCTCACCACCATCACACAGGAGCCCCGTGTTAAGGGGGGTGTGGGTGCTACTGTAACACCCCTCACCACCATCACACAGGAGCCCCGTGTTAAGGGGGGTGTGGGTGCTACTGTAACACCTCTCACCACCATCACACAGGAGCCCCGTGTTAAGGGGGGTGTGGGTGCTACTGTAACACCCCTCACCACCATCACACAGGAGCCCCGTGTTAAGGAGGGTGTGGGTGCTACTGTAACACCCCTCACCACCATCACACAGGAGCCCCGTGTTAAGGGGGGTGTGGGTGCTACTGTAACACCTCTCACCACCATCACACAGGAGCCCCGTGTTAAGGGGGGTGTGGGTGCTACTGTAACACCCCTCACCACCATCACACAGGAGCCCCGTGTTAAGGGGGGTGTGGGTGCTACTGTAACACCTCTCACCACCATCACACAGGAGCCCCGTGTTAAGGGGGGTGTGGGTGCTACTGTAACACCCCTCACCACCATCACACAGGAGCCCCGTGTTAAGGGGGGTGTGGGTGCTACTGTAACACCTCTCACCACCATCACACAGGAGCCCCGTGTTAAGTGGGGTGTGGGTGCTACTGTAACACCCCTCACCACCATCACACAGGAGCCCCGTGTTAAGGGGGGTGTGGGTGCTACTGTAACACCTCTCACCACCATCCTCCTCCCCATGTGCTCCTTTGTTTGTTTTTATTCCTCCACATGCTTTGTGTGGTTCATGCCCTCACACAGGGGTCCTGTGTTTCCCCTTTCACTTACCCCCGTCACCTGGGTCTAGTCTCACCCTCATTATTTACCCTATAAAGCCCAATCCAGTACAACCCCTAATGTGTTATTTTGCCTTAATCGCTTGTATTACCTTGTGTATGCAACATTAGCACAGTACGTTCATGTGTGCTTTCATTTTCATTAAAAACAAAAACGCATCAAACCAGGCTAAGTCACGCTTGCATCCTGCCCCACACTCGTTAAACCAATGCGTGTTACCTCCATTGGAAGTGGATGGACTGAATGTCTTATAACCTTTTGGAGACGTCATTGTAGTAGTAGGTTTAGTTGAAGCTGTTGGACTTGATGTGTCAGTGTCCACTGGAGAAGGATTTACAGGTTTATATGGAGCCTCTGCAAGAATAGAAAAGTGTGATCAATTATAAGTAATGAGGGTTCAGGGCTGTTATGTATTTAACATGTTTAGATTTTGTACTACAGAACTGATGTATGTACAGTTTGGCCAAGCAGACGTGTTCAGTTCTCTGTGTGTCAGTGGTGGTGATACGTTGACTAAGTCTGAAGCTGCAGGGCTCTGTAGGTGCAGTGTGTCCTTCAGTCATTTTCTGAGAGTGAATGAATTAGGGGCTCCTGGGTCGAGTCTCTCTCTCTCTCTCTCTCTCTCTCTCAGTTCATTTCAGTTCAGTAAGCTTTATTGGCATGACCATATACAACTATAGTATTGTAGTATTGCCAAAGCAGTATTATAACATGAACATTACACAACATTACAACCTTTGCAATTATGGAAATTAAGAATTCTGTTACGATAAAGAACTTGAAGAACTGTAATTGTTCTGAAATAATAATAATTGGAAGAAGTAAAAGGGAAGAAGTGAAAAGAAAGGAAAAAAAAAACTAATAAGGATGGAAAATAATAAATACTTATTAAAAATAAATAGTTAGGTAACTTTTATAAACTGTGTGTGTGTGTGTGTGTGTGTGTGTGTGTGTGTGTGTGTGTGTGTGTGTGTGTGTGTGTGTTTGGGTGGGTTAATCACTGTCCCTCATCTTATGGCAGGCAGATATGTATCACCCAGCTAAAGCGCTGCTTTCCTTCTTTTCGCCCAGTAGGATAGGCAGTTTCAGTGTTAGACAGACACTTAAAGTTGGGGTGGATCGTCTCAGATTTTGTAAAGTAAATTTGCCATATTTGGATGAATTTTTCACATTCAGTGAGGAAGTGCAGCTCTGTCTCTACAGTGTCATATTTACATTGCTGACAGAGTCTCTGTTCTCTGGGCAGCCATGACATTTATATCGGCTGGTTTGGACGGCCAGGCTGTGTTCTCTGAGTCTGGACTTTGTCAACGTGGTTCTGTGTTTAATGTCAGTCACTGTGTACAGGTCGTCTGCTACAGTGTAATAATTTGGTTTGGTCTGTTTGTACTTCGGACTGGTCCTGATGTGTTAGTGTTAGTGTGTGTTAATGAACAGCACCAGCTGTGAGAGGAGACTCTTCTCTGCTCTTATTTTTCTTTTTCTTTCTATCTCTCCCTCTCCCCCTCCCTCCTTCTCTCTCCATTTATCCGTTTCTCTCTCTCTCTCTCTCTCTTTTTGGGAGTGAATGAATTAGGGGCTCCTGGGTCGAGTCTCTTCCTCTCTCTCTCTCTCTCTCTCTCTCTCTCTCTCTCTCTCTCTCTCTCTCCCTCTCTCTCTCCCTCTTTCTCTCCCTCTTTCTCTTTCTCCCCCTCTCTCTAGAGCAAATGAGAACAGTAGTAACTAAATAAGGAAACTAAACAAGTCATGTGTAATATGGGTATATAACTGACTAGAACCTAAACAGGACAGAAGACAAGAGTCATTAACTACAGGCATGAAATACAAATACAAACAGAAGCTGTAACTAGAAACAGACAGAAGTAGAACTGCAGATCCTGCTGCTGGATAGATTTTTTGTTTTATGTAGTACAGTAGTTATTGGTACAGATCAGTCACTATATGCAGTCAACAACATTTCATACATTAAATACACAAGAGGTTGGTTTACCTGTTACTTGGAGTTTGACCTCTATAAGATAATCACTGCTGATGCGACACCTGTACTGTCCCCCGTCCTCTTTAGTCAGACCAGATATGAATAGAGAGAAATTTCCTGGAGCAGCAACCAGCTTAATTCTATCAGTGTAATGGTTTGTCTGGTCAGTTGGGTAGATGGCATTAGATTCTTCTATAAAACTCCATCTGACGGTTTTTGGCTTGGCCAGCAGTTCAGTGCAGTAACAGGGCAGCAGGACAGACCCTCCCACGTATCCACTCAGCACTATGGGAGGATTCACAACATCCTTGCAGACTAGAGAGAGCAGAAACACTGACATGTTACACTACTGTTATGAAGTAACCTGTACAACCAGTGACATTATTCTGTGAACCATCATATGAAGACAAAACAAATCCATTTGTGAAATGTTTAACATCCTTTTGTTACAGAATTTATGCAAGTTTATGCTCTCTGTCACATGCATTAAAATATAAATGGATTAGAAGAATCTTGTAGAGTCAGTGGTTCTAGCCCATCTGGTGTAATACACAGTTAGTGTTAACCATCCTCCAACTCCAGTCATGGTCAGTGTCTGACCACTGAACCACTGCTGGCTGGATATCTTTCACTGTCAGAACACTCTCAACCTACCCATAGCACTGAATCCAGTAACACTGCTGTACCTGAACCACTCATACCAGTACAACACCCACTACCAAGCCTCCAGCACTGTAGTGGGACTGACGTGTGGAGAATGGTTCAGTATCCACATATAATGGGACATCTGTGGTCAGAAACTGACCAGTGATATCCTGCGTGCAGGGTAACACACAAACTGTGTAAGACACCAGGTGGACACAGTCTGTAATTATACCTACACATTCACTTATTAGAGGTACTGAAAGTGTTCAGTGAGGGCAGGTGAAATGTATGTTAGTTGTGTTTAACTCTTCTAGACTGGTGACAGAGGATGTCTGGTGACTAATATCTGAGGATAATGTGGTCCACATGTTAGATAGATAAATATGTAATGGTGTTTCTCTATTTTTAAATGTCCTGTTTTTGAATTTTAGTAAAATGTGATGTATGTGTGTCTAATAAAGTGTGTGGTGAATGTATTTATATTACATTTATATGTATGTTTGAAAAGCGAAGTTCATGATGGAGATCCACCAGGCGAAATCTACTTAGGAGATTTTAATTTGTCTGTGTTTCTGAATAATATTTTACCTGAAACATAAAGTTTGATGTCTTTGTGTTTATTCCCTTTAGTTTGACACCTGTAGTCTCCCTCATCCTCCTCAGTCAGGTGTGATATGAGTAGAGAGAGATTTCCTGGAGCGTGAGCAGTACCCAGCTGAAGTCTGTTTCTGTACTGTTCACTCTCACTGGAGAGGTCTGTATAACTGGAGTTTTGGTGTTTCTGCCAGGTGAAACTCTCAGGTCTGATTTGTGGGTCTGTGCAGGAACAGGGCAGTAGTACTGAGTCTCCTGCGTATGCAGTGATCTCTGTGATCTTCTGATGTTCCAGTGTACAGCCTGCAGAAACACACCAGTAGAAGACCTTCACCATCAATCCCCTCATGTGCATGTCCCAACATTTGAGTTTCATCTCTTTACTCTTTTCATCTCTTTTCTCTTTAACATGGCTTAACTATCTCAAGCACACAGAGATTTGTGATTGTTCAGAGTAACATTTACTATACAACCATGTACTGACTACTTACTTTACTCTGATTATTATGCTCTAGTCTGAGCACTGAATCCGATATGCATGGGTTATATGTAATTAGATATAACTGCACCACAATGACACATTGTGTTCAAGGTTTGGTTTACAACTGAAAGCAGCCCAATAACCAAATCTTAAATTCTACCTTACATGTTCAGGTAATATACAACACACACACGCGCACACACACACACACACACACACACACACACACACGCACAATTTTATTCTCACCACCTACTTTATTAGAAACAGTAACATCACCCATTGGCACTAGTGTCCACATGTGCCTTTAAAGTGCCTTTTATACGTGGTCAGAGATGTCGTCTCTAACTGAACTCCTATAGATGTTTTCAGTGTTTCTTATAAAGTAGCTACTGAGTAGATATTTGATGATCTACAGAAGTAGAGAGAAGGTAACACTCACCATCAGCAGCATGGAGCACAAGGAGCAGATAAACACACACCTGCATTCTTACTGAGTTACACACACACTACACACAGCTACAGCAGGACTGCTGATACACACCATACACACACTCTTCAGAACTACTCTACTGAATAATATGACAACTACAGTTATAGTGGAGAGGAAGTGCATTCAGATGAAGTTCTGACCAACGTCTATCCCCAACACAGACACACATAAGTAAGAATGACAACATTCTCACTCACATATATAGTGATCCTGTAGGGTTTAATACATTGTCATTTGGTATGTCCTCTTTCTTCTTTATCAGTCAGTGATCTAGCAGATAGTTTCACATCATAAGTGAGAACGTCATCATTGTAACTTGAACGTTTCAGTCCGTTGTCATAGAGACAAAATGTGATTGCCAGTGGGAGTGACCTAAAATGACCTCCCTCAGTGCTGTTTGGTCAGTTCATTTCTCTATAACACCCAAACTACTTCAACGGGTCAAAGGGATCTTTTCTATTACTAATGAAAATAGCAGGTGAAGCTAAACCTGCCATATTATGAGCAGAGTTCACTAAAGCCCTGCTGGTGGAGACTGAAGAGCTAGACTGCAGTGGAGAGGGGCCTAAAACAGGCTGCATGAGGCTTTAGAACAAGAAGACTTTAACAGATGATTAAAGGAGTATTTTACTTTCAGAGCATTTTTATTACCCACAATGCAGTCCATGAGAACTTAGTGAGGATTTGTTCCATTCATGTTCAAATTGAGTACTGGATCTTTCCATATTTGGTGGACAATTTGTCTGCATGATTGATGTCTTGTGCTTAGTAGCCAAAACTGGAGCCGGCATTGTAAGAATATCATTCCACCTCTAGGAATGTGAACTCTACTCACACCACAGATGTACTGTTGCTTTCAGCATCTACATATTACCAAAGGCCTGTTCCTGTTAGTTTTACTCTTAAAATGTGAAAAGAAACATCTTGCATGAGTTCACTCTTAATCTAATCTAATTAGTCAATGGCAGGTAAATTGTGTCTAATAGTCTATCTGTCTGCCTCCTGATTACTCACTACCGGAAGCAAATTTCCACATTTTTTGCATTCTTGTCTGTTCAAGTGAATGAACTTTTTTGCCAGGCAGATTTTACTCATGTGCGGTGTGACTGACACTTTACACTGAAAATTCAGTGTCTGATGCTGCCTTTAAATTTAACCTAAATAGGGGATGAACAGTGACCACACATTTATTCAGTGGTCTTGGATCTGGAAGCATATTGGTCAGCACTTCCATAGACATTACAGAAAATTCTAATTTAAAGACTCAACCCAACCAGCTACAAAACTGAGCTAAAAAAAAAAAAAAAAAAAAAAAAAAAAAAAAAAAAAAAAAAAAAAAACGCAAACTTACAAGACTTTGTACATAAATGCTTCATGAACTACAAATTCCATAACGCACTCATAAAGGTAGCTGAGAAATGTACACACTGAGAGAGACTGAGCTACAACTTCATTTATCATGACATGATTTTCTTGGTTGAAATGACATAGTATAACATATTCATATGTGTAGGCCAAACTCTCATCTATGAAGTCTTGATCTTGTTTGCCCCAACTGCTGTGGTCATCTGTGGTCTCTTGCATACATATTGTTATTTATCAGTTGTTATTCAGGACTGCAAATCACTCTTCTATGAGCTGTGGGTTCCTCTTGGATGTGGTATGACAGGGATGCTGCTCGTATGTGGTCACTCTTTGATTGGTCAGTGGTGGACAAACTCTGCTGTTGAACAATCAAGATTGTAAAGAAATTCTGAACCGTGTGGCGTTAATGCTGGAGCAGAGCTGAGAGTGGAGCTGGAGCAGAGTTGATGGGCTGAAGAGGTACATTTGGAGAAATCTCTCCCTTAGGCTTGTTCTTGTTCTCTCTCTCCCTCCCTCGCATTCCTGCCCTGGCCACCCACTTCATCTTGTCATGTTCTCTCTCTCTCTCTCTCTCTCTCTCTCTCTCTCTCTCAATGATCTGCACACTGTGCAGTTTTCAGAACGATAATGTGAAGCGGAGGCAGGACTTGACGCACATGTGTAAACGAAATTCTTTATTTCCAAAACAGGTAGACATAACGTCAAACGTTACTAAATGATGCAAACTAAACGGAACACCACAAAATGGCAGAAGAACGATCTAAGAACTGTGCAGAAACCAAAGAGTGATATAACGTTTGATACTAAGGCATCGAAACTCAGATCACACAGCGTCCCGGAGCTTGTATCAGTTTGTCGCGTCTACAGACCGGAGCATTCCCCGTTTCCCAGGCAACCTAGTAACTTCCGGGTTTTCGTCATTCTCTATGGGTCCCTGTCTCCTCCCCTTTGTCTCCAGCTGTTTCTAATTTATCCCTGATTATAGTCTTATAAAACCCCGTCCCTACGTATCGTGTTTGTCTGTTATTGTTTCTCATGACGCCGTCGTTAATATGGTTCTCTCGGTTGTTGGTTAGTTCGCGACGGTGTTGGTTGCGCTTTGTCATGGTAAGAGTGTTTGTCTTTCATTTAGTTTGTGATAAGAACCTGTGTTGCTCCTTACTCCTGTTTTGTTTGTTTAGATCTCATTTGTAGTCTCTGTGTTTGCCGTCTACGCAAGGATGAGGGTGAGACTGTTTCCTAAGTTTGGTACTGTTCTATAAGCTATAAAACAAATTGGAAATGTGGAAAATATAGAGGCTAAAAGGGAGAACAAATGTTTCATACCGTCAACCCGTTCTCTCCCTGTGTAGTTTGCAACATTTTACTATGCTGCGTTTTCATATAAAAAGGAAAAATGATTTTAAACAAGTTAATTCAGAAATTGTATGTCTAAACATTACTGATCATCAAAAAACCTATTAAAAAAATTAAATATGATGGCGGTGCAGTGTTATTTCTAGAGCTGCGCAGTTTTGAATCTATGGCTGCTATAATTTCTAAAAACCACCAGGTGTCGCTGTTTTGTCAAAAGCTTTCGATGCTTCGAATCCTTTAGCAGTACAATAAGGAAGAACCTCAAACGCTTCACAGGACTTCGTCTGCACATCATTGCCGATAAAAACACAGCTACAGCAGTAACGCTGCTACACATCTTATACACTCTACAAAACTACAGTGTACTGAACGCTCTGAAAACTGCAGATCAGACTACAGTCTGTCTGTGGGAATCACCACACAACTATGACCTGGAACTCTACAGCTCTCTCTGTAGAACTCCAATGAAATTCACCACCCACTAATGTCCATAGTAGAGGGGAAGTGTGTTCAAGTGCAAAACAAATTAATCCTCCTCTTCCTTTTTACATACAGACTAAATCTAACAGTGTCTTTCTAGTGTCATCACTTCCTCCTTTGCTGCCCAGTGTTCAGTCCCCATCCTCAGGAAAGTGATCCTGCAGTAAGAAGTAGTGCTACACAGTGATGTGGTCACATCATTTCACACCTGCACTTAGTGATCAGAAGGCCAAACTGAATGTATAGCTTAGCAAATATTAGAGAGATCAGACAAGAAGATCTCTAGACTACATGCTGCTCAAAATAAACATTGCTCATTTAATCAGGTAAACCTGAGGATTGTCTGATAACTTTCATATTATTCATAAAGTACAGGTGGAATGCAGACATCTATGATCATGTTGTAATTTGTCATACGCTGAAGTAAAAACTACTTAAGAGAAGCTGAGAGATCTACCATTGAGACAGAATCACTAAAGCAGTCAGCAGGGGCTTGTGCTCCATGTCCAGGGTGGCTCTGTGGCTCCTTTGTGACTGTTTGGACCATCACTAAACACATTTGCTAATTACAAGAGTTTCTGATAATGGCAACCATCTAAAGATCACTTTAGAGGTAGACTGTTTGATGATGAATATCTGTAGCATAACTAATTTAGGCTGTGGGCTAGTGTGCACTACAATGTAACAACAACAAAATAAAATAAAAACTGAAAAAAAGGGCCAAAAACAGCAAACATACTAAAAAATTTAAAAAAATGTATAAATGTAAAAATTGAGAACAGGAATAGAGAGTGGGCTTCCTTGCCTAGTGCCTCTGTGACATTTGATGTTATTGCATTAGTACTGACCTTTGGTGTGGTATAAAGGATTTTACACAATGTGAGGAGAAAAACTTCCAGTTTCCTTTATCGAAAGCCTTCTCTGCATCCAGTGTGACTATAGCAGTTTGTAATATGTGGAGTGAAGTGTAATGCATTTGGTAAAGTAGTCTACGCATGTTAATGGTTGAGTGTCACCTTTGATGAAACCAGTTTGATCAGGGTGTATCAGTGATGGAATATGTTCTAATCTAATGACTAATGCTTTGCTAATTTTTTTTTGTCATTTTTTGTTTCAATGTTTCCCTAGAGATGGGGTTTGTACTTAGAGATGCAGGTTTCATAAAAAGGATTGAATAAGGACGGACTTTAGTAAAACGTGTTCAGAGTTGTAGACCAATACCACAGACCAAACATCTTTCAGCTCCAGGACAGTCTGACTGCTGTTCAAGGTACTGAAACTGCACCCTTCAGCCAAGTTCAGAACCTGTGCTGTACACAGCTGCCCTGCATATGGCTGCCCAGTGAGACCCAGACAGGAGCCCCTGGTGCTTCCTCAGCTGTAGCTGTAGCCACTCACCTTCCCATCTCACCAAATACTAAACGCCTTTAGAGGGGGCGCATATCCTACATTTATCCTTTCTTTTATAGTTTTCTTTGGTGTCCTCTTACAATGTTTGTGTGGCTTGATCTTCCAGCAAAAGTCAGATAATAATTCAGCTTTACACAACTATTTTCTAACATCTCCTTATCCCTAAGAATTAAACAGCCCATTTCTGTTGCTGTACCTTTAGAATGCAAGATAAATGAGCTCTGTTCTGATTGGCTACCCTGTGCTTCATTTAAAAAGCACTAAGATCTGAAATATGTCTGAGAACTGCAATGTAGGTGGTAGAGGTTAAACTGCTGTAGGCCGAAGAGGTGGAGATATGTAAATGAGCTGGTTCTCATGACATCAGAGAAGCAGTGATTTCAAAATGGGATATTTTATAGATTAGATTCCAAATATGGACCATAAGGAATGGGATCTGGACCACTTGTCTTGCCAAATGTATTTATTCAAAACTAATCCAACTCTTTATCCTTTAGGTAGTGAGCTCCGCCCCTCCTGAGGTCTCCATGGTAGTATAGCGTAGTACTGTCTTGGATTTGATGGGTATGTCAGAATTCATGAGATCAGAACTCACTGTAGTCTCTCCCCCAAACCCACACCCACTCCGTATTTGGGAAAACGCACAGAAGCACCAAACACATACATCATACACCACATGTAAAGGACTGTACCACCATCAACCACAATGAGGTGTGACCTCTGACACAGGCAGCTGGATACAGAAGTGGGTAGTGGACAAGAGCTGCATCGTACACAGAATGAACAAGTGAGGAATAAATAACACATGGATGTGTGTCTTCATGGGCGTTCATGTTGTTCACAGGCTTAGAGAGGAACAAAACAGCAGAATTGTAAGCCCACTAACCCAAAAAGGAAGCATGTACATGCGTGTGTGAGAGTGTATCTGGGTGGGGGTTCTTGTATTTACAAGTATTATTTTGAATGGACATTTACTGTGTGTGTAAAATGATGTCTTTTTCCCAAGTCCTTCATATGTGGGTCACTGCAGCAGCAGTGCATGTTTGTGTGTGTGTGTGCATGCACATGCGTGTGTGCGCGTGCGCATGTTTGTGTTAGGTGTGTTAGTTATGTATTGCTAAATTGTTAAACAGCGCACCAAGTGTAGCAGTACATATGCGAGGAGGAAGACATACATGCTGGGAAACTACACTGTCTTTATGGTATTATAGTTTTTTGCAAGACACAAACCAATAACTCATATAGCCTGTCTACTGACCTGCTATACAAAAACAAGTACCTTCTCTGATTTACATTCATTTTGTAATTCTAAAACACGTTTTTCCAATATGCTAAACACAATTCTCTATATTATACACCTACTTTAAAACAGAAATACCTGTTTCTTATAGAAAAGCCTCAAATGCAAATGATAAATGGATGTATCAATTAACCAAACCCAGGACTCATAAGTGAAGACACTTATGATTGATTTGTACCATAAGACATCAGAGCCTGAGCAATATAAAGAGGCCACAGGTTAGCTATATTGGTTGGATATCAATGGAGGCCAGTATTTGACAGAGAGGATGAGGAAGCGGATGAAGACAAGGAACCATCACGGATGAGATCTGGGACACTTTGGTTGATCATATGGTTAAGCATGTGTTGTGTTTCAGGAAAGCTCAGCAGGGGTCCAGCCTAATCTGAGTCACTCAACTATAGTCAGGGTCCCTGAGCAGCATGGGAGTGATATCACAATGTGTGCAGCCATTAGCCAGAGTGATGGCATTCATTATCATGTCACTCTTGGTCCCTACAACACTGCCCACATGATCACCTTCCTCCACACACTACACAACAGACTCTTTCCCCATCACTAGGGGACTGCACCAGAGCAGTCCAGGTTTGTTGTCATCTGCAACAAGGTAAGTTTCCACCAGGCTGCTCTGCTCCACACTGAACACTCCTGATTTGTTGTGCATCACGCTCCACCACACCCTCCATTCCTAAATTCTATTGAGGAGTTCCTTTTCAGCATGGAAGGTCCATGATCACCAACCCCACATACACATACGCCTTCTCCAGGTGACGGAGGAAGCTTGTGGTGACATTGATGATGGAGCATGTCAGGGGTGGATACGTCACTCCAGATGGCACTTCCCCTGACTGTCTGGCCACACATCACCTGTGATGTTGATAAGATCTTGTAGCCAAACCCATGCAGGAGACAAGATGCAACCTAATTTTTGTTTCATTGTTACAAGCCTATTTTGTTATCTTCTATGTATTACAGTATATACAGCATGTGTCTTGCAGTAATGATCATGCAAAAAATTGAACTTTCCCCTTGTAATTGTGTTTTACTTTATGGTGTATGTGTACTGAATATGCATACATAGTCTGTATATTTGTGAAAATACGTGTATGTATGAGTACTATGACAAGCTAGTTGCCATGTACAAAAAGCCATTAATGTTATATTAGTGTAGACGCTTGTCGCAAAAATATCATTTTGGAAAGAGTTGAAATCGTTTGGATGAAGTGTTTGCTTTTTCAGGAAGCATGTGACATTTTGTATGTCAAAATTCATGAGATCAAAACTCACTGTCTCCCCCAAATCCACCCCCACCCCCCACCTTGGGCAAACAAACAGAGGCACCAAACACACACATCATACACCACATGTAATGGACTGCACCATATATACAGTCAACCACAATGAGGTGTGACCTCTGTCACAGGCAGCTGGATACAGAAGTGGGTAGTGGACAAGAACTGCATCATATACAGAATGAACAAGTGAGGAAAAAATACCACTAACAGAAACAGTGTGTGTGTGTGTGTGTGTGTGTGTGTGTGTGTGTGTGCGCGCGCGCGCGCGCAGCAGCATGGGCTGTCCAAGCCTCCTGACCAATTGATGAACAAATGAGGAATAAATAACATAAACAAGTGAGCACATTTCACATACCACATTACAAAAAAAAAAGAAAAAAAAAAAACTAATACATTTATAAAAACAATGCATAGACTTATAGAGCAAAATAATTCTTGTAAGAGTGACAATACTCTGTACTCTGTTTCTTAATTTTGTCAGTCTTAGTAATGTCCCTACAATAAGGTAGGAACCTTATGCTGGTCTGAAGTAACTAATTAGCAATTAGCAAGTAATTAGCACCGGTTACTCTGTACCGGACCGAACCACAGCGCAGATTTCAGTGCCACTTAACAAATAAAGTCAACAAATTTACTTTATTCTCCCTTAACCCGGGTGGACAAGACATGTTTGGAGTCCATATTTCGCTCCTTTAGTGTAGAACAAAAGCTGCTAACATTGCTAACAAACACTGGAAGCCAACAGCAACGACAGCTAACAGGATTTGTAAATAAGTCAGATATCGAGCTACATGTCCTCAAACCTCATCCAGGTCGCTTCCCGGTGATGTGTTTCTTCACTTGTCTAGTTCACAGTGAGTTATACGACACACCGACTAGTCTGGGAGATATTTATTAACACTTGGGTGCGGTTTGACCGGCTTGAGAGAAGTTTGTGGGCATAGATTTACGAAGGCTATATTTGAGCTGCTGTTGACTTACAGTGTTTGTTAGCAACGTTAACATTTAACAGCTTTTGTTCTAAACTAAAGAGGCAAAATTTGGACTTCAAACATATCTTGGTCGATAGACCGAATCTGGGATAAGTGATGAGCTATTGCTCTCTGCTGATCCCAGATATAAATTCCTTTGTGCAAATGAATGTATGAGGATGACAACACCTGTAGAGAGAAGGTAACACTCACCATCAGCCGCGTGGAGCACAAGGAGCAGATAAACACACACCTGCATTCTTACTGACTTACACACACACTACACACAGCTACAGCAGGACTGCTGATACACACCGTACACACTCTTCAATACAGTCTACTGAATGACTTCACAAGAACACTTATAGTGGAGAGGAAGTGTATTCAAATGAAACTCTGACAAACTTCTATCCGCAACACACACACACACACTGCTGTGTGTGATGGCCAGAACCACATTTGAAGCACTTGGAGAAAGACATAATTTTACAAACATAGTAAATGTACAAAGTGATAAACCTGCAAAAGTGATACACCCCTGCCCACCCCAAAACACACACACACACACACACTCAGAAATACATGCTCTCATACACGCACACACACACACTGTCACTGATGTCACTGTGGAAACAGTTACCAGTTTACAGATGTGAGAGTTCCCAGCATACATCTCTTCCTCCTCACATATGTATTGCTAATCTGGGTACACTGGGTGCAATGTGTGAAATGTGCTTTACTTACTTACTTGCAACCCCACATTGACCATGATGCTGCATCTGTGAAACCATATAGGAGACACACATGCTCATTATAAAGCAAAGGGGGTGGAGTCTGATGTAGAGGAGAGAAACAAACAGTATTATCCTGTCACTCTATTCTCAAACTCCTATTTCTAAGTTTATAGTTTTAAAATGTAGTTTACAGACCTGCTTTTTGTTTGGTGATTTTTCAGTTTCCGCTTCACAATAATTTGTTGTGGACCATTGCTTATGTAGAAAGGTTCTTTAAGATTTTTTGTGAGTAATATGAAGTTCTGGATTTACTGAATGAGTCGAAAACAAACAACAAAAACCTGCATTACTCATAATAAGAACCTATTTGAATTTTGATAAACTCTATTAATCAGCCTTTGAACATAGACATGGTTTGGGTAGTACATGAGCAGTCGCTTTTCTCAGTGAAGTACTGACATCTCTCCTCACAGTACACAATATTCCCCAAATTATCAGTAACCATACCAGTCCTACTCATACTAAACCTATTTTGTACTAAATTACAGTCAAACTGGACCTGCCATTGGAGCCTAGTCCTAGTTTTAGTCTGTGTTTCATAATCCTTTATCCCAATTTTACACTAGTATAGACCCAGCAGTCAGAGTTGTGCTGTTTTGATTATTAAACTACACATTACAGAATAAATGTAGTATTTTGTATTATTTCTAGCTAGAAACCACTGATAAGCCTGTCATGGTATAAGGCAAGAAATAGACTAGAACAAAATTGAGCTTGTGAGTGTGTGACCACAGCTTAGCTGCAGAGGTGCAGAAGCAGCACGGTTGTCACTTCTGGTCTAAAATGGGCTTTAGATTCTGCTCTGGTACCCACTGCCCACTGCTTGGAACTGTGAGAAATGAAACCACAGCAGACGTCAGACATCCTGAGCTCTCAGACCAGAACAGTCTCCTCCTTCTTCTGGGGCGTTCATAAGGTGTATGGAGAGCAAAATGTTTACTGATTTTAAAAACTGCACATATTCACATTAAGATGCCATACACTTATCAAATACATTTCTACCACGATTTAGTCCACAAACCATATTTTTCTCACACCACTAAAATTAAGAACACTGCTTGTATGTTATATTTGATGTATTCACTGAGCTGAGTTATTTCATGACACAAGTATTTACATGAAAGTAGGGTCATACACTGACCATGACTGCAGACTGCATTAGGATATTTATACAGCAGGAGACAAACAGAGAATATCTGGGAACAATTAGTGGGAGGGGTAAGAGACAAAACTCACATGAGACACATGTCAAGGGGCAGAGCAGGGGAGGAGCTACAAACTAAAACATACAAAAGCACATGGAGACAAAGACATACTAAAGCAATAACATGTAATTGTCTTCTACACTTTACTACAGTGTAGTCTATAGAAACGTATACCAGAAAATATATAATTATATTTTAACTATATTAAAAAGTACACAGACTTCATAAGATGGAATCATAAGATATGCAGAAATATTTAATAATTATTTGTTAAGTAAAATATTTTTCCAGTTCCCTGAAAAGTCAGCTCGCTTAAATAACATTTTTATATTAACAAATAAATGTACAATTTCATGCAATTCAGCATTAAAAGAGAATTTTACACTCACTTTCAGTGAAGAGAATACACAAACTCAGCAGCATTGTCACCATGCTGAGCCCACAGGGCCCCTGGTTCCGCTGTGAACCAGACATGCATGTTGTGGTTTCAGTGTGGGGGTGTCTGTGGAGGAAGAAAGAGGAGGCTTGAGAAGCCACCTGAAGGCTGAAAAAGCCTCCTTGTTGACAACTTGCCGTTAAAGCAGCCATGTAACACAGTCAGTCTACTGGTGGACAAAAACTGAATACACTACTTATAGTGTAGCCATAACACTTTATAAACATAAAATACATAAATACAGCAAACATCATACAGCATAAATACATAAAATCAGCAATAGAGTGGGTTGTTTTTTTTGTAATGAATGGTGTTTTAAACTACGGATGTCCCCTCCAGCACAAATCCTTTTTTCTTGTAATAAAGTGTAAATATTTGTATTATTCTATTTATTATATATTTGAAAGACATTTGACAAGCCAGTTAAACAGAGCCTGGGTGATCAGTTATAATTAGACTCTGCCTTTGCTAGGAGCCGTTACACTTAATACTAAAAAGCGCTGGTTAAAACCACAAGGACCAAAACCACGACTAACAGCTCGCTCAGGCCACGTGTGTTTCTTTTTAAAAACAGCTCAGCTAGCACAGATGTTCTAAATCCAGTCATTGTGGTCCACAGAAACATCATTATTTCCCATGTTCCTGTGCCTCATACACATTCACTTGGGCCCAATCACATTTCACCCCTTGACCCTACCACTTAACCCTGGCCCTCTATATGCGGTGCTCATAAGTAAGGGTTGGGTGTCCGATAGAGGGCTAGGGTGCACTGTTAGTGCTAAATGGCCCTCCAAACTGAAGATTTTCAGAGTCACACTCCAAATTGAGTGTGAAATGTCTCAGAATCCCTTGTGAATCATTGATAAATGGAAGCAGAAGCAAGGGGGAAGATTTCAACCACTACCCTTTGTAACTCAGTCCCAAGGGGCAAGATGACACTTGAAAACAAGGGGTAGGAGGAAAAATGAGAGGGGATTGGGCCTTGGCAAAAATCTAAGCACTAAATCTAAGAATAAAATGGTTTAAAACATATTGCATTTAATATGCATGGTTTTACCTAATCCTAGAGATATATAATAAAGTTATCTGTTACAGGACAAGGGGGTTTTCAGATCCAGTACAGACATTAAATCCTATAAGATCAAATACACTAAAATTCTTACTCTCTAATTCACCATCTTAAAAAAATGAGATCCCCTCTAAAATCCTCAATGTCAGACCTAGCTACCATACATCGTACATTCTTTAAATTGAGAACAGCATTTTGAAGTCTGATTTCTGACTCAGTTACTGCTCAAATGGTCAAACCAGAACTGTATACATATTTTTACAATTATGGCCCCTCCACTTACTGGCTTAGTAGCAGTGTTACTGTGATTCTTATTACTTTATCTGACACCAAACCAGAGGTGATAAATCTGATTTTGAACGCTGACAGACTCAGAGGGGCCTGGATGTTGCACCAATTGCTGTGATCAGATCATCATAGTGAATCAACATACAAGACAACACACCGGGAATGCACACCTTGGGACAAGAACAGGACCTCTAGAAAGTTGGACTAGACATTAATTGCTTATTTTTTAATTTGTTACATTTATTTTTCTTTTTAAATTGTTATTATTGTGGTGACCATTGTTGAGCAGAGGAGGATGGGCCCCCCTTTTGAGTTTTGCTTCCTCTCAAAGTTTCTTCCCCTTATTTCTTCTTCTAGAGAGATTTGTCTAGAACTGTTGCCCTTGGCTTGCTCCCTGAGAGCTTGGACTTGATCATTTGTAAAGCTATTTTGTGACAACATCTGTTGTAAAAAGCGTTATATAAATACACTTTGATTTGAAATAACTAATTTATAAATGAGTCACAGGTAAGTCAGAGAGTTTCGAGGTTAATGTACATTTGTCACATTGCCATGTCTGTTTTAGAATTACATAGTTTCCACAATTTAAGTAATATGTGTACGAAACAATGACAAATATCACCAACATGCCTAATGTTATAACTGCCCCTGATTTGTGTGTTAGAGACTGCTATGATTGGTCTGTCAAAACAAATGAAGACCGATTCAGGTCTCACTCAAATCCTTTATTACCATTCAGATGCCTGAGTTTGTGGACAGTAAACACAGCACCACCCAGGGCCCAGGGCATGGTAAACATTGTGCCACCAGGGCAGAGGGGACGGTAAACACAGTGCCATGTAGGCCCAGGGCACAGTAAGTCCTCACGATGACATTGTTTCTTAATGGTGAGGCCAAGGTTTCTGTCAGATAGTGTAGTGGACAACATACATTCTACATAGTGCAGCTTTCACTTTATTTGGAGAATTAAGTCCATGATTGTAGACATTTATTTAATAGTCTATAGACTGTCAAATTGGTTATTTTAGCTTTCATTTTAATTGGACAGTCCAGTCTGAAAGCAACAGTACATTTGTGGTGTGAGTAGAGTTCACATCTCTAGTGGTGGAGTGACAGTCTTACAGAAGGAGGACCAGTTTTTTGGCCAACAAACGCGTTACTCCTGCAAACAAATTCCATATCAAATTTGAAACTGAACAACACTAATCAAACTGAACATGTGCAATTAAAAATATACCCTGACTTATGTTTCATGCACTGCATTATGTATAAATAAATAAAAAAATGCTCTGAAATTAAATGCTCCTTTAAATATCTGTTCAAACTTTTTGAAAGTCTCAGGTAGCCAGCACTGTGGCTGCTGTAATTCCACATGCTCTTGTAACAGACACTGTTGTACTGCGCCTTTAAGAGGGAGCTTTATGGTAATGTGAATTGAGTAACAGAGAGAGTGTGTGTGTGTGTGTTTGTGTGAAGGGAGAACCGTCACCTTTCTGCTCGCCTTCTCTGTTTCCTTTACGTGTAAATACAATGAAGGTAGCCGTGTGACCTGGCTTGAAGTGGTCCAGGAGAGAATAAAAGTCTTTCAGATTGCCCACACCACTGTGTGTGTCACTCCATGTTAACTCCACGCATCGCGGTTACCCCGTAGCACCTGTTCCTCACTCCAGGTACGAAGCGTTACACTTTTTTCATTAATAAGCCTTTGAAGTACTTTGGGTGTCGTAGTGAAATGAACTGACCAAACAGCAGTGAGGGAGGTTATGTTGGGTCTCACCCCCTGAGCTTCTACATCGTTTCTCTGTGACAAAGGACGGAGCCACTTAATTAAGAATGAGACCGTCCTCACTGACAATGTGAGAATATCTGATAGATCACTGAATGATAAGGAAGAAAGAGGACGTACCATATGACATCTTACAAAACCTACCGCATCTCTATATTTGGTGTGTGTTGTGTTGAGCTTAGTTTGTCAGAGTTTCATCTGAATACACTTCCTCTCCACTATAAGTGTAGCTGTGAAGTCATTCAGTAGACTTTATTGAAGAGTGTGTACGGTGTGTATCAGCAGTCCTGCTGTAGCTGTGTGTAGTGTGTGTGTAACTCAGTAAGAATGCAGGTGTGTGTTTATCTGCTCCTTGTGCTCCACGCTGCTGATGGTGAGTGTTACCTTCTCTCTACAGGTGTTGTCATCCTTATACATTCATTTGCACAAAGGTATTTATATCTGGGAGCAGCAGCTCACCACTTACCCCCGATTCTGTCTATCGACCAATAAATTTTGCCTCTTTAGTTTAGAACAAAAGCTGTTAAATGCTAACGTTGCTAACAAACACTGGAGGTCAACAGAAACTCAAATATAGCCTTCATAAATCTATGCCCACAAACTTCTCTCAAGCCGGTCAAACCGCACCCAAGTGTTAATAAATATCTCCCAGACTAGTCGGTGTGTCGTATAACTCACTGTGAACTAGACAAGTGAAGAAACACGTCACCGGGAAGCGACCTGGATGAGGTTTGAGGACATGTAGCTCGATATCTGACTTATTTACAAATCCTATTAGCTATCGTTGCTGTTGGCTTCCAGTGTTTGTTAGCAGCTTTTTGTTCTAAAGGAGCGAAATATGGACTCCAAACATGTCTTGTCCACCCGGGTTAAGGGAAAATAAAGTAAATTCTGTTGACTTTATTTGTTAAGTGGCACTGAAATCTGCGCTGTGGTTCGGTCCGGTAGAGAGGAACCGCTGCTAATTACTTGCTAATTGCTAATTAGTTACTTCAGACCAGCATAAGGTAGGAATTGTAGGGACATTACTAAGACTGATGAAATTAAGAAAAAGAGTATTGTGACTCTTACAAGCGTCATTTTTCCCTATAAGTCTATACATTTACAAAAACAATTTATGTTGTTTTTTTTATTATGGTGTGGTATGTGAAATGTGCTCACTTGCTTATTTCTGTTTGTGTTATTTATTCCTCACTTGCTCATTCTGTGTATGATGCAGTTCTTGTCCACTACCCACTTCTGTATCCAGCTGCCTGTGACAGAGGTCACACCTCATTGTGGTTGATTGAATATGTGGTGCAGTCCTGTACATGTGGTGTTTGATGTATGTGTTTGGTGCTGCTGTGTATTTGCCCAAGTGGGGAGTGTGGGTGGGTTTGGGGGAGAGACTAAAGAGAATTCTGATCTCATGAATTTTGACGTACCAATAATATCCCTTATTGAGCTAGCAGTCAAACAAGTTGGTATTACTCTATTTTACTGTGGAGACCAGAGGAGGGGCAGAGCTCACTACCTGCAGGTTAAAGAGTTGGACTGGTACTGAATAAATCTATTTCCATTAGGAGGTCTCAGCTATCAGGACTTCCCAGAGGGTTTCAGCCAGACAGCTGTCTCCCACTGTGAAGACAGTTTTTTACCTGTTTATGGTTTACCCCCGTGCTGCTCAGGGACACTGACTATAGTACTTGCTGACACTTCCTACAGTGTAGTGACTCCAATTAGGCTAGAGCCCTACTCAGCTTTCCTGAAACACAACCCATACTTAACTACATGGTCAACCAAAGTGGCCCAGATCTCATCCGTGATGGTTGCTCTTCCTCTCCCTCATCCTCGCTCTCCAATACTGACCTCCATTGATATCCAACCAAGATATCGAGCCTGTGGCCTCTTTATAGTGCTCAGGTTCTGATTTCTAAGTGTCATTAGTAAAATTTGTCAAGTGTCTTCACCTGTGAGTACTGGGTTTGGTTAATTGATAAATGGATGCATCAATTGCATTTGAGGGTTTTCCATAAGAAACACACGTATTTCTGTTGAATGATGTGTCCAATATAGAGAATTGTGTTTAACGTATTGAAAAAAATGTGTTTTAGAAATACAAAATGAGTGTAAATCAGAGAAGGTGCTTTTGGTTTAGTATAACAGGTCAGGAGATGGGCTACATGAGTTAGTGGTTTCAATTATTGTGTCACATGTCCCTGTTTTTATGTCTTGCAAAAAACTGTAATATCACAAAAACAGTCCAGTTTCCCAGCAAACACCTCTTCCTCCTAGCAAACTTGGAGCACTGTTTAACAATTTAACATTACATAACTAAATCACACACACACACACACACACACACACACACAAAAACATGCACAGCTACTGCAGGATGGCCAGATCCACATCTGAAGGACTTGGAGAAAGACAATTCTACACACACAGTAAATGTACATTCAAAGTGATACTTGTATATGCAAAAACATCCCCACCCTGCTCTCTCTCTCTCTCTCACTCACTCTCTTTCTTTCTCTCTCTCTCTCTCTCTCTCTCTCTCTCACACACTCACTCACTCTCTCTCTCTTCTTGTTGGGTGTTTGGGCTTCAAGTTCTCCTATGTTGTTCCTCTTATCTTAGGTGCTTAGAAAAATTTACAAATAAAAAATGAACAAATGAGAAAAAATAAAACCATAAAGACAGTACAGTTTCCCAGCATGCATTTCTTCCTTCTCACATATGTATTACTAAACTTGGTGCACTTTAGCAATACATAAATAACACACACACACACACACACACACAGACATGCATATGTGCATGCTTCCTTTTTGGGTTCGTGAGCTTAAAATGCTGCTGCACTGTTCTCTGAGTTGTGTGTGAATGACATGTTTACTTCTTTCACTCACCCATGAAGACTGTCAAACAGTCTCCAAATCCTCATCAGTGTCAGTTATCCAGTTCTAAACTTCATGGTTTAATCAGTCAAACACTAACTGACTCTGGCAGCAGAAATTCACTCCAGTGACTCCAGTTTAAAGACTTTTCTTATTTAGTCCTAAATTCTTCTGTCACCATAGTCATAGCTACCAGTTTACAGATGTGAGAATTCCCAGCATGCACTGCTTTGTCCTCACATATGTATTGCTAATCTGGGTGCTACGTGTGACATGTGCTCACTTGTTTATTTCTGTTTGTGTTATTTATTCCTCATTTGTTCATCAATTGGTCATGAGGCTTGGTTAGCCCATGCTGCTGCGCGCGCACACACACAGTTAGTGGTATTTTTTCCTCAGTTGTTCATTCTGTGTATGATGCAGCTCTTGTCCACTACCCACTTCTGTATCCAGCTGCCTGTGACAGAGGTCACACCTCATTGTGGTTGATTGTGGTACAGTCCTTTACGTGTGGTGTATGATGTATGTGTTTGGTGCTTCTGTGTGTTTTAAAGTGGGGCGTGGGGGTGGGTTTCAGGGAGAGGCTACAGTGAGTTCTGATCTCATGAATTTTGACATACTTATCAAATGCAAGACAATACTACTCTGTTACCATGGAGACCTGAGGAGCGGCAGAGCTCACTACCTACAGGATAAAGAGTTGGACTAGTGATGAATAAATACATTTGGCAAGACAAGTGAGGTATCCAGGTCCAGCTCTACGGTGGGTGTGAAGACCCATTGTGCAGAAAATGTAAAAATAAAAAAAGCAAATTCATTAGAATGGAAATATGTGCGCTACAGTTCCGAAATACAGAGCAACTTCAGAAATGCTGCAAACTCAGTCACAACACAACGGAACTGTTTTCGGAAGTTGCCTCGCATTTCCAAAATATAGCACACATGTCATTTTGAATAAAGTGTTTTCTGAATTTGTATAAAGTTCAGGAATTTGCATCAAGTTTGTAAACTGTAGCACACGTTTCCCTTCTGTGTTCTTGAAAAGAAACAGTAACTCAAACATAATGTGGAATACAAGTGTAGCAACAAGAGTGAAGGTGAAGTAGGTGAGACTGATTCAGAGATGGAACTGCACCTTAACAACCACAGCACCACAAAAGATACCAAATACAAACAGTGCAGACTGACTCTGCTTATTGGTTTTGACAGTCATATCTGGGCCCATGTCCTTAAAGGGCCCCTACCATGGAAAACTGAATGTTTAAATTTATTTATTATTTATTGAAATAAATAATTTTTAAGTAATATGTAAATATTGTTACATTTCAAAACACATTGTTTACTCTCCCATTTCTTACAGTCCATATATGGAATATAATCTGTAAAAATAGCCTGTTTTGAAATCACTGTTTCTCTGATGTCATTAGAACCAGCTCATTTACTTATCTCTGCCTCTTTGGCCTACAGCAGTTTAACCCCTCACACCTACATTGCAGTTCTCAGGCATATTTCAACTCTTAGTGCTTTTTAAATGAAGCACAATACAGGGCAGCCAATCAGAACAGAGCTCATTTATCTTGCATCTCAAAGGCACAGCAACAGAAACTGCCTGTTTAATTCCAAGGGATAAAGAAAGGATGGAAAATAGTTGTGTAAAATTGAATTATGACTCTTTTTGGAAGATAACACCACAAAAACATTGTAAGAAGACACCTAAGAAAACTATAAAATAAAGGAAAAATGTAGGATATGCGCCCTCTAAAGACCTTTTGGTGTATTTGGTGAGATGGGAAGGTGAGTGGCTACAGCTACAGCTGAGGAAGCACCAGGGGCTCCTGTCTGGGTCCCACTGGGCAGCCATATGCAGGGCAGCTGTGTACAGCACAGGTTCTGAACTTGGCTGAAGGGTGCAGTTTCAGCACCTTGGACAGCAGTCAGGCTGCTTTGGAGGTGAAAGATATTTGGTCTGTGGTACTGGTCTACAACTCTGAACATATTTTATTAAAGTCCTTCCTTATTTGGTCCTTTTAATGAAATCTACATCTCTAAGTACAAACCCCATCTCTAAGTAAAACTCTATATCATCTCTTGGAAACATTGAAATAAAAAATGAAAAAAAAAAAATAGCAAAGCATTAGCCATTAGATTAGAACATATTATTCCATCACTGATACACCCTGATCAAACTGGTTTCATCAAAGGAGACACTCAGCCATTAACAGGGTAGACTACTTAACCTAATACTGTGACGGTGGCAGTTCAGAGGAAGTGAGAGGCAAAGTTGCACTAAAGTGCTCTTTATTTTCCAATGTCAATATGTGACGGTACCACTACTAACGACAAACACTACTCTGTTCCAGTAGTCCTTGTAGCGATGTACACGTTGGGAGTGAGCAGTCCGACGGGCCACTAATGTGCTGCACTCTCTCTCGACCTGTGAGTTTAAATAGAGAGAACGAACAAGGAACAGGTGAAGGTGATTAGTAGGCAGGAGACTGGGAATGAGGCAGGTGTTTAGTGTGATCCCTAGCAGGAGTGGGTGTGTCCCTCCCTCTGGCTGCCCGGCCAACCGTGACAAATACGTCACACCTCACTCCACATATTAGAAACTGCTATGCAGAAAAGGCCTTCAGTAAAGAAAACCTGAAGTTTTTCTCCTCACAATGTGTAAAATCTTTAAAACCACACCTAAGGCCACAGTCAGTACTAATGTAATACCATCACAAAATGTGCATAGAGGTACTAGGCAAGGAAGCCCACTCTCTCTTTTGCTGTTCTCAGTTCTTTTATTTATACATTTATTTATTACTATTTTTGCTTTTTAGGGGGTTTGTCTTTGTACAGTTTTTATTTTTTTGTTGTTGTGACAGCACAGTGCACACTAGCCTACAGCCTCAATTAGTTACTTTACAGATATTCACCTTTTAGCAAACAGTTGTTAAACAGCTTTTGACAGCTTTAATAACAAAGTAACAAAGAGAAAAGGAGAGAAAATGTTTCTACTCCCTGTGATAACTGTTGGGTTGTGATGACATTGTACTGTCTACATCCAAAGTGGTCTTTACTTTGGTGACTCCTTTAGTGGTTCTGTGTCAGTGGGTGGATTTCACAACTTCTCTTAAGTAGTTTTTTCTTAATAGTATGAAAACTACAACATGATCATGGACTGCTGCATTCCACCTGTACTTTATGAATAATATGAATGTTATCAGACAATGCTCATGTTTACCTGATTAAATGATCAATGTTTATTTTGATCAGCATGTAATCTAGAGCTCTTCCTGTCTGATCTGTCTAATATTTGCTAAGCTACACATTCAGTTTGGCCCTCTGATCACTAAGTGCAGGAGTGAAATGATGTGTCCAAACAGTGCTGAGGGGGATCACTGTGTAGCACTACTTCTTACTGCAGGATCACTTTACTGAGGATGGGGACTGAACACTGGGAAGCTCAGGAGGAAGTGATGACACTAGAAAGACACTGTTTCACTGTTAGATTTAGTCTGTATGTGAGAGAGAAAGAAGTGGAGGAATAATTTATTTTGCACTTGAACACACTTCCCCTCTACTGTGGATATTAGTGGGTGGAGAATTTCAGTGGAGTTCTACTGAGAGAGTTGTAGAGTTCCAGGTTATAGTTGTATGGTGATTCCACTAGACAGACTGTAGTCTGGGCTGCAGTTTTCAGTGTTCAGTACACTGTAGTTTTGTAGAGTGTATAAGATGTGTAGCAGCATTACTGCTGTAGCTGTATGTAGTGTGTTGTGGAATGCAGGTTTGTTTTTAACTGCAGATGTGTTTTTACTTCCTTTTTGGAAATGATGTGCATACGAAGTCCTGTGAAGCATTTGAGGTTCTTCTTTATTGTACTGATTCGAAGCTTTGGACTATGTCATAGAGAAATGAACTGACCAAACAGCACTGAGGGAGGTCATTTTAGGTCGCTCCCACTGGCAACCACATTTTGTCTCTATGACAATGGACTGAAACGTTCAAGTTACAATGTCGACGTTCTCACTGATGATGTGAAACTATCTGCTAGATCACTGACTGATAAAGAAGAAAGAGGACATACCAAATGACAATGTATTAAACCCTACAGGATCACTATATATGTGAGTGAGAATGTTGTCATTCTTACTTATGTGTGTCTGTGTTGGGGATAGACGTTGGTCAGAACTTCATCTGAATGCACTTCCTCTCCACTATAACTGTAGTTGTCATATTATTCAGTAGAGTGTAGTTCTGAAGCGTGTGTGTATGGTGTGTATCAGCAGTCCTGCTGTAGCTGTGTGTATTTTGTGTGTAACTCAGTAAGAATGCAGGTGTGTGTTTATCTGCTCCTTGTGCTCCATGCTGCTGATGGTGAGTGTTACCTTCTCTCTACTTCTGTAGATCATCAAATATCTACTCAGTAGCTACTTTATAAGAAACACTGAAAACATCTATAGGAGTTCAGTTAGAGACGACATCTCTGACCACGTATAAAAGGCACTTTAAAGGCACATGTGGACACTAGTGCCAATGGGTGATGTTACTGTTTCTAATAAAGTAGGTGGTGAGAATAAAATTGTGCGTGTGTGTGTGTGTGTGTGTGTGTGTGTGTGTGTGTGTGTGTGTGTTTGTGTGTGTGTGTGTGTGTGTGTGTGTGTGTGTGTGTGTGCGCGCACGTGTGTGTTGTATATTACCTGAACATGTAAGGTAGAATTTAAGATTTGGTTAGTAGGCTGCTTTCAGTTGTAAACCAAACCTTGAACTCAATGTGTCATTGTGGTGCAGTTATATCTAATTACATATAACCCATGCATATCGGATTCAGTGCTCAGACTAGAGCATAATAATCAGAGTAAAGTAAGTAGTCAGTACATGGTTGTATAGTAAATGTTACTCTGAACAATCACAAATCACTGTGTGCTTGAGATAGTTAAGCCATGTTAAAGAGAAAAGAGATGAAAAGAGTAAAGAGATGAAACTCAAATGTTGGGACATGCACATGAGGGGATTGATAGTGAAGGTCTTCTACTGGTGTGTTTCTGCAGGCTGTATACTGGAACATCAGAAGATCACAGACATCACTGCATACGCAGGAGACTCAGTACTACTGCCCTGTTCCTGCACTGACCCACAAACCAGACCTGAGAGTTTCACCTGGCAGAAACACCAAAACTCCAGTTATACAGAGATCTCCAGTGAGAGTGAACAGTACAGAAACAGAATTCAGCTGGGTACTGCTCACTCTCCAGGAAATCTCTCTCTACTCATATCACACCTGACTGAGGAGGATGAGGGAGACTACAGGTGTCAAACTAAAGGGAATAAATACAAAGACATCAAACTTTATGTTTCAGGTAAAATATTATTCAGAAACACGGACAAATTAAAATCTCCTAAGTAGATTTCGCCTGGTGGATCTCCATCATGAACTTCGCTTTTCAAACATAAATATAAATGTAATATAAATACATTCACCACACACTTTATTAGACACACATACATCACATTTTACTAAAATTCAAAAACAGGACATTTAAAAATAGAGAAACACCATTACATATTTATGTATCTAACATGTGGACCACATTATCCTCAGATATTAGTCACCAGACACCCTCTGTCACCAGTCTAGAAGAGTTAAACACAACTAACATACATTTCACCTGCCCTCACTGAACACTTTCAGTACCTCTAATAAGTGAATGTGTAGGTATAATTACAGACTGTGTCCACCTGGTGTCTTACACAGTTTGTGTGTTACCCTGCACGCAGGATATCACTGGTCAGTTTCTGACCACAGATGTCCCAGTATATGTGGATACTGAACCATTCTCCACACGTCAATCCCACTACAGTGCTGGAGGCTTGGTAGTGGGTGTTGTACTGGTATGAGTGGTTCAGGTACAGCAGTGTTACTGGATTCAGTGCTACTGGTAGGCTGAGAGTGTTCTGACAGTGAAAGATATCCAGCCAGCAGTGCTTCAGTGGTCAGACACTGATCATGACTGGAGTTGGAGGATGGTTAACACTAACTGTGTAATAGACCAGATGGGCTAGAACCACTGACTCTACAAATACAAGATTTTTCTCATCCATTCATATTTATCAAATGTGATGGAGCATAAACTATTGCATAAAGAGAGAGAGAAGGAGGGAAGCAGAGAGAGAGAGAAGGAGAGAGGCAGAGAGGGAGAGAGAGAAAGAAAAAAAAAGAAGAGCAGAGAGAAGAGTCTCCTCTCACAGCTGGTGCTGACACTGAGTTCATTAACACACACTAACACTAACACATCAGGACCAGTCTGAAGTACAAACAATCAGACCAAACCAAATTATTACACTTCACAAACTAAACTACATCACCCACTGGAACACAAACACAAGCACAAAGCAAAATGCAGCGTTATCTGGCCCATAACGTCAGTACACGGTAGCAGACGACCTGTACACAGTGACTGACATTAAACACAGAACCACGTTGACAAAGTCCAGACTCAGAGAACACAGCCTGGCCGTCCAGACCAGCCGATATAAATGTCATGGCTGCCCAGAGAACAGTGACTCTGTCAACAATGTAAATATGACACTGTAGAGACAGAGCTGCACTTCCTCACTGAATGTGAAAAATTCATCCAAATACGGCAAATTTACTTTACAAAATCTGAGACGATCCACCCCAAATTTAAGTGTCCGTCTAACACTGACAAACTGCCCATCCTACTGGGCGAAAAGAAGGAAAGCAGCGCTTTAGCTGGGTGATACATATCTGCCTGCCATAAGATGAGGGACAGTGATTAACCCACCCAAACATACACACACACACACACAGAGACTATATTACCCAGTTTATAAAAGTTACCTAACTATTTATCATTATTAACTATTTGTTATTATTAAGTATTTATTATTTTCCATCCTTATTATTTATTTATTTTCCTTTCTTTTCACTTTTACTTCTTCTAATTATTATTATTTCAGACCAATTACAGTTTCTCTTCAAGTTCTTTTATAACAGAATTCTTAATTTCCATAATTGCAAAGGTTGTAATGTTGTGTAATGTTCATGTTGTAATACCGCTTTGGCAATACTATAGTTGTATATGGTCATACCAATAAAGCTTACTGAACTGAAATGAACTGAGATAGAGAGAGAGAGAGAGAGAGAGCAAGAGAGAGAGAGAGAGAGACCCGACCCAGGAGCCCCTAATTCATTCACTCTCAGAAAATGACAGAAGGACACATTGCACCTACAGAGCCCTGCAGCTTCAGACGTAACCAACGTATCACCACCACTGACACACAGAGAACTGAACACGTCTGTTTGGCCAAACTGTACATACATCAGTTCTGTAGTACAAAATCTAAACTTGTTAAATACATAACAGTCCTGAACCTTCATTACTTATAACTGATCACACTTTTCTATTCTTGCAGAGGCTCCATGTAAACCTGTAAATCCTCCTCCAGTGGACGCTGACACAACAAGTCCAACAGCTTCAACTAAACCTACTACTACAATGACGTCTCCAAATTGTTAAATGGTTTCTTTAAATCTGTGATGTTTATGAGAATAAAAGTTATTTAATGTGTCATTTAATGTAAACTCTCAATGAAGTATAATGCCTGACTCTGTAACTTCAAACTGAGCTTGTAGAAACATATTACAGACCCATTCATGTTCTTTTCTATTTTCTTGTGTGTCAATAAGAATATGCTTTGAATGCTTGTTAAACATTCATACAATTTAATATTTAAAATGACAATTAATACATTTAAATTTAATATAAATGCTTCCCACATTCCCACATGCAGGTGCTCACACTTCTCCACTGTACACACGTCATGTCATATTAGCTGGTGTGGGGGGTTTACTGCTGTTGATGGGATTAGGAGGAGTCATCTGCTGGAGATACAGAGGTACACACACACACACACACACACACACACATACATAAATACATACATATCCACATCCATCTCACACTGAGTTAATTTTGTAGTTCAGAGACGTGAACAGACGGTGAGCAGAGAGGGACAAACAGGACAGAGGAGAGATCAGCAGACACAGGTGAGTGTCACACATCCATGTTATAATATCAGTGAACTCTGATTCAGTGCACAGATCTGTTCTACAGTGTCAAAGCTTGGATCAGTGAATGTGACTGTTTCTGCATGATTGTTCTGACATTCTGTACATGACTACAACGTTAAGATCGAAATAATGTAATTGCCAGCCAATCCCTTCATGTAACACTGACATGAGGCAAGAAACATTTGGGCCATATACAAAATAGTTTACTACATACTTATGCTGCATACTGGACTCATTATATACCGTATAATGTTTACTGTTCCCTGTAGTAGTATGATGCATAATATCCAGTGTGTACTAAAACGCAAACCATACTAAGGGGTCACGTGAACGTATGAAGTTCTACCCACTTGTGATTTACCGCCACCGTTGCATGATGAGATGCTGTACACCATGGAGACAGGCCTGGTCACATACTGGATTATTTGGCCATAGCAGTACGTCATCTGGGTATCTTTTGTGTACTGGAAAAATTCATTTTGGTCAGACTAGTTTTCAAGCTCTCTTCAGTAAGCACTCATTAACTAAAGAAAAATTGATCAACACACATTTATCATTTGTATTAAAAAGGGCAGATGATGTATGTATATGGTTACTCTGCTCAGCTACTTTATTAGGATCACCTTTACACTACATCCAGTTATCTTCTAGCTGCGTTATATACCTGTGTACAGTTCCACAGGCTTGTGTATAAACTTCAGACACACTGCTTTTCTTGTTACACACTCATACATGCTCTAAAGACACTACCACTGCAGAGACACTTCTTTGTTTAGAGTGGTCCACCATTCAGGTAGGATCCATTCAGCAGTGCTCCAGTGGTCACCCAGTAAACAGTGGTGCACACCTGCAAGATATGTGCACATATTAAATTACAGACTGCAGGTGATTTCTGTGTCTTTATAAAAGTGGCCGGTGAGTGTTTAAATGTTTGTGAATGTATAAACAGATTACACACGTGCTGCCATAAATTAGATTTACATGCGCAGTTATGGATTAAATGTATATTACAATTAACACCCATTAACACCTCTGCAATACAATACATTTATTATATTAACACTTGTATTAATCCACTCAACAGGGTGTGCATTAGTCTGTATGTGTGTTAATATTTTGTAATTGTGATATTTTCTGCAGGATGATGTGATGTATTCTACTGTAGCCCAAATTAACACCACCAGACCAGCACCCAGAGCAATGGATAATGGAGATAATACAGAATATGCCAGGATCAAACTAAATTAACAAACTTAAATTCACACACACGGGTATACGTGCACACACACACACACACACAGGGACTTTTATTGTATGGTATCTAGCCAATGAACTGTTATGTTCTTCTGTCTTGGTTTCAGTGCTGACTTTGTATAATTTGCTGTATTTTACTAATTAACTGCTAATTAGTTACTTCAGGTGTGGTTTCAGACTGGCATAAGTTAGGAATTGTAGGTGGAGGACTAACAGTAACAGGGGCAGGACTAAGACTGATAACATTACAGTGTAGCCACTCCAAGAACCAGAGTACTTGGGTTTTATTCCTTTTGGGTTCATCTTCTGCTTGGGAAAGGAGGCTAACCGCTAAATGACACCTGAGCAATGCATACAACTAGTTTCTCCATACAGGTGTCTTGAAGCTGTCATCACCAACAAAGGCTTTTGTACAAGTATTAAATAAATTTCAATAAGCATGTTCCATACTTTTTCCCTGTGTCACTTCTCATTATTACACATAATTTATGGGCATCTATGGTTTGATTTCGTTGCATGTGTGGATTGGATGGGTTGTTACCGACATCTGGTGAGAATTTCATGTCAATAGCACCTTTAGAAATATATTTACTTAGAAAATTGGTGACGTGTTCAATACTTATTTCACCCGCTGTATGAGAGTGCCACTGTTGTTGTCCCATGTTTTATGTTAATAAACATCTTTCACAGACGAGGGGGTCTGCACGTCCTGGTCCACACCCATCAGCACTCGGGCCACCAACGTGGCTCGATATCTTTGTCGGATATAAATGGAGGC
This sequence comes from Electrophorus electricus, assembly GCF_041902795.1. NCBI lineage: Eukaryota > Metazoa > Chordata > Actinopteri > Gymnotiformes > Gymnotidae > Electrophorus > Electrophorus electricus. The sequence goes on from NC_137498.1 coordinate 9,167,801, forward strand.
CAATACTGGAGGGAGAGGATGAGGAAGAGCAACCATCACTGATGAGATCTGGGCTACTTTGGTTGACCAAATAGTTAAGCATGGGTTGTGTTTCAGAAGAGCTGAGCAGGGGTCCAGCCTAATCTAAGTCACTACACTATAGTCAGTGTCCCTGAGCAGCACATGAGTGATGTCACAATGTGTGCAGCCATTAGCCAGAATGATGTCATTCATCATCATGTCACTCTTGGTCCCTACAACTGCCCACGTCATCACCTTCCTCCATACACTACACAACACACTCATTCCCCATCACCAGGGGACTGGACCAGAGCAGTCCAGGTTTGTTGTTGTCTACAATAACAAGTTTCTGCCAGGCTGTGCCACTTGATTGCTGTAACAGCTGGAGTGCCGCAGGGCGCGGAGCAGGACGCACAGACTCCCTCGACTTTGACAGACATTTATTGATACTTAACGCTTACGACGACGGCACTCACACAACATAAACGGATAATACGAATACACGTAACACTGCAGGAACACTAACGACGGCAACACGAAAATATACGTTTAACATGAATACACGTAGGACTAGCAACACAAACAATGACCAACACTAATGCACACACCAACAGGGGTTTAAATACACACAGACACACACAACATTAAACCAGGGGCAGGTGTGTGCCATCAGCTTCACTGCATGCGGTGGGCCGTACTGCATATAGCGACTGGTCTGTACCAATAACTACTGTACTACATAAAACAAAAAATCTATCCAGCAGCAGGATCTGCAGTTCTACTTCTGTCTGTTTCTAGTTACATCTTCTGTTTGTATTTGTATTTCATGCCTGTAGTTAATGACTCTTGTCTTCTGTCCTGTTTAGGTTCTAGTCAGTTATATACCCATATTACACACGACTTGTTTAGTTTCCTTATTTAGTTACTACTGTTCTCATTTGCTCTAGAGAGAGGGGGAGAAAGAGAAAGAGGGAGAGAGAGAGTAGGAGGGAGGGAGAGAGAGGGGAAGATGGAGAGAGAAAAGGAGGGAGGGGAGGAAGGCAGAGAGGGAGGGAAGGAGAGAGAGAAAGGAAGAAATAGAGAGAGAATGAGGGATGGAGAGAGAAGGAGAGAAGGAGGGAGGGAGCGAGGGTGGGCAGAGGGGGAGAGAGAGAAGGAGGGAGGGAGAGAGACAATCTATAAGCAGACATTTACATCTTATAACTTGATGGTCATGCATCCATCTATTTGAAAATCTCTTAGTGATTTCCAGTACCATCATCATTTGGCTGGTACCATCAGTACCATCAGGTGACTGGACCTGGAGCAATTAAGTATGTCATATATAATAATTAAGTATGTCATATATAATAATTAAGTATGTCATATATAATAATAATGGAGTATGTCATATGTAATAACAGCCATTTTACATGTACATGTGCAGCCATGTTTAATAGTGAAGGCCTTTATCCTGTGTGTTTCTGCAGGCTGCATGTTGGTAGGGAATCTGAGGACAGACGTCATCACTGCATACACAGGAGACTCAGTACTGCTGCCCTGCTCCTGTACTGACCCACACGCCAAACCTGAGAGTTTCACCTGGAGGAAACGCAGCACAGGAAGACAAACATGGGACGTGATCACCAGTGAGAGTGAACAGTACAGAAACAGAGTTCAGCTGGGTACTGCTCACTCTCCAGGAAATCTCTCTCTACTCATATCACACCTGACTGAAGAGGATGAGGGAGAATACTGGTGTTATTTTAACCAGTGGAACTATAAATACATCAGACTCACCATTAAAGGTAAAACACTGTATGTGATCCAAATCTAACTGCAAATGATAAATCCAGCTTTAAGGTTTTCTTAGGTATCCACACTAACAAAGTCTTGGTTGTCTGAGTTACTTGTAGACTTTCTGCTGTCATATTTGTTGTTGTGCTGTCATCTGTGCACATTAGCAGTAACGTTTAGTTCAGTGATGGTCAAATACTCCTTTAATTGTAACAAATATCTTGGGCAGTTCAAGTAAGAATGTCTCAGGTTTTTAACACACATGCTTCTTTGTTTTGGTTTTTCTGTTCCGACCCCTCGTTTGTTTTTTGTCACTGTTTTCATCTTTGTCTAGTTTGCATTCGTTCCTCTTTGTATAAATATCCCTTGTTTTATCATCTTGGTTGTGGGTATCTGAATTTGCGCTCTCGTCCTTCTGTGAGTTTATTGTTGTTTGGTAATGTTATTAGCCTGCTCGTTATTCTAGTGTTTACTGTTTAACTTTCTTCTTGGTAATGATGTGCAGACGAAGTCCTGTGAAGCGTTTGAGGTTCTTCTTTATTGTACTGCTGAATGATTCGAAGCATTGGAGCATTGAAAGCTGGTGACAAAACAGCGACACCTGGTGCTTTTCAGAAATTATAGCAGCCATAGATTCAAAACTGCGCAGCATTATAAACAATACAACACTCCACCGCCTTCATATGTCATAAAAAAAATGGATGATCAGTAATGATGTTTAGTCATTAAATTCTGAAATCATTTGTTTAAAATCATTGTTTCCCTTTTATGTAAAAACAACAGGTTGGCGTTATGAAACGTTTACTCCACTTTTGACTTCTATAATTAGCACATTTCCAATTTTTTTTAGTAAAAAGATAAAGCTTCCAAGTTATAGGACACTGCCAAACTTATGAAACAGTCTCAACCTTATCCTGTGCTTCAGTGACATCTGAAGCTTCGACCATCGTTAGTCACGTGTTGTTAGTAACTTTAGTGGTAATATTAATGGTAATATTAACTTTAGTGGTAATAGTAAATGATACAAGCTTCGGTACACTGTGTGATACGAGCTTCGATGCCTTAGTATTAAATGTTACATCACAATTTTATTGTTTCTGCACAGTTCCTGTATCGTTTTTCTCCCTTTTTGTTGTTCCATTTAGTCAGTGTTTAGTTTGCATCATTTGGTTAATTTTGCCATTGTGTCCACCTGTTTTGCAAATTAGGAACTTTCATTTACACATGTGCATCAAGTCCTGTCTGCCTCTGCGTTACATTATCGTTCTGAAAACTGCACAGTGTGCAGATCATTAATGTAGGTGGACCAGCTGGATCAAAATCACTAATGTGTTCTTATTTTAGATTTTTGATTTGAAACATCTAAAATAAGAGGCAAGGCTTTGCTATGACAAGTTGTCAGTGTTGATGTCAGTTTGACATTACAAGTGACATATTTGGAGCTTCTGTTACTGTAATTATTTACCCGTCCCACTTACAAACAGCCAACATCAGCGGTGCAGGCAAAGGTTTAATGCACATAAAACTACAAAATGTATCTGATTCCAAATTATGCCAGTAATTATAATTTATATTAAGAAGAGAATGCTCTACTGCATTGTCTAGCATGTGTTATGAGAATATGCATCACGACCTTTCTAAAATTCCTCAGTCTTAATACATCCTGCTTTGTCAGAGGTTCTGTCAACCTAACATAGGATTTGACCAACTAAACTTACAGTGCAGAGATTGGATACTTTACAGGAAACTGGTGTCAGCACTCTAAATATATAGAAAAATATAGCTTGCTCTTCACTCAGCCTCAATCCACCAGTGCAGAGAATTTTGAGTACACCTTTGGATTTCCTCTCTCTTAATAAATTATCAGTGATTAACATCATCTGCGAGCGTCTGGACTCCATCAGTCTCATTACAAATACTACACGGAGAGCCGAGCTTCATGAGTTCAATGTAGCAAAGAGTTAATTAGCATAACAGAAGAGAAGTAGATACACAATAGAATAGAATAGATATTATAATGAAACCAATTAGAATAAAATAGATATTATAATGAAACCAATTAGAATAAAATAGATATTATAATGAAACTGTAAATAAGTTACAGAAATGTGGCACAGAAAATACTTCCTAAATGTTACCTAAGTGCCAGATGGATTGAGAGAAAGACAACATGGACATTAAAGAAGGTGAAGTGGGTGGCCAGGCCAGGAACAGTAGAGCATGTCTGCTGGGGCATCCAAGCAGAAAAAAGAGAGAGAGAAGGAGAGACAGAAAGAATGTGACTGAGAGAGAGCATGACAGAGAGAGAGAGAGGGAGAGCACAAGCCCAAGGGAGAGATTTCTCCAAATGTACGTCTTCAGTCCACCAACTCTGCTCCAGCTCCACTCTCAGCTCTGCTCCAGCATTAACTCCATATGGTTCAGAATTTCTTTAGTCTGATCTTGATTGATCAACAGCAGAGTTTGTCCAACACTGACTAATCAAAGAGTGACCACATACGAGCAGCATCCCTGTCATAGCACATCCGAGAGGAACCCACAGCTGGTAGAGTGGTTTACTGTCCTGAATAACAATTGATGAATAACAATATCTCTGCAAGAGACCGCAGATGACCACAACAGTTGGGGCAAACAAGAACAAGACTTCATAGTTGAGAGTTTGGCCTACACATATAAATATGTTATGATTTTCTTGGTTGAAATGACATAGTATGCCATGACAAATGACATTGTAGTTCAGTCTCTCTCAGTGTACACATATCTCAGTTACCTGTATGAGGGCATTATGGAATTTGTAGTTCATGAAGCATTTATGTACAAAGTCTTGTAATTTTGCTCTTTTTTTAATCTTAATTTTGTAGCTGGTTAGGTTGAGGCTTTAAATTAGAATTTTCTGGAATGTCTATGGAAATACTGACCAATATGCTTCCGGATCCAAGACTGTTGAATAAATGTGTGATCACTGTTCTTCCTCTGACATATGCTGCCTGCTAAGGCATCTTATTTAGGTTCAATTTAAAGGCAGCATCAGACACTAAATCTGCAGTATAAATAATCTTTCACACCGAACACGAGAAAAATCTGCCTGGTGAAAAACCTCATTCACTTGAAGGGGCAAGAGCTTTACTTGCTTCTTTCTGAAAGAAAAGCAGCTGCTATTCTTATACTAATTATTAAAACAATGTCACAAGTAGTGTTAGCTGTTTTCTGAAGGACTACGTTCCCCAAAATTACACGATACCAAGACCGCCCATAATCCCCTCATTTTGCTCCACCCATGTGAAAACATGAGCGAGGTGGCAGTTAGATGTGACCGACGCTTAAGTCTTCATACATGATGGGAATGGAAATCTAATTAGAATGGGAATCTAACTGGATCATTTCTGTTACTCAGACCTTTGCCTGTACAGACAACACCAGACCCCTCACTAGACACACAGACAAACTCAGTGAGATCAGGTGGAAAACTGAACAAACATCAGCACTTCAAGAATCTGTAGCATTTGTTGTATGTACCACTTGATTGCTGTAACAGCTGGAGTGCTGCAGGGCGCGGAGCTGGACGCACAGACTCCCTCGACTTTGACAGACATTTATTGATACTTAACGCTTACGACGACGGCACTCACACAACATAAACGAATAACACGAATACATGTAACACTGCAGGAACACTAACGACGGCAACACAAACATATACGTTTAACATGAATACACGTAGGACTAGCAACACAAACAATGACCAACACTAATGCACACACCAACAGGGGTTTAACTACACACAGACACACACAACATTAAACCAGGGGCAGGTGTGTGCCATCATGGGGGCGTGGTTACAAAACAAAAAATCATTTCAACTGCACGCAGTGATTCAGTGCTACTGGTAGGCTGAGAGTGTTCTGACAGTGAAAGATATCCAGCCAGCAGTGTTTCAGTGGTCAGACACTGATCATGACTGGAGTTGGAGGATGGTTAACACTAACTGTGTAATAGACCAGATGGGCTAGAACCACTGACTCTACAAATACAAGATTTTTCTCAACCATTCATATTTATCAAATGTGATGGAGCATAAACTATTGCATAAAGAGAGAGAGAAGGAGGGAAGCAGAGAGAGAGAGAAGGAGGGAGGCAGAGAGGGAGAGAGAGAAAGGAAAAAAAAATAAGAGCAGAGAGAAGAGTCTCCTCTCACAGCTGGTGCTGACACTGAGTTCATTAACACACACTAACACTAACACATCAGGACCAGTCTGAAGTACAAACAATCAGACCAAACCAAATTATTACACTTCACAAACTAAACTACATCACCCACTGGAACACAAACACAAGCACAAAGCAAAATGCAACGTTATCTGGCCCTAAAACGTCAGTACACTGTAGCAGACGACCTGTACACAGTGACTGACATTAAACACAGAACCACGTTGACAAAGTCCAGACTCAGAGAACACAGCCTGGCCGTCCAGACCAGCCGATATAAATGTCATGGCTGCCCAGAGAACAGAGACTCTGTCAGCAATGTAAATATGATACTGTAGAGACAGAGCTGCACTTCCTCACTGAATGTGAAAAATTCATCCAAATATGGCAAATTTATTTTACAAAATCTGAGACGGTCCACCCCAACTTTAAGTGTCTGTCTAACACTGAAACTGCCCATCCTACTGGGCGAAAAGAAGGAAAGCAGCGCTTTAGCTGGGCGATACATATCTGCCTGCCATAAGATGAGGGACAGTGATTAACCCACCCAAACACACACACACAAACACACGCACACACACACACACACACACACACACACACACACACACACACACACGCACACACGCACACACACAAACAGACTATATTACCCAGTTTATAAAAGTTACCTAACTATTTATTATTATTAACTATTTATTATTATTAACTATTTATTATTTTCCGTCCTTATTATTTATTTCTCTTTCTTTACACTTCTTCCCTTTTACTTCTTCCAATTATTATTATTTCAGACCAATTGCAGTTTCTCTTCAAGTTCTTTATCATAACAGAATTCTTAATTTCCATAATTGCAAAGGTTGTAATGTTGTGTAATGTTCATGTTATAATACTGCTTTGGCAATACTAGAATACTATAGTGGTATATGGTCACGCCAGTAAAGCTTACTGAACTGAAATGCACTGAGAGAGAGACAGAGACAGAGAGAGAGAGCGAGCCCTGCAGCTTCAGACGTCTCCAAATGGTTATAAGACATTCAGTCCATCAACTACCAATGCCGGTAACACGCATTGGTTTAACGAGTGTGGGGCAGGATGCAAGCATGAGTTAGCCTGGTGTGATGTGTTCTTTTTTGTTTGTTTTTTTTTTTTAATGAAAATGAAAGCACACATGAACGTACTGTGCTAATGTTGCATACACAATGTCATACAAGCGATTAAGGCAAAATAACATTAGTCGTTGTACAGGATTGGGCTTTATAGGGTAAATAATGAGGGTGAGACTAGACCCAGGTGACGGGGGTAAGTGAAAGGAGAAACACAGGACCCCTGTGTGAGGGCATGAACAACACAAAGCATGTGGAGGAACAAAAACAAACAAAGGAGCACATGGGGAGGAGGATGGTGGTGAGGGGTGTTACAGTAGCACCCACACCCCCCTTAACACGGGGCTCCTGTGTGATGGTGGTGAGGGGTGTTACAGTAGCACCCACACCCTCCTTAACACGGGGCTCCTGTGTGATGGTGGTGAGAGGTGTTACAGTAGCCCCCACACCCCCCTTAACACGGGGCTCCTGTGTGATGGTGGTGAGGGGTGTTACAGTAGCACCCACACCCCCCTTAACACGGGGCTCCTGTGTGATGGTGGTGAGGGGTGTTACAGTAGCACCCACACCCTCCTTAACACGGGGCTCCTGTGTGATGGTGGTGAAGGGGTGTTACAGTAGCACCCACACCTCCCTTAACACGGGGCTCCTGTGTGATGGTGGTGAGGGGTGTTACAGTAGCACCCACACCCTCCTTAACACGGGGCTCCTGTGTGATGGTGGTGAGGGGTGTTACGGTAGCACCCACACCCCCCTTAACACGGGGCTCCTGTGTGATGGTGGTGAGGGGTGTTACAGTAGCACCCACACCCTCCTTAACACGGGGCTCCTGTGTGATGGTGGTGAGGGGTGTTACAGTAGCACCCACACCCTCCTTAACACGGGGCTCCTGTGTGATGGTGGTGAGGGGTGTTACAGTAGCACCCACACCCTCCTTAACACGGGGCTCCTGACGTGCATAACAGTTGACAAGGGAGCCTGAGCCCGGCGTCACACAGCAGGGTCTGGAGAACCTGGACAAGGACAGGTGGGAAAGGAGGAAAAAAAGGGGCAAGTCCATCGGGTGAGGGGTGGAAACAGGACTTTGTACCACAACCAGAGACCTGACAGCAGGCTGGACAGGAGACGAGTGGGTTCCAGCTTGGGCAGTGGGATGGACGGGAGCCCGGCTGAGAGTAGGAGCACGGGATACGGGATAACAGGAACCGAACCACAGCTGGGATTGGGACAGTTACAAAGACATGAATGGGGACAGACAAAGGCAGACACTGGGATTGGTAGGGTAACAATGAAAAGTCGTGTCAGTCCAAGCACAACAGAGATGTGACAGGAGGTGGCCAGGCCAGGAATGAGGGAGAATGTCTGCAGAGAGAGAGAGAGAGAGAGAGAGAGAGAGAGAGAGAGAGAGAGAGAGACACTAACAAATGCCTGGAACTCCAGTGCACACTGACAAAACAAGTCCAACAGCTTCATTCTAAACCTACTACTACAATAACATCTGAAAATGGTTAAAGGACTACAAATGTAGTCTTAATGACATTGACAATGTCAACTTTTATTAATTACTAATAATATTATCAATATTAATCAATATCAATATTGTCAACTCTGTCAAGTATAATGCCAAAATTTGTAATTTCAGATTGTAGCAATGCAGAGACTCATTCATGCTCCATCCTCTTTGTTTTTGTGCCAAAAAAACATTTATATTGAATGCTTGTTATAAAAATCATACAATATAATATTAAAAGTGACAAATAACACATCACATTTTAATTCTGCTTCCTACATTCCCACATGCAGGAAATGCAGACAATTCTCCAGTATACACACGTCATGTCATCTTAGCTGGTGCGGGGGGTTTACTGATGTTGATGGGATTAGGAGGAGTCATCTGCTGGATACAGAGGTACACACACACACACACACACACACACACACACACACAAACACACTCCTATTCAAGTTCACAGACAATAACAGGTCTCATTGTGAAGTTCTCTGTGCAATATTATCCAGTAATACAGACCTCTGCTCACCTGGTAGACAGGTAGTGCACAGTGCTGATAACACACTGTCATGGGTTTGCTTCCCAGAGGGCACACATACTGATAAACATGTGAGATGCTCTTGATAATAAAATCTGTATATAAATAAATACATACATATCTGTCCATCTCACACTGAGTTAATTTTGTAGTTCACAGATGTGAACAGACGGTGAGCAGAGAGGGACAAACAGGACAGAGGAGAGATCAGCAGACACAGGTGGGTGTCACACATCCATGTTATAATATCAGTGAACTCTGATTCAGTACACAGATCTGTTCTACAGTGTCAGAGCTTGGATTATTGATTAATTTCTGCCTGTTAAGACCCAGTGAAAGTCATGCAGGTACTCGTGAGAGGTCATGTGTTTCTGAAAGTATGGAAAAACTTTAAGGGCCTTATTCTTGTGTGCACAGAGAACTTCACTACAGTCTTTACTGCAGTGCACACAGTCGATTCTGATTGCTAAATTATGACAGACAGTATGACATCATCTAATATGCTGTAGTTTAGCAAAGCAGTTAATTGTTTAATATTCTGTAGTTTCACAGAGTAGTTGTTATTTGCCTAATGTGCTGTAGTTTACCAGTGACTTTTCAGCAGTCATTCATTTATGACTGTTGCAGCTAGAGATGTTAAGCATTGCTTATGTGTGTGTGTGTGTGTGTGTGTGTGTGTACGCTATATGCTTGATGATAACTTTATTATGATCACCTGCTCTATAGCAGTACCTTTATGCTACTGGGCCTTTTTAGACGCCTCACTGCACTCAGAAGTAACTTCTGAATCAACCAAAGTAGTAGAAAAGCGCCGGAAAATAATGTAATTGCCGGCCAATCCCTTCATGTAACACCGACATGAGGCAAGAAACCTTTGGGCTATATACAAAATAGCTTACTACATACTGTATGCTGCATACTGGACTCATTATATACTGTATACTGTTTACTGTTCCCTGTAGTAGTATGATGCATAATATCCAGTGTGTAAAAAACACAAACCCAACAACACAAACACAAAAAGGTCATGCGAACGTATGAAGTTCTACCCACTTGTGATTTACCACCACAGTTGCATGATGAGATGCAGTACACCACAGAGACAGGCCTGGTCACGTACTGGATTAATTGGCCGTAGCAGTATGTCATCTGGGTATATTTTGCGTACTGGAAAAATTCATTTTGGTCAGACTAGTTTCCAAGATCTCTTCAGTAAGCACTCATTAACTAAAGAAAAATTGATCAACACACATTTATCATTTGTATTAAAAAGGGCAGGTGATGTATGTATGTGGTTACTCTCCTCAGCCACTTTATTAGGATCACCTTTACACTACATCGTTATCTGCTAGCTGCATTATATACCTGTGTGCAGTTCCACCGGCTTGTGTATAAACTTCAGACACACTGCTTTTCTTGTTACACACTCATACATGCCCTAAAGACACTACCACTGCAGAGACACTTGTTTGTTGAGAGTGGTCTACCATCCAGGTAGGATCCATTCAGCAGTGCTCCTGTGGTCACACACTAAACAGTGGTGCACACCTGTAAGACATGTGCACATATTAAATTACAGACTGCAGGTCTTTATTAAAGTGGCTGGTGAGTGTTTAAATGTTTGTGAATGTATAAAACAGATTACACACATGCTTGCATAAATTATATTTACATGTGCATTTATGGATTAAATGTATATTAAAATTAACACCTCTGCAATACAATACATTTATTGTATTAACACTTGTATTAATCCACTCAACAGGGTGTGCATTATTCTATATGTATGTGTGCTAATATTTTGTAATTGTGATCTTTTCTGCAGGATGATGTGATGTATTCTACTCTAGCCCATATAAACACCACCAGACCAGCACCCAGAGCAATGGATAATGGAGATAATACAGAATATGTCAATATCAAACTAAATTAACAAACCTGAACACACACACACACACACACACACACACACACACACACACACACACACACACACACACACACACACACACACACAGACTTTTATTGTATGGTATCTAGCCAGTGAAGTGTAGTTATGTTCTTCTGTCTTGGTTTCAGTGCTGTCTTTGTATAATTTTCTGTATCTATTGGTAATTGCTAATTAACTTCTAATTAGTTACTCCAGGTGTGGTTTCAGACTGGCATAAGTTAGGAATTGTAGGGGAGGACTAACAGTGACAGGGGCAGGACTAAGACTGATAACATTACAGTGTAACCACTCCAAGAACCAGAGTACTTGGGTTTTATTCCTCTTGATTTCATCTTCTACATGGGAAAGGAGGCTAACTGCTAAATCTAAATGTTAAATGCTGTAAACGTCAATTAAAATTTTCTCAGTCTGCAACTATAATTGTGACTCCTACAAGTATCATTTCCTACAAGTATCAAATGTCTGTACAATAATAAAAACAATTTATTATGTTTTATTACATTATGGATTTTTTCAGCAGAATGGTTTTTCTTCATTTTATTTGTGTATCTCTGTTGAAGCATTTTTGGATGTTTAATCTTTAAATTGTAGCACATTTTTATGTTAAGCAGGTCATTTTATAGTCAAATACCGTCCCTTGTCTGTACGCATCACTTCCACTGTGAGAGTCTATTGCTGTTTCATAAATAAAGAGCCAAAGCAGGACAGAGAGTTGTGGTTTCTGTTTATACCCACTGATAACCACATACATCATGAAGGTGTGTGTGGTGTAGTTCACTGACAGCAGTTGGATGTCACTGTCTGTTACTTTCTCTTTAGGACCAGGGTTGAACTCCAAAGTAGAGCAGATGGTTCTGCAGAATTGTACACAGTGTGAAACCAGATCAGTGACATGGAAACAGTCTCACTCAGACCTTTTTTCCCCAAACAGGTGACTCTGGTCCAGTTCTTGGTGTGAAAGGGTTTATATGTAGGCTGGTCATAGGAGGTAGTTGCTTAGGGCAGTAGAGCTGCATTGAAAAGGTTCTGCAAAATGAATTTATTTTGCTGTTGTAGCTGAGGCAGTTGGCTTGCTACAGCTTTATATGACATTATTACCTATATACTTATACTAAAATATAAATATTAGGAGTGCAGTGGTATGTGTTTTCATCCCAAATCACCCCATACACATTACAGTTCACTGTATGCAGTCATACAGAGAAAACACAGTAGTCTAAGTGTGAAGGCTAATGAACATAATGTGGAATCAAACTTCACATCTGCGATTTCCACTCCAAACCTTAAGCTGTAATCTATGAGCAAGTTAGCAACATGCTAGGCTAAATGTCGCTCAAGCTCGTTAGCGACATTTACTGAATCGTTAACACTATGAGCTGTTTCTTTCAAATCACCTGTGTGGGAAAGTTTCCCAGCAACCTGAGTGGTGGACGAGGACAGTGTGTTGGTGTTGTAGGGTGTGTGTGCTAAAACACATGAACATGCACATTCAACAGCATCACCCAGATGTGGCAGTTGTGTTTGTTGCTTTTGTCCTGTTGCACCAAACAGTGATGCCTAAATGGAGTGTGAAGAAGATCTCTTACAAGTAAGGTGCTTTTCAGGATGTGGAACTTGGAATCTTCTTCATATATGTATATATAATATCTGAAGAAGTTATATTTATTTCTGAGGTGGTTATTAGTAATGAGTGGAAATGTGCTCACTTGTTTATTTTTGTTTATTTATTCCTCACTTGGTTATTCTGTGTATGATTCAGCTCTTGGTCACTACACACTTGATCAGGAAGGCTGGACAGCCCACACACACACACACACACACACACACACACACACACACACACACACACACACACACACGACCATGTTACTTTTTGAGATTCATGAACTTTAAGTTCTGCTGTGATCCAGCTCTGAACCTCATGGTTTAATCAATAAATCACTAACTGACTCATGAGGGATTCTGAGGAACAATGTCATATTCACTCCAGTGACACTGATGTTTCAGAGAAAGCTAGATGCTCGAGGATAAAATGAAATGTGATTTTAATCAGAAAAGGATAATCCAACACAGTCAAACTCAGGCAAGGATCAGAACCAGTACTATAGGATAAACAGAGCCAGGGAGCATCACAGAAAGGAACTAAAGTCCAGGTTGAAATCCAGAGAGACAAAATATCCAGGCAGACAAATCCAGGAGGGGCACAAAACAGAAGTAAGCAATCAGAAATAGTTCAGAAATACAGAAAGCCAATATATAACATTTAAAACATTTAACTCACACTTTTATCCAAAGTAACTTACAGTTATAACTGAATACAATTTAAGCGATTGAGGATTAAGGGCCTTGCACAGAGGCCCAACAGTGGCAACTGGCAGCTTTCTAATTACTAGCTGAGTACCTTAACCACTGAGCTAACACTGCATATCACTCCATATGCACAGACATTACTTCCACTCTAATGACCTCAGCAGCTTTCTTCATTTAACCAAGCGTTTGGGTTTCCGCAGGATTATCAAGAAATGAGATACTCCGCTGTAATCTGTAAAGGCATTGGGAACGCAGCACACACTCAGGTGTGTCATACTCTGAACAGACTGATATTAAATGTTCAATTCATTTATTTATTCTTTTGTTGACATATTAAGGACTCACTAGCTGCATTAAGTCCATATAACTGCAACTTCCTAAACAGAGTGTCACATGAATATGACATTTTTGAATGGTGTATCATAATAAATAAAATCAAATTTATTTATGTAGTGCTTTTTAAAACAGAAATTGTCACAAAGCAGTGTTACAAATGTCCGAGTCCAAGCCCCCAGTGGCAAGGAAAAACTCCCTAGAGCATGAAGAAGAAACCTTGACTCGAAGGTGGGGCCCATCCTCCTCTGGCCGACAACAGTCACCACAATAATAACAATTTTAAGACAAAAGTAAAAAACTAATAATACAATTTAAAAAATAAGCAATTAATGTCTAGTCCAGTTTTCTAGATGTCCTAGTCTTGTCCCGATGGAGTGCACGTGTCCGAAACCCATCCGCAAGAGAACGTCCTTTAACGTCCATCAAGTAGTTGGCTGGGGTGGAGGTGTGGTGGGCTACAGCAAGGGACATCAGTGGGTGGAGGGAGTAGCCATGGCAGCTGAGATGGGTGTAGGCTCAATAACATCATGACATCAGGGGTAGGTGAACCTCGGCAGAAAGAGAGACTAAATTATTAGGCATGTCCAGGTACGAGAGTGTGAAAATGAGGGACTGTTTCTTAGTGAGAATGCTGGTGAGATTTAATTTTCTCTCCACTTTGTTTTATTCACAAAAGGTGACTTTGCAAAAAATGTTTTTGGTCACACACTTAGAAACACACACACACACACACACACACACACACACACGTTCATATATAATTAATGAGGTTCTGACTGGGTCATCACCTCTTGTTTAATCTAATTTAATGAGCAATGAGAGACTGGTGGAGAGCAAACCAACACACATAAAAGCTGTGGTTGAAAAATCAGGGTTATTCCACTAAATATTGATTTGGGAATTATTATTTTTATTAGTGTTGTTTAAAAATTAATGTAAACTTGTTTTCTTTGCATTTTTGAGGTCTGTAAACATTGCATCATTTTTGTTATTTTGCCAGATGTTATGTTCTGCAAATGACAATATTTGTATTTGGAAATTTGGGAAAAATGTGTGAACCCCTAGCAAATCATGTTTATGAACTACCAGCGAAAGCCTGTGTGTGCTTTCTAGTCTGTCAGTCTAAACAGAGAAAACACAGTGTGAGTAGGAAACAGGTTTGTGCAGGAAACAGCTCCACCCTGTGGCCACACCATGCATGTGCATTTCACAGGGACAGCAGCTGGGTCAGAGTGGGTGTGTGCGCTGTGAAGTGAAGTTATAACAGAGTAACAGCAAGTCTTCTCAGGACCCACGTGGCAAGTTCAAGAGGTTTTATTGTCATTTCAGCTATATACAAGTACACAACAAAAACGAGACAATGTTCCTCCAGGACCATGGTGCAACATAAAAACAACAGTGCAACAGACCACATGCTACACAAGTGCAAACAGCCCAATATAGTGCAAAATGTCATTAAATAAACATTAAATAAACAATAATGTGTTTGGTTTTGTGAAACTGCTGATGAGAACATTAAAGAACAGAAGAGGTCTGGCCAAGCTCATTTGTTCCCAGTTCCTCTCTGCTGGGTGGACATTAGGGTCTGTTGGACTGAAGTACTGCTGAGAGAGTTCTGGAGTCAGTGTGTGTCCACAGTGGTGGTGGAGTTCTGGGTGTAGAGTTGTCAGTGTGTGCTGGGAGGTCAGTGGTGTTTTCAGTTTGTGTTTTCTCTTCACTGTGCTTCATCTCACTGAAGGTGAGTGTGAAATTCTCTCTTAATGCTGAGTGATATGAAACTACATTTTATATGAAACTGTACATTTATGTGTGAGTCGGTGAGTCTTTCTCATCTTTCCTCTCATCAAAATTTGATTCAATGTTTGCTTCACAAATAATCATTGGTCACTCCTGCATTTTGTGACTTAATTTTAAATACACAATAAAGCTTCAAAAGGATTACCCTGATTACCTTAATTTACTGTTTAATTTACTGTTTAATTTATGTTTCTGCAGGCTGCACTCTGGTAAAGAGTAGAAGAACATTACATATCCGAGCACATGTAGGAGACTCAGTACAGCTGCCCTTTTCCTGCACTGAACCACACAGCAGACCTGAGAGTTTTACCTGATATAAACACCAAAACTCCAGTTATACTGAGATCTCCAGTGAGACTGAACAGTACAGAAACAGAGTTCAGCTGGCTACTGCTCACTCTCCAGGAAATCTCTCTCTACTCATATCACACCTGACTGAAGAGGATGAGGGAGACTACAGGTGTTTTATTAATGGGAGTGAATGCACAGACATGCAACTCACTGTTACAGGTAAAAGGCATCACATCTCTATTTCTACTGACTTAACAAAACTCATTTTATACTAAACTGTATGTTGCTTTTTTAAACATACACTGCAAATGTCTTTGCCATCTCATTGTAGGTCAACACTATTAACATTCTAAAGATCACCATGGAGTTGTATTTCTTAATCACATGATTATTATGATTACATGACAGTTTATTTGAACTGTGTGTCTATAATGATTTGCTTTGGTTCCTGTGTGTTCCACTGACTGCACATCCACAGCTGGACAGACGAATCTACAGGGTCATGTGGGAGGGTCTGTTCTACTGCCCTCTCCTGGACTGCACTACACACCAAACCACACACTCTTAAAGGGACCTTCCAGAGACAAAGAAATCTACCCCACTGACCAGACTCAGCGTTACACAGGCAGAGTTCAGCGGCTCAGTTATTCTCCAGGAAATGTGTCTCTACTCGTATCACAACTGACTGAGGAGGATAAAGGAGTGTATGTGTGTTCCCTGAACAGTAATGTTGTCAGGAGAGTGTTACTTGATATTACAGGTAAATGAACCTGCTGCTGTTTTCATTTAGTCCATATGCAGTTTTGAGATGAACAGAGATTTAATGTTCTCTCTCTTTCTCTCTCTCTCTCTCTCTCTCTCTCTCTCTCTCTCTCTCTCTCTCTCTCTCTCTCTCTCTCTCTCTCTCTCTCCCCACTTTCACTACAAACTCTACTCCAGTGACCAAAGTCCAGACTAGACCAATACCTTCAACCACATCATATCAAGCACCTACTGGAACACACAATACAGAGACCCCAGATAAAGGTAAGAGGTCATAGTTCTGATGTGTTTTGATAAGATGTGAAGATACAATGTGAAAGCTCGGCTGTGTCTTTAGTGAAATAGTAACATTTATTCACATTTTATTTGTTACACATGCACACATTCTCTCTCTCTCTCTCTCTCTCTCTCTCTCTCTCTCTCTCTCTCTCTCTCTCTCTCACACACACACACACACACACACACACACGTTCCCTCCTTATTTATATTTTCCCATTTACAGATTCAGATTCTGCCAGAATGTATTAATTCATCCTCATTCCTGTTCTGCTGCTGTTAGGAATTGGAGTTATCTACTGGAGATACAGAGGTACACACACACACACACACACACACACACACACACACACACACACACACACACACACACACACACATGTTGTGCTTACTGTGCCTCATTCTGTCTGCTTTCATTCTGTAGTTCAGAGATGTGGGCAGAGGGAGAGCAGAGACGTGAGGACACAGGTGAGTACACACTCCCCCTTAAGACTGACAGCACGCTGCGTTCGCTCTATTCTAGCTGAACCCATATGGTTCATTAACATGCTTGCACACAAAAGCCACCTCAAAATGCAGGACACAGGCAGGGTAGCATGCTTTTCTCAGCTGTTACATCACTGAACACTGCCCCATTTTAAAGGGTCTTTTCAGCTTTCTTCCTTCATTCTGAAGGCACAAATGGTCTATTCTGTCAGACTTTCAATTTATCACACCCACAGTCCATGTTTACATGTACAGTATAAGGCAGATGTTGTTATCAATATCATCTCACATGTTTATCAGTATGACAGTATGTGTGTTCTCAATCAAACCCATGACTCTCGTGTTACCAGCACCTGTCTACCAGGTGAGCAGATAAGCAGGAGATGGATTACTGGATATTGTACAGAGAACTTCACACTGAGACCTGTTATAATTGTGAACTTGTATAGAAATATATGTGTGTGTGTGTGTGTGTGTGTGTGTGTGTGTGTGTGTGTGTGTGTGTGTGTGTGTGTGTGTGTGTGTGTGTGTGAGTATTAATGTTTATATTTTCTCTGGATGATGTAATGTACTCCACTCTAGCGCACAGTAACACAACCAGAACAGCAAAGGTCGAAGACACTGCAGATAAAAGAGAATATACCACCATCAAACTTAACTAATACACACACACACACACAGTGTCATTAATTCTACATAGTTTTCCTTTGTTATTCATTTAAATTTAAAATAAACAAATAAACAAAAGTTCTGAATTAACTCAGTGTGTTTTTTGATTACTGATAGTTTCCTGGCAATTTTCTTACACACGGCTTCAAAGTGTTTAACGACCAATCCAAGCACACGGTGTAGTTTAGCACAAGAAGAAGCTTCGCACGTGTCTATGATGATGGTGTAGGACACAGCATGGGCCGATGAAGGTAGTGGATGCAGTGTGGAGAGGTGATGTCATTGGTGGGCGGAGTTTGATAAATGCTAATGTATTATCTGCACACTTCTTATGTCTGTTTAACATGGAGATTATGTAGGTATGGCAGGTGCTGGAGTCTCAGTTAGAAACTCCATAAGTTTATAGCTAACTTTATGTACGTTTGTTTTGTGAAATTCATAGAATGGTGAATGATTAGTTTTCTTTGAGCTGTTAGTCACAGTTTCAGTTCCCACTGCTTCAACAAGTGATGGCTGCAGAGCTCCATTTTTTAAGGCCTGCTTTTGTGATGCGAGGAGGTAAAGCAGGATGCGAGGAAGAGTCATGTTACACACAACAAACATTTATTGTGATACACAAAAGACATCTAAGTGGTTAGCAGGCTAACCGGGTTTAAACATCAACAACACTTATACTCAGACACAAGACTTATATACATGCATACTAATCACACAATAAGGAGCAGGTGTGAAACACAGGGAGGGCATAGCCATACAGATAAACACACACACACACACACACACACACACACACACACACACACACACACACACACACACACACACACACACACGTTTGGGGGGAGGGGCCGTACCATGACAGCTTTCCTAACAAAGGTTCACCAACCCCAGGAAGGAGGCAGGACGCAGGAAGTGTTTATCTGGGCAAACCAAGAATTAGAGTTATAACATTAGTGTAGTTCAAATCACTTGCAGATTTACAATGAACCCACTTACACAAATATGGTAGTCAGAAAATGTAAACTGTGCACAAAAACTGTAAACTGTAAACTTGTACAGCACTTTCTTAAACCCAGTTTATAAACAGCTTTACAGGGAATAGAATGAATAATAAAGCTTATTACATCCTGAGATCTCTCATCTTATTTGCAAAAATAAAAAATAAAAATAAATGAAAGTTGAACAATTTAAATAATACAATGCAAAATTAAATTAGGAATTAATCATTTAAAGTAAAAGGCAATTTACATGATTAAATGATTATAAATAGACATAGCACATTATAAATAAGAAAAGGGAAGACCTTTCATACAAAGCACTTAATGCATTATGAATGTTCAGAACATTTTGCATCCATCAAGTCTTTATGGGCACTTGTAATACCTTATAGCATTATTTTAAAAAGATTTTGTAGTCTACTTTGAGTACATGATTTAAAGGATTAAAGGGTTAAAGGTTATGATTTGAAGCTTCAGTGTCTCACTCTGTCTGGATCAGAGCTGCTCTTTAAGGATAAATCCTGCATGAGTTCACATGCCAGCGTTTCTCCAGGATCGCTCTGATGTGCTGCACTCGTCTGTAATATTAAAACCCAGTGACAGAGCAGTGCAAGAACAGCTGACTCGAGCACTAGATAATGCTTCATATCAAAAAGTCAAAGATGAATGCTCATTGGTAGTGTGATTT